>NW_027468663.1:43519497-43906997 GCF_046254945.1 Alosa pseudoharengus
GAGAAAAGATCTCTTCTGCTTGCTGGCACTGTTGAATGTTTATCACTGAAAGTCAGAGGGTTGCCTGCACTAATACAAAAGCTACCTTCCCAATCCCTTTAGGCATTTAACAGTGATGGGGGAGGGGAGCAACTATGTGACTCCATTTTAAGAAGCCTCTTTTATATCCATTTAGTGACTTCTTCAGGTATTAAATGTGCACTTAAAGCAATTTCCTTTTTCCAGAATGAAAATGCTTAAGTCATCAGGGCACAGTGAATCATTAAGCTTAACTGTAATTCTTCACTGTAACAATATCTTGAATTCCATAATTAAAGCAATCATTCATCTGAATAACAGCAGGAACACTGTACAAAGGTCACATTTGGCGGCATTTTATCACAATGGTATTTTTTGTGGTAACAAATGCCATCACAATGCTAGGAATTTGTGCTTCGTCAAAGAACCAATCACAAGATAGTTGGCTACTTGACAAAAAAGGGGGGAAACCTGGTTCTACATGGAAACATCTTTGTTTTCCCTTTGACTTTTGCTAGCAACTCACAATGTCAAAAATAACTACCACGTTTGTGCCCATAACTTACACCAGCTAAGCTAATGTAGATGTACATAATCACCTGCCCTGCTGCCAGAGGTAGGCCTAATTAATGAGGAAAATATAACAAAATCATTGGGCTTTTAATTAATGTGCTTCAGAACTCTCATTTGTTTGACATTGACATTCCTTCCAAACTTTGTGAGAGCTGAGGCCAGGAAATGTGCAGCTGAACCAATATCGCTGGAGATCTAATAGAGAAGGTATTAGAACCCAGTGATGTAGCACAAAGATGTTTAGATAACGAGAAGACCACCTGACGGCAACGTACAGCAGAATCACCATGAGCCTTGTGAACCAACACATACTATTAAACACACACAAATAACACACACACACGCACACACACACACACACACACATACGTGTAAAAACACACATGCATTCTAATGCCCACACACACGTGCATATAATTAAGTACAACATTTTAGTCCATCAGTCAATGTGCCTAGACTTACGTCGATACATTACGTGTTTCATACAGGTTACAGAAACACAGGAATACAAAATTTAACAAACTTTTGCTACAGACTAATATAATATCATATAATATAATACATTATAATATAGTATAATAGAATCAATTATAACATTTTTTTGTCTATAAATACACAAAAAGATTGACAAAATACTCATTTTTAACTGAATGTGACAATGTGAAGGCTACAAAGAGAGGAGGAGGGTTGGGGAGAGGGGCTGGAGACGGCAGAATCTGGCTACACAGTGATACTAAAGTGGCGCTTATTTTTTTCGTTTCTCGAGTTAGCTGCTGAAACCAGTGAAGCACGCATCTGCATGAGGGACTGTGGGGCTTCAAAGTCCTCTTTTTCTATCCCCACAAAAAACTGCATCAAAAACACGGTTTTCAGTCCGTTCAGGGAAACAGCTGCCTTTTTCTGCATTCAGCGATTCCCTGAATAAGATGTAGGGAACACAGAAGCAATAATCATGCGCAGAGGGGAGGGGAAGAGCTACAGAGTGGACAGAAGAAAGAGATGTGGGAGAGAGGGGATCAGAGATAAGGAGAGAGAGAGAGAGAGAGAGAGAGAGAGAGAGAAAGGAAGAGAGAGGGGGAGAGAGAGACTGTGTGAAAGAGAAAGGAGAGTGGAGGAGTTAAAAGTATGGTCATTCTTTCTCCAAGTTCTCGTCCTCTGATGATGCAGGCCCTCCCTCTTTCTCCGTTTCCAAAGTTATCAGAAAAGCCAGATAGGCTCCATGTCCATCAACAGTTCTATAGTTGCCCACAAACATGGCTCACGTTTTGTGCAGCAGCAGCCTGCAGCTCTCCCTCTGGACATCAGACAAAAGCTGCTGCTGTGATCTCTGATCTGGCCGTTCAGCTGCGGCGCTCAGATGAAAAGGCTGCAGGCGATTATCAGAAAAGTGCCGTAGCATCATTAAAAGATCAAATAAAATCAAAGCAGCCCTCAATATGCTGTGTCTCTCTCTTTCTTACACACACACACACACACACACACACACACACATACACATACACACACACACACACAAAACACACACACACACACACACAGACAGACACACACACACACACTCACACACACTCACACAAAGAGGAACAAACACACAGGTTCATGACACCACACCTTACACACATCATGGCACAAGTTAGTCGTCCTCTTTTCTCTATCTCCTCTCTCTCTCTCTCTCTCTCTCTCTCTCTCTCTCTCTCTCTCTTTGACCCTCTCTCTTTGTTGGGCTTTCCTGGTGGTGATGGCATTCTCACATTAAAACCCTTAGAGCCCGGCCAGCAGCTCCCTGAGTGGAACGGTGCGCTCGCCCAGCAGGACGTCCCTCTTGAGGCTGGTGCCCTTGTTGACCACCTTCATCTTGATGGCCAGGCTCTTGACCTGGCTGACAGGCAGTGCATCGAAGAAGAAGTCTTCGTTGAAGACTGGGTTGCGGCTGTTCTTGATGATGGTGCTGCGCTGCTTCTGCAGCTTGCCCGGTTGCAGGTAGAGCGTCACACAGCAGTTGATGCTCTTGGCGTCCACGTGCTGGTCGTACAGGTCCTCGGCCGCCAGCAAACGCACCCGCAGACGAGCCGCCTCCACGTCGTAGTCCGTGCAGAGCCGCAGCGCGCCGCCCTTGTGAAGGTTGACCGTGTGCTGGGTCAGCCGCTCGGAGGTCCCGCCACCGGCTCTGCGGACGCCGAAGGCAGGCGAGGGCGGGCAGCGGAAGCGTCTCGGAACGTTTGGGCTGGTCTCCACGGAGCTGCACTCGTCGGTGGAGAGCGAGCTGTGGCGGGCGACAGCGCGCTTGGCACGCACCACCTTGGCTGTGGCGTCCTGCGTGAACATCTTTAGGAGCGAGGCGGAGCGCGAGAGCAGCGGCGAGTTGAACGGCGAGGAGTCGGCCGACGAGCAAGTGTCGCTCTCGCCGCCGCTGAAGTAGCGGTACGGGTTGTGGCCGTGGCCGCCCGGCCCGCCGCAGTCGCTGGGGTTGAGATGCGTGGCGCCCTGGCCCGTGGAGCGCCGCTGTGTGTTGGGCGACGTGAGCGGGCTGGTGGGGTCGCTGTGGAAGAGTGACTCCTTGCGCCGCGTGTGCGGGCTCTCCATCAGCGTGGTGAAGCCATAGGAGGTCTGGGCCTTGGGCACGTAGGGCAGTGACATGGCCGTCTGGGAATGGGGGTCCGCGTTAGTGGTCAGGTCGCCATTGTCGGTCGACGCCAGCTCGTCAGCGCTCTCCACCTGAATGATGTGGCGGTTGGCTGCCTTCAGGAGGTTCTTGGTGTCTCCAGCGAGCCGGTTGAGGAGGCGCGGGCTCCGCGGGCTCCCCTTGGGCGTCTTGCTGCAGATGACCTGCTCCGAGATGGAGGGCCGCAACCCGGCATTGCGCGGCTGCGGCTCAGGGGTCTCGGCCTCGGGTGGGCAGCACACCAGCTTGGGTGGGATGAAGAAGTCCGGGATCTTGTCCGGCGTCAGCACATTGCTGTACGGTGTTGCCGGCTTCTCCTGCCGCTCAGCAGCTGACTGCAACTGCCGGCTCTCCACCGAGCCACGTATCTTCTCCAGCAGCCACATGGGATTCAGTGCCTTGGAGACCTGAGGGGGCCCAGACACATCGATCAGCTCATTGATTAATTACATCAATTAATTAGGACCTCTGTGTTCTCTTAGGGTCAGCCAGACAGTTGCCCAGGAAACATAATCAGCTGCTATAGCAACACAAAGAAGGGTTGAGTTTCTTAAAATCTTTTAAAAGCTAATTGATTTATCCTTAGATTGGATTCAACCTGCACCATGTTGGACGGTTTTAATCATATTTTCAATATTGGTTTGATACTCTCTTCTGTGCTAAGGAGGAGCAACTGAAATTAATGAATATAGGATCGAATAGGTAGTTTTAAAATGGATTTTACTATGCACCTTGCAGACTACAGACTATTTTTATCTGCAGGAAGACTAGAGCAGTTAACATTTTCAATTTCACCATGATAAATTTAATAGGACAAGGAAGTTCAGCTTCACCAACATATTTGCATATACCTCGGGCGTTTTCATTTTACTACTAGTGGGAATGATGACACATTTATTATACATCAAACCAATGTCTCCTCATAAGATTTCAGAGGGACTGCAAAATCAGCCAAACACACGAGAAAAATATGAAGAATTAGGCGGTTGTTGTCTGTGAAGTTTTCATTTACTTATTTCGCGAAAAAAGGGTTGATTTCGATAGCACACTCGCCAACCTCCTGTTTTCCACTGTTTTCAGAACACATTCGGCGCAGTATTTGCCATGGGAGTGGACGGAGACCGGAGGTTACATAAACAGTTTAACCACTAGTTCATTACAGATATGTGTCATTCACAGGAAATAATCCCTGTACCTCTCAGAGAAGCTAAAACCTCTTTATAAAAGCCCGAACTTCTAGCCAATAGGAATGTAAAAATACATTCTTAGGGTCGTTATAAAATAGCCTATGCAGAAAGCAGAAAACAAAACAAAAGAAAACCAAAGTTCACAATTAACCTTTCATCAATTACAAATTGTACGAAACAGTATAAAAAATGATGCAGTACTAAAAATGAAGACTGCATTGGTTTCATGTAGCTATACCAGTTAACCATACATTGCAAAAGTTCTCGCAAAGCACTGTTTTTCCAGTGAGTGCACCTGTTGAGTTGTCAACGCTAAACTTACTGTAGAGCAGAAATCGCTTTAGGTCCACACAGAAAACCACCAGATTTCGCATGAATTTTTGTGCGTAGTCTCTTCACCGTGTCACCACCTCTCCTCTATTGCTTTAGTCCTAGACAGGAACGCGACGGTGGTCGGAGGAGAAAACCTACTTGGCGTTTATATCCCTAGCCCCCCGCGCGCCGTGTTTACTTAAGGCAGCCAATGAGAGACTGCTGAGGCTCGTGCGCATCCCCACAATTAATTATGGGGTTTTTTTTGCGTCCACTATGAAAAAGGAAACATTAAAGTTTGTATGTTGAACTATTTAACTACTATTTTTAAATCTAACTGCAAAGAAAAAACAGTGACATCAAATATGTACCAACTGTAAAGCCATTCGCTGGCGCACTCCAGTGTGCTGACAGGACCCTTCTATCAAGTCCCATGTCTTTAAATGCATGATTAATATTTTGACTACTATCAACTTGCCTTGTCTTTTTTCTGCTTAACAGATATCACGAATGCGCTCTGCTCTGTGCATGACTGTAGACTAACTCAGATTTAATAGTTGGTATCCGTGGAAACGTGAAATAGGCTGCAACGCAGTGACTTCCTCAGAAGCCGAAAAGTCTGGTCAAGTCTGAATAATAATAATAATATAAAACACGCGACTCTGTATGCAGACAATAAGCTTAAGTTTATGAGGGGAGCGGCAATGACATAATTGTATATGTAAATATATATCTCATTTTCAGTAGCCTATTGCTCACACACGAAGAAAGCAATCACCTCCCTCTTGGCAAATTTGCCCCATCATCACAAATATTTGCCTTAGCATAGCCTGATCAAATACACTAGCCTACCTGTTGTTTCTGTGAAATTGAGCCTACTGGATCTGTTATGAACTGAGCATCATGTTCACCTCATTTGGGAAACCATTTTTCCTGGATCTAGTTTATGGTTACGACTGCTCGCTAGCTCCCCCCCCCTCTCTCTCTCTCTCTCTGTGCATAACATTAAAATGCAATTAAGTAATTGCCTAGAGAGATGCGCACATTACTGCAGTTAGAATGGCCTGATGAACACATATTTTCTAATTTCCCAGGTTGCCAACGTGAACACCTTCAGGGAACGCATCAAATTTCACTGCGATAAGTTTCTTCTGACATAGGTATTGTTTGTACATGTGTCTGAATGCACCTTTTAAGTTGATGTTTATGTTTCTATCTTCGGAGAGTTTTTGTTTAAACAATAAAAATAAACATTACAATAGCATTAAACATTAAGTTGATGTTTATGTTTCTATCTTAGAGTTTTTGTTTAAACAATAAAAATAAACATTACAGTAGCAAAAAAAAGAAAGAAAGAAGAAAGAATAGGAAATTCAAATACATTGTTGATGTGTCTCAACACGCCACAACAACAATAAAAACAAGTCTTCATAATAACAATAACCATAGACATATACTATAACTGTAAAGAGAATTAAGTAATGCTATTTATGCTAGAATAGAGAACATAGGTAAAACATTCCACCAATGAGGAATCACAGAAGAAAAGAGTGTTGACTGTGACCTTTTAGTATTAATGGAAGGCCGACACAGCAGACACTCATGAGAGGACCGCAGTAATCGAGATGGGGATAAAAGCTCACTACACATGCAGGTAGGCCTGCTAACATTGTTTTGCAATAGTCCAGTTGGGGGAATTGTGGCACATACTGCATGAGATAGGGTCTGATCTTGTGACAAGATGGATGATGATATGTTAGGAAATATCTGGATTGGCTGGGAATAAAAGAAACTCAGTTTGACACTGAGCTGAGGGTGTCAATCTTTCATGCAAACCGAATTATCCCTGAAAATATAATTTAATAAATAAATTCACTAAAAAATATAAATTGGTATTTGAGTCAAACGTCATTCATTTCCGTAAGATTCTGGGCCCACGGTTTCTTTTGACTGACAGCTTCTGACATAAACACAATAAAGTTTCAGAGTAAAAGTACTCTGATAACTTTTAATAAATCGACAGCACCAGTGGTACTTTATTTAACTGACTTTAATTAAAGACGAGGTCAGCAATCGTATGCGATTTCAAGCCCATGACATTTGTCCATGACAAGCCCATGCTACAGTAGCTGCCCATCCCGTGAGTACACTAAAAAAACCTGTCTCATAGGCAGCCCAGCCTCTCAAAACCAGAAACAATCAAATTGGGGGCAGCCTGTCCCCCAAACAAAAGCTGAACACTGTGTGACGTTTTTCTGGGAATACTGTAGAGAGTGTTGAGCTACCATCTGGTGTGTTTTGGTTGGCCCTTGTTTAAAATATAATGTATGTTGTTTTGGACAAGAGCATCTGCTAAGACATTTCAATATAAATATAAACAAATGCCACATCATACACAATCGCTGACTGCACCTTTAAGCAAGTAACTCGTAGTTTATATCCTTATTCGGAGGGTCCCGTGGTTGCAGGGGAGTCATCAGTTACTGACTGAAGTATTCAGGGCAAGTTTGGCTGGTGAGACTTTGGCAAGCATGAGGCCTCACACTAATGGGTAAACCAAAGTCAACTTACACTCGTTGCAAAATGAAAGCTCCTGAGGTGGTCCATTTGTTATTGTATGTTATGCAGGGAGGTGTAACTATAAATAACCTAGATTGCACACTGACAGCTCCCATTGGCTCTGTCAATACCTGTTGCGTCATGTTAGGACAACTAGGCCCTCTTGATCGGAAAGATAGCCATGAAGGCTGTGACACAGCAACAATGAATCCAAAATAACTTATAAAACAACAAAGTCAGCCCAAATCCAACGGTACGCTTACGAACTGCACCTTTCATGGAATTGCACAACGCGGTGAGGAAGAGGAGATGTAAAGAGAGCCGAGAGCCGAGAACCAAGAGCCTACCGCCGTTTCCACGGCAACGTAGCATCAGTTTTTTTTTCCTCTGACATTTGGCAACAAGTTATTTTCTCCCTCATGTCTGCTGTTCATCCTCCTTACAGATAAGCTACAAACAGAAGCCTGCACGTGTGTCACTGACATACCAAATCTTGGATAATTCCTCTTGGCCGACAGACATCACGGCTCACCAGTTCTAGAATGGCCTACACTGGGCCTACCGGTAGGCCGACACCTAGACAGCGAGGCCATCTCTGAGGGATGAGAGGCCAAGAGGTTGATGTGTAAGAGGGCGTACACAACTGGAAGAGTTAAACACAAACTGAACTCTACAAAAGACTCCATTATCCTTGAAAACACAGGTCAGGTAGAGAGAGGAAGAGCAGGTAAGGTCAGGTCTCCAGAGCATTCTGAGAGGGTGGAACTAACACTGTTCACCAGAAAAACTGATAGAAACCCAGTTTTCCACCACAATCACAGGTCTATCCTCCTAAACAAAGACATCTCTTAAGCTGCTGGCCATGTCTCGTTTGTCAGAGCACTTATGCACTTAAATTGTTGTTCTTTTACTTGACATTTGCTTGTGGCTAATAGGGTAGTCCTAGGGGTTTAAATATGTTTTACTATCTAAATTGACATATGCACCAACACAAACTCCTTGAAGGCTACTGTCAGGTTTAGTCTACTTCGTATCTGATTCTGATTCTAATTATTAAGTATAAGTATACTCTTTTGATCCTGTGAGGGAAATTTGGTCTCTGCATTTATCCCAATCCGTGAATTAGTGAAACACACTCAGCACACAGTGAACACACAGTAAGGTGAAGCACACACTAATCCCGGCGCAGTGAGCTGCCTGCAACAACAGCGGCGCTCGGGGAGCAGTGAGGGGTTAGGTCAAGGGCACTTCAGCCGTGCCTACTGGTCGGGGTTCGAATCGGCAACCCTCCGTTTACAAGTCCGAAGCGCTAACCAGTAGGCCAAGGCTGCCCCCTAATTATTTGTCTGTTGTAGCCTATAAGAACAGTGTCATGTAGCCTAACGCTTCAGTCATACAGGCTTTTTTTGCCTATTCTTCATCGGACTGTCGCTTAGACTTCAGGAAATCGATTGTAAAACTCAGATTTAGTCTACCCTATTTTATGGTCATGGAATGTGTTCTGGATAGGAAAAATACCTGGCAGTCATGTTACAATGGCTAGACTACTAGGCCATGCCATTCTTAATGGTCTCCGGCCATAATTGCCTGCACTAAATTAAATGGCCAGTCCGTGGTGTCCATAGGTTTGTTTGCACGTCTGCGAGTGTAGAAGGCCACAAAGGTAGACTGCTGTGCTGTTGATCTAACTCTGTAACATTCGGAAACAATGTTACTATGAACTGCAAACTAAAGGCGCTTTTATGAGCAAAGTTTTCACTCGGATATGATAGGATGAAAGGCTTTGGCTTAAAATAAGTGATTGCATTGCCCATTGTAGCCTATGTGTGAGACAAGAGAATGAAGACGTGTACACGGAGACAGTTAGTCTCCCTACCGAAACGTCCTTTTCAAGTGTCCTTTATGTGTTGTAGGTGGCGTTGAGCCATCTGTCAACGTCATGTCTGTAGAACTGTGCTCTTGAAGAGACCGTAAACGACTTTGGCTCTAGTCTGCAGGAGACCTCGTCACTGAGACACTACTGCTCTCTGCTGGTGGTGATAATATAGAAGTAGGTCGATTTGTATTGAGGTGAACCTACCTACAGTACCACTGACCAATCCAAGTCTACATGGCATCTAAATGTCAGCTGCTGTTGCCAGGGTTGAAAAAAAGACACACCAGTAATAAAGACATGGATAAAATAATATTTAACTTCAGTTACACATCAATAGACGGATTGTGATATTTCAGTTCACATGAAAAACTTAAAATGCTGTGAATGCCTAAAAACCTACAAAAATACCCTACTTTTAAAACAAGAATCAACAATTCATTACCAAATCCAAGGAAAATTTCAAAGCTTTGTATCAAACTTGAATCCATCCACAAGGCCAATCAACCAAGTAGTCAGAATCAGAAATGAACGTGAATGGGAGTAGAGCCCAAGGTGAATTACACACAGGAATCTGCTAGTACATGCGCACACACACACAGGCAGTGAGCACACTAGGAGCACAGCATGCAGAGGTGCAGATGAGAGTCCACACACACCCTTTGAGCAGTGGGCAGACACCAGGGACCCATTGCCCAGGGAGCAGGGCGGGGTTAGCTGGCTTGGGTGTGTCCCCCCACCCATGTTTTCTCTATTCTAGAAATATGAAAATGGCAAACCTCTTAGTCACAAGGGCCCATTAAGGCTTCATGATACACTACACTGCCTGAGGGTAAGAAGTCAAAACGGCAAGAAAAGTATTTTCTAATAAAGTTCTTTATTTCCATTTGCATTTAAATAGACCAACAAACCATTAAAAAACAAGAAAAAAATAAAATAAAACTTATAGATTGGTAAGTAAAAGGAGCGCCCATAACTTCCACGTGCACTTGAACAAGAGTGTGAGAAGCTGTAAACCTTAAAAGTGATGACTAAAGAGCCCAGGGGCCATGACAGTATTTTTTAAAGCATACACGTTTTGTTGTTGCTGCTGCCTTTGTGTTTTGTTGGGAGTGTCCTGAGTTGAAAAACACAAGTACGATCCAAACAGGGAACAGGTCACACCAGTCTCTCTGTTGCTAAGAAGAGGGAAAGGAGGTAGGGTAGAGACACAGCTTGCTCTCACAGAGTAAGGTCAACCCACTCTCCAGTATCGTTGAATTCAACGTGAAAAGGAAAGGACATTAAGAGTGTCAGCATTTCAGCTCTTAACACTCTCAAACATCTTTAAAAAACTAAAAAAAAAAAAAAAAAACCAAGTACATTGTCCATGGTTCTTGGGTGGGCTACAAGCACCCCTCACCCAGCATCTGATCGGAAAGAGTAGCAGGGAGAGGAAAAGTTGATGCCATCAGTGACTCAATACCATCCACAATCGCTTGAGAATAAAGATTCAGGAAACCCAATCCATCGCTAGCACCAGCATGAAACCTACACACACACACACATTAAATAAATTCTCATTATGATAAAAACACAATATGGGTACATAATTTGTGTATAAATCCATTTTAAACTGGAATTCAATCAAATCGATAAAATCATTTCCACCAAGTTTGTTTCCCCCTATTTGTCCATCTATCATTTAGAGATGCCCGTCCGACACCCACGAATCAGGCAAACAAAACAAGCACACTAATATACGAAGAGTAACAATGGCGACAGCAAAACATGAACTTCGCTCAGCCTACCCCATCTGACCCACATCATTATCTCCACCACACAAAAAAAATGGAAAAATGAAATGGAAAACATCAAACCCAGCCTTGCCAGTGGCTTAAGCTATGGTTCCTTTTTGAAGTCTGAAGCTGAATGATGTGGTAGTGTCATGTCAAGACCCCTTCCGACTCAGGACAACACTCCTGCATGAGACAGATCTATTCTTTTATGTGTGGTGGGTGGTAGGAAAAACACACACACACACATTGATAGCACTCTGCTCTAAAGAAAAATGTCCTTTTGTATTGTTTCACCCCACTACAGTTGAGGCCATTTCAGCAAATTGATGGGGTTTGTCCTTTCTGACTGGAGGGGCATTAGGGGAGCATGGGGATGTAGTGTTCCCAGCAGACTCCAGATGATTCATACTTTTCCACTCTCACAATCGCTCTTTCTGCCAGTGAGAGAGAGAGAGAGAGAGAGAGAGAGGGAAAAGAGAGATGGAGAGAAGGGCTCTCCAAAGGCCATAGGTACGCTTTCCTTTCCTTCACCTTACGCTGGCCTTCTGCTTGCTTATGCAGTTTGTTGTCGTCCTGTGGTTTACCTAGATAGGATGCTCCCAGATAATTCTGGTAATATGGTTTTGTTCTGGTGAACGCAAAAGAAGCACTCTGACCTGCAGCGCCTCAGCAGTGAAAGGTAAACACACACACACAAACGTGGGAAGAGTGGGGGGCGCAAAAGGGCATATCAACACAGGCCAGAGAACACGCAGCATGGAAAACCCTGGAAGGAGGGAAAAAAACCAAGAGGAAGGGATGAATAATGGGATGCCACTTGTTCATCGTCTAAAAAAGATGATAAAATAAAATAATAGGAAGAGGAAAAGATCATAAACAAAAAAGGAATAATATTAGAAATAAACTCTAGAAATTTCTGTAGTCCATTTCAACATCGGTCTGTCCACAGCAGGAGGGGGACAGAGGGGGCATTGCATGCTCGTCTGTGTGCAACAGGTTGTGTATGTGTGTGTGTGTGTGTGTGTGTGTGTGTATGCATGTTGGCATTAGTATCTGTGGTAGAAGTCCATGAGTGTGTATACGGGTGGGACGGGAGGCAGGGGGCGTTTGTGTGTGTGTGTGTGTGTGTGCTTATGAGATGTTGCAGTTAAGTGTGTGTGTGTTGTTTATTTTTTTAGGAGGGGTTAGGGGGGTGGGGGTGGATGAAAGACGAGCCGGTGAGTTGTCATGACTCCTCGTTGCCGGAGTCGTCCTCGGCATAGCAGCAGTCATCCTCGTCCTCTTCCTCGAGGTCGTCATCGTCATAATAATCATCGTAGAGGAGGTCGGAACCCTCGTCGGGGGCGGGGGCTCGCGTGCGTATGCAGTACTCTGCCAAAGTGGTGGGTACCTTCACACCGTCGCGGTCAGCGTCAGCCTTGGTGGCCAACACCTGTTTCCTGTGGACACAGACAGAGGGAAGAGCATGGTTAGCTTCATATAACCCCTGTCTATACGTATGGTAATTAAACGCAAAGCAAAAGTGCATATAGAACATAATGGCCACCAATACAGGTTACTGAGTCTGTGGTGGCTTTTCAACATGAGGTCTAGAATTTTCACCAAATTTTTGAAACTTGGATCTTCACTTCAGAAACTTGTTAGAAGTCTCTTATGTGTACCTCAAGCCTTTACACAGCATGTTGACTAGTTCACTATTTTGGAAAAAGAACAGCCACCCTCATTGTATGCCAATGATTACAGTATTTATTAGCGTAATCACAACGTGGTATACGAAGAGAACAATAAAGCTCCACATTCAGCAGTTTTACAAGTATTTTAACATATTGTGTTTTAGTCCATAGTACTTTGTTGCCTGTGTGTGTGTGTTCGTTCTCACCTGATGATTTCGCCGTACTCACGCTCCTTGCCCTTGCTGTCCCTCCATTTGCGGTACATTACAGAGGCGTCCACGTTGGCCGGGGAGAACGTGTTGGGTTCGTTCAGCAGAGATATCACACTCAGCAGGATGGTCCTGGGGGGTTAGAACTTCATCAGCACTTAGTTTGGATGCACAACTCCATACACTACTTAGACAGGAGAATGTTTAATAGCATTTCCCAAATACAAAGGGGGAAAAGTCCAGTAAAGGACTTCACAGTGAGGGATTGTTTCTTATAAGAACCAGCTTGTCAATGTGAGCTAGTCAAATGGTGGGCATAGATGAACTGAGAGAAACAACACTATACCAAGTACATTTAAAAAGAGCAACCTTTTTTGGGGGGGCATTTTGGTTTGCCATCATTTAGTCACACCATTAGGGCACAGGTATAGTGGGATATTGGTGTTTTCAAAGTTAAATAAGCACACACATTCACTAACTCAATTATATTCTTCAAAATAATATACATGCCTCTACAGCAATATGTGTGTGAACTCTACTGGAAAATACAACAATGACTTACCAGTATTTTTTATGGAGCTATATTGATCCCTTTATAAGCCCTTTACTTCTCTATCTAAATAGCAATCGCTACCAACTATAAAGTGCCATTGCTGGTAATAATCTGTTTTGATTCGCTGAACCATTTATGAAAAAAAGAAAGAATTTCCCATAAGATCACTTTGAATAAAAACATCACTGATACTTTCCAGAGCCACTGCTTTAAAAACTTTTTTTTTCCAGCAGAGTCTAGGCTATCCAGATCATTTCATGTATTAGTACTAGCATTGATTTTATTTAGATTTTTAAAGAATTAAAATATAAATAGCGTATTATAAAAATTCTTACATTTTGACATGTATCTCCATCTCTATCTTTAAACATCCAAGGTCAGGGAAAAAGATCTCAATAAAGGGCATCATAACATGTTCAACCACTGGAGTAATTTATGTAATCACATGTCCATGTGGGAAAGTGTATATAGGGAAAACGACACGCCAGCTTAAACAACGCATAGCGGAGCATAGGAGCACAATTAGATGTAGAAACGACACATACCTGTTAGCATGTCACTTTATTGAAATGGAGCATACTGTTGCCTCATTGCGCTACATTGGTATTGAAAAAGTCGAGAAACCTCGTCAGGGTGGTAATTTGGACAGAATCCTTCTACAAAGAGAGGCTGAATGGATATATAGATTGGGCTCTCCAGCACCTCATGGTCTTAACACTGAATTTGATTTAAAATGTTTTCTATGATGAGATGTATGATTGAACGTATGCTATGATGTATGTAATGTAAACACATTTATAATATTTTTCATACATAGTGTGTTCATAAGTGTATATTTTGCATGTCTGCACCACTGATCAAAACCACACCGTGTTGCAGCAGCAAGTAGGGGTGGGCGATATGGACAAAAAATAATATCTCAATATTTTTTGTGATTTTGACGATAATGATAATTAGTCGATATCCTTTAAAAAATGTTTTGTTAAAGTCTGAGTTACTTTACCGCTAATTATTTATGAATAGCATCATTACAATAATAACCAATAACCTAACCTGTGACTTTTTAACCAAATCAACCAATGCATTGTCACTCTATGACATTTCCAATTCTGCCCCCACTTGGGTGTGTGGCAATGACATGGTCTAGCCAGCTACATTAAAGATGAATAGGCCAACAGTTTCCCAAGAGAAAGTCTGAGGCTGAAGTTCCTTTCAAACCTTTACATAGGATTCACTGTAAAACTAAGCAGACCAACAGAGTACATATCAGTTATTTCCTTCTATGTTTTGTTTAAGAGCACTAGCCTTCCAAGAGGCTACTATTCCAAGTTACAGAATAGAAACTAATGCGTTAGCTTATGGCTAATGTATATGAGAAATCCCATAGAGATGCTAACGTTAGCATAATCGGTAAACGTAGATATTTACAGCGAACTTCAGTCCATTTACAAAAGAGTTACTTGAGAATAGTTCTTTGTTTACAACTGACTATTAAAATACTCAAAGGCTAATGTTTTCTCTCCATATAATACCATGTAGGAAAAACGTGACTCATCAATGCTACTTGAACAGATACTTGTCAAAAGTAGCCGCATAAAATCCCAAGTAGGCTACTCTCGCTGCACAAAATAAACATTAGGCGTGCGTGGGATAACGTAGTGATCACGTGACACTTGCTCTGCTGCAGCCAGGGGCTTCTCCCTCCTGGGAATGTATGAGTCTTCAATGCGTGATTTCGAGTGTTTTTTCCCCATAAGTAATTTAAATACTCGATAATGTCAAATTGCACATCGTTAAAACATCAATCACGATATTATCGCAGACGATATATATCGCCCACCCCTAGCAGCAAGAGCCTGCATTTTGTCATGTGGATTTGTGAATGGACTCCTGACACGCCCCCAATTAACACCTGTCCAATCAAGAGACTCATGTGTAACATAAAGGAATCCTGAATGACTTGTGTTGTGTGTGAAAATGACCCTAATGAAGGCGCAAGCCGAAACGTTGGTTTAATAAATAACTGCATATTGAAGTTCTGAGTGTGCCACGACACATTTCACACACACTCCAAGTCTTATTTACCATCATGAGCACCTCACAAGGTGTGCGTTTACCATCATCAAACAAATATGTATCTCACCACAGCAAGCTCATAGCTCTATATGCATTTCATGTGTGTGTAGGGCAGACTGTCCTGAATCTGGCAATATCATTGCCATGGTGGAGGGATTCTCTGGGGCTGAGCAATTTAGACATATGTGGTGTGCGCCTTACATAAATAAATGCAATTTTTTATTTAGTGATTAAAAATGACCTTTCTGCGCTTCATATCTGACACGAACTGATCTGACTTGACCTGAGTTTACGTGTTAGCCTGGCCTGTGTGTGCCTATGGTGTCTGCACTCATGATTCTCTACAACTTTTTACTGCATTGCCATGAACAAAGTAAAGGCAAAAAAGGTGTTTCTTTGTCGAACAAATTGGGATGCAATGTGAGCCTTGAATTGGATGCCATGCAGGAATTTGCTAGGATCTCAAAACCGGATTATGAACATTCTTTGCCATAGAGAAACACACAATAGCGTTGGATTATAAACATGCTTTGCCACAAAAACGTGAGGTAAGTCGAGCTATATGAAGTTATTATTTTGCTGTCACTTCGTCTGTTTTATAACCCAGAAGGATGTACTCGGTATCAAATGATAGCTGTGTCTCCTCTTTCATCTGACATGTGTGGCATATCTATCCGATCACATGTCTGCGAGTAATTCAAACAAGAGTAATGGGTGTGCAGCGTTGGTTTTTGTACATGACGTTATTATTTTGCAGTCACTTCGTCTGTTTTCATAAGCCAGAAGGATCGACATACTTGGTACCAATGGATAGCCCTGTATCTCCTCTTTGATCTGATGCTTGCCATATCTATGCGTTCACGGGTTAGTGAGTAATTCAAACGAGAGTAATGGGTGCGCAGGTGAACGCAGAGAAGTAGACTGTAAATATGATGCAATTTGATTTAGTTTCATGATTTTTCTTAATTTTCATACTTTAACGTACAGACAAGTGCGTGGTCTCGTTGGAAAGGCCCACTTCTGCTCTGTTTCATCTCGCTGCGATGAACAGTTGCGGAGCAATGTAACAGAGAAGAAAGGGTGTGTTTTTTGATGCACCTTGCTTCAATCGGGTTCTAAGAAATTCTACCATCTAGTGGTTGGGAGTTATATAGCAACCAACCTCTCAAGCGCTGCTTCGTTTACAACTACGGGAGCAGTCACACATCAAAAGTGGCAATAGTTCTGGACTCCTGGAAGCATAAACTTCTCTCTGAAAGTGTAACTCTCGCCAAAATGCATCCTAGGGTGTTTTTGTGAATGTATATAAGTCTAACTTTCATTTAAAAGCATAATTACGTCTGAAGCTCCACTTAAGCTTGTCCGTGTTGTCGTTTTTGGGTCAAATGGAGTTTTGAATGGGAATCCTAGCAGCACTATTTTTTGATACATGGTCGCGTCAAAATGTGACAACCAATGAGAAAAATCAGCGAAGAAATGACTTAAGTTTAAGTTAAAGAGCGGCCCTTCAATGTCTCTGTGCTTAATTACTGTTTTGGCGAGATCAACTATAAGATTCGATGACAATTACTGGCTTGATATGTGAATGTGAAGGACTAAAAGCTTTCATACAGGGGAGCCTTCAACAGGTATTATTCACACACAAACAAACATCTACTTTGGATCAAACAATACTTAAAAATTACATTCAAACAGTGAATAAGAACAGGCTTAATGCTGAAAGCCAAGTTCTCACAGAAACATTTTAGTGGTCTTTCAAAAGTTGTCATTAGAACTAAAGCTGAAGCTGTTGAGGGGAGTTCAGGCTACCCTGGACAATCAGGGGTCAGAGATACCACGCAGGGAGCGGGGGATGGGAAGGCCACATGTAGAAAGAGCAGAGGGTGAGGGGACTGACGCCAACTTCCTTTCACACTCAGCAGTATGTCGTCAACAGGAAACCATAGTGTGTGCGTGTGTGTGTGTATGTGTGTGTGTGTACGTGTACACAGCCAAACACACATAAAATACAGACAGGCACATATGTATTAAAGAGTTCCTGTCTCCGCTTTCATCACAGTGTCTTTGTGGCAACGGCTTGTTGTTGCTTTGGTATACTGTAGAATACATTGGGATAAGCCTGTCTCTATGGTCAGGATATCAGAAGAAATTAATAGATGACAGTTACCAGTGTAATATAGGGAGGGACGATTGAAAAAGTCATAAATACGATTTATTTATGCTGTGATTAAATCTGACTAAAACCACAATCCGAGATGGGATGGATGGTTTTAGGATAGATTTGCAGGTGGTGTGATGACAGCAACTTTCAATGCTACTCATACTGATGCACATTGCACAGAAAGCGGTCCTCATTATTTTTTTGTAAACATAGGTCTCAGAATAACATCACTTCTGTATTTCTGTCTCCTGCCTATCGTCATAAATTGGGCAGCAATGGCGTGAGTGTGACCAGATGCTCTGCGAACTGGCGTGCGGTATTAAACACAGCCATATGCAAATGTACTGTATCTTTATGGGGACAACAGCAGCACTATGTGGGCAAAATATAAATTGAAAACAATAGTTTCAATTAGCCTATAGCTAAAGGGAGTGATGGGATAATTGGTGTAACCCACTTCAAGTGAATTATGCCTAGACAGACAAACGGTGTCAGGCTGGGTTATTGCACGCAGAGAAGGGTATGTATCCTCTTATCTAACTCTGGGGTAGACGGCAAATAATTGGGTTTCCTTTAATCCAGTGCCCTAATGCAAAAGCAACGACATACGTAAAATTAATCTAAAATAGCAGAATATCTAATTCCATTTTTCTTGTGCAACGCCATTTCATATTTCAGCTTTATGTGAGAATACACAGTCACGTGAGTTTTCATTTCTGTTGGGATGCCTTCAGTTTGCAGTTTTCCTGAATCACAAGACTGTAAACCTGACCCGTGGTGCTGACAATTGGTATCAAGATGACTGGCCCTATTGTGATGTTTATTTTATAAAAATGTGTGCTGTTTGTTAACTGTAATTTGTTAACTGTAATTTGTGCACTGTGTTTACCTGACGTTTTGTGTGGGGTTCCATCTCTCAGAGGGCAGCTCTCCGCTCTGGGGGTCGTCCACAGGAGGGTGCAGGATGGAAATGCACACATCACCGTTCTGAAGTGGACACACCCATGCCATTATCACAACAACATTAGAACCCAAACATGGAACAATCACAGGCAACAGCAAAAAGTCAAATCACACAGTGACTTATCATTTGGCAGAACTATACACAAAAGAACACCATTCTATGGGGATATAGGTACTAGTCTTTAGTCACAATTTGAAGTACTCAAACATGGACTAATTCCAGTCAGAGACAACAAATCAATCAACTATCATGAACTAATCACAGATAATGATCACAGTGGTTCAAAACAGACCCTGTTATCAGATTGGAAAAAAGGCTGCGTGTTCCATCTGCGTGAAAAATAAAGTCCTCACCTAAATCTCAAAACTCAGCTGTTTAACATGTATATCTATTTGAACTTCACACATACTGGTCTTACAACCATGAATGGACACTAACAAACTTGATTTGGTACTGAAGACTGTGCTCGGTTTCTGTGTATCTATGATGAAAGTAACCATGTTGTAGTCAATGAATGCCATGACAACTTCAAAATTCATCTCATTTCCGTTGCCCATTTACTAACTTCAGCTACTGCGAAACAGGACTCTGCAAGTCCATCTTTGTTCAAAAGAACACTCGAGACGTGATAATAATGAGCGATAATGACAGCCCGAAACCACCACACGGCAGACCTGACTAACATGTGGCCCCGGTGACAAAAAATCCCCTGAGGCCCTGTTTGAGTTCTCTGCTTCCTGGCCTGAGCCTTGAGAGGAAGGACTCTCACGTGCGGTGTCTGAAACATGCCAGAACATCACCATCCACCTCCAGTTATCCATGTAGGCCCTTAGGCTCAGTCACGACACCCCCTACCCCTCCCTTATGCCTATAGTCAGCCTACTCCCCGCCCTAAAGTAGAGCAGAGTGGTTGCAACACAACTAGAATGGTATCCTTTCCTAGAACAAAAACAAACTCCACTGGCTCTAATCCCCAGGCTGTGGCTTAAGGACAAAGACATTTTTTTGGTTTGTGGTACTTTTGAGGTCGTCTTCCCTAAATGGAGATTTACTTAACAGGTGGTCTGATTTGGCCAGGACACCGTACAGGGCCATGTCCTTCAAGACACAACAGAAATCATGCTGTCACTAGTGTATGTGCAATGTTGCTCTTACCTCATAAATGTTGGGGTGCCACATTTTGGTGAGGAAGCGGAAGGCTGGGGGAGAGTAAGGGTAGTCGATGGGAAACTTGATTCGGGCCTAAAAAGGCAGTGGGGAAACATAAGGCAAACACAGACAGACGAACTTCAGTTTCATTGTCAGGCAAACAAGACAGCTCTACCCTTTCCAGTTAAACCAGCTCTGAGACAAAAACAATTTCATCACAAAACCTTTCAACAACTCCCTGTAGGTAAGTAGTTCCTAAATCTTGACACCCCACCTCAAATATTTATTAAGGTCATAAAACCACTGATTGCATCAGTGATCAATGAAATTATTTTTTGTTTCTTTTTTTAATTATTATTATTATTTTAATAATAATAATAATAATAATAATAATAATAAGTATATACATAGACACAATTGCTCTTTTAAAATACAGTCTCTGCTCTTCAGGGGTCGGGTTCTGGTGCAAAAATGTCTGGCACATGACCTGTCAGGCGGCCCCTGGGGATGGATCGCAGCCCCTGGGAGCTATTCAGGTCTGGGCAAGGAGTCCCAATCTGCCAGGGCCGAGTGTTGACATTACAGAACCTGCCAAGTCCAATGTACGACTAAAAGTAAACAAAGGCGAGATCTGAACTTTCCTCGTTATGACCTACTTTATTCCCTAATCCGGAGGTTACGGCATTCCTGCCTCTGTTCTATTATTGTCCTAGAATTAGTTCATATGTTAGTGACAAAAAAGTTATGTATTTAACTTGACAAGAGTTTTACCTTATGCATCTAAATTTATTTTGTTTTTTAGAAAACACAAGTAGATGCCAAGAGAAAGGGTCAATGTGTCCATTGTGTGGATATTCGCTGAGAGCTATCCGTTTCAGAGGTGTTCCTTTCTTTGAAGTTGCATTTCAAGTACAAAAGTATAGGCTACCATGTAGTGATTTTACACGTAGTGTACAAAAAATGTACATAATTCAGATAGCTGCTAATGTAATTGAATTGATGGCACAGCATCAGTAACACATTGTGTCTGTTGGTAAACACTAATAAACAAAGGATCTGACGATATGCTTCCTGGAAGTAGTGTGGTTATTAGCCAATTATTCTTTTGTTGAACACTGCTCTGAGAACTAGGAACAAAGACTGCAGCTAGATAGCTGACAGCCTATCCAGCTAGCGAAGCATTACCTACATAGTGTTACCTAAGGTTTAGGCGGAAGAAACGTATTTTTTCCAGTTCGAACAAAAGTGGTTACGTTAAGGCAGGCTATATCAATACAGGGCTGATATTGTGTCAACCAAGCAACTGGCCACAAAGCCAGCTAACGTTAATTAGAAGCCAGATAGCAAGCTACCTTAGCCTACTATTTATAGCAGGTGAGAACAGCTAGCCACTGGTATCTAAATATAGCGTCTTGGCCCGCTAGCAAGCGGAGGAAAACGAAATGCCCGTTAACATTATATAGATATAAAACAATAAGTTAAATTAATGTTACCTTAAAATATCCCCCTTCATAATGTGTGTTGGGGGGTCCGAAAATGGCTACTTCCCAGTTGTACAAGTCTGCTTCGTCCACCAGTGTTATTTTGAAACCTTCGACTGGTTCCTCTTGAAGACTTTTCATTTCAAGCATTAGTGCCTTTTGCGAGCTCGCAACCTGAGTATGACTGTGTTGAGCCATGTTACAAAGATATTTGGCTGGTTATCTAACTTGGAACCAATTAGATGCAATTGTCAGTACTGTTTAGCTAACGTAGCTAGCAAGCCAGCCAGCCAGCCAGCTATATTTGCTAGCGAACCTAGCTTCTATACAAAACCTTCTTTGTTTGTTTGGAGTTCTCGTTTCGGTAGCACTATAATACGAGCTAAGAAGGTATAGCTCGGAAAAAAATACACTATGCCGTGTCTCACAAATTGTCGCTGGTAGTCAAAAAGTCAGTCAAGAGTTGTTGAACAAAGGGCAATTACTTGGCCTGATGTCCATGAAAAAAACAAGCTAAAACAACCAATGATCACCCGTAGGATAATTAGCTAGGCTAACAAATATCGACACGATTACTTTTCTGAGCCGAACAGAGCTAGCCAAGCTAGCTACAAAGCAAATAAATGTCTACGTTTTAACACTAAACCACTGGTAATGGACGTGCCGAGATTAACCGATATCTTTATAACACAACTAGCCAATCCTCTACGTTACGCGTAAAATAACAGAGAATAAAAACCACCAACTACTCGCGTTGAGTGATTAGAGACATCTGAACCGACGCAAGTGTGTTGGCTTGGTGTATTATGAGTGTTTTCTCTCTTCGCTACTGGTCAATAAAGAGCGCCTTGAACACTGGGAAATGAAGTTCATTCAAACATACGTTTCCTCCTTTTGTTTAGGAACTGTTGTGTTGGAAATATAACACGCTTAAATATCACCAAAGCAAACATTTTATTTATTATTATTATCATGATTTTTTATTTGTTTGCTTTGGTACTGTATATTTTCCCGTTTGTTTCTTATATTGAGTTAAGTTTGTCCTATTATTTATTTATTATTATTACTATTGTTTGGTTTCTTGTTTGTCTGTAAAGCACTTTATGTTCTGTGCTTGAAAAGTGCTATGTAAATAAATTGCTATTATTATTTCTCTAAAACAAGCTCTAAATTAATTTAATGTAGGCTATTGCCCAACATCTATGCTAAAAACTGGCCTGGGGAATTTTCTCCTGAAAACGTATGTTGTACAACAGTAGCTTAGAAGGACCTTGCTTTGCTTCATTCCAAAGCTCTGATGATCCACTATTGAGATCTACACAAAGCCATTTCTGTTCCTGTCCCCCACTTGTAAGAAAGTAAGTTGTAGGCCTACACAGACAAACACAAAACCCTTTTATTTGATTCAACATTTTGTGCAATTAAATGAATGTGACAGCAAGCACAGTTTTTTCTTTATCTTTATGCACAAAGCATCTGGTAACACCTCAGGCATTCAGGGGATGTCAACACTTGTGACACTTTAGCTTGCAACACCCATAGAAATTCAATTTTGTGTTCAAGGCTTGTTGGTCCAGGGTCGTCCCACAGTGACAGTCATCTCTATCTTATCTGAGCGGTCAGGGTCTGTACATCAGATATGTTCGAAGCTTCAAAGTGTCTTTCTTGTCTTGTTTTAGCAGTGGACTGCTGTGGTTGTGCTCTCTTGGTCTGACAGACATTAACAGCATGCACACACATATACAAACATGCAGTTTACACATAGTCTCTCTCTCTCTCTCTCACACACACACACACACACACACACACACACACACACACACACACACACACAAAATGAAAGTGTTCTGAGCCCCAGCTGTTTACCCCCATTTTGACTCGACACATTCAGCCTTGTGCATCAGTTTGAGGTCATCTTACTGTGGCGTGGGGGTTGGGGATTTTGGGGGCAGCTGGTGTCGGACGACCAGTAACCAGTATAAGGGCTGCTGGTTACACACAAAACAGCCCCAAACACCCACAACCCTACCATAAGCCCATGTCCTCCGTGACTCTCCCCCACTAGCCACACCATTCACCCAAGAAAAAGGGCACAGCATAGGGCATGGCCTCAGAATGAACCAGTGGTATATCACATACCAAGATATACCCCACATGCCTCTTACCAAACAGGCCCCCACCCTCTCTCTCTACAGGCCACCCTCACCAGGGGAGTTGGAGCCGTGCCATGCCATGCCAGATGCCAGGCCAGGTATTTGCCCTCAGGCGTAGCCCAGGCCACCCTCCTCGGCGTGGCTGCGCTGGTGCAACTTGAGGGAGTTCAGGTGGGAGTAGGCCTTGCCGCATTCCAGGCAGCTGTAGGGCTTCTCGCCAGTGTGGCAGCGCTGGTGGGAGATGAGGTGCGACGTGCAGTAGAAGCGCTTGCCGCAGGCCGTACAGGTGAAGGGCCGCTCCCCTGTGTGGATCCGTTGGTGAATCTTCAGGTAGAAGTGCGTGGTGAACGTCTTGCCACACTGGCCGCAGCGTGACCTCTTGCCCCCGTCACGACCCTCCACGGGTTCCCCACCAGCACCGACGCCCATGGACGCAGATGGGTGCTCGGCTGGGCCATAACCGCTGGTGACATCACAGTGGCGATGCGGGAGGGGTGGGATGGGAGGGGGAGGGTCCTGATGGTGGGAGGAGAGGAGGCAGCGCTGGTCTCGCTGGAGCACGTGTGCCAGCGGGGGGTGGGACATGGGGTGTGGCTGCTGAAGGAGGTGGGGCATGGGCAGCGAGGAAGGAGGGGCCTCCTGCGGGTGGTCTGCGGTCAGGCCCGTGTCCCTGTCGGCGCTGCAGTCCTCCCAAGTGCCGTAGAGCTTCGGGTCAGCAGGGGCACGCTGACCCAAGACCTCTGCGGCACGAGAACACACACATGCAGAAATCGATACATACAGTCACAGGCAGATACAGATACGCATGCATGCACCCACACACACATGACCACACGTGAAATGGATACATATACACATTCACACATACAGGGGGACAGAAAGAGAGAGAAAGAATGGATACATGGATATTGGCACATTTATATGCAAAGGTATGTAAAATGCAAATCTCATTTTATTCCACATATCAGTGCAAATATCTTGCCAAATTTAGAAATGAAATGAAATACCTACATCTGGAATTTAATTTTACTCATAAGCACAATTTCTGACAAAACAGAAATGACATTTCATTTACATTAAATTTAATTTTCAGTCAGTTTAAAGCCATTTGTATTTTATGAGAATATTATAATATTTACAGAAATGGCTTTAAAGAGGTCTACATTTTTTAAAATAATTTATTTTCCACCCAGAAATATCTCCTATGTATGCGTGTGCATACACGCAAACAAACAGACTAATCTGTGAGGAAATGTGTGTCCTGATTATGCTGTGGCTAAAAAACAGTACATATCACTTAGTAGTACACTGCATGCTGTACACAGCAGTGATGTTAAATATAAATTGTAGACTAGAAAAAACTAGAAAGATTAGAACTGTTTTGTGCACCAAGATTAAGCATTCTGATTGGTTTGGCAACAAAATTCAGCAGGTGCAGCTGGAGTAACCTTTCACATGACATCAGAACAGCTTCTGCGACCTTGCATTACATTGTCCAAAGATTACACTTCTAGGTTTGTGTCACGTCTGTTTAATCTACTGTTGCCTAGCAGCTGTAAGTGTCAGCGAGTTCAACAAAGAGGCAAACACCTCTGCTCCCTGTCTTCTCACGTGCGTTCTCATACACCACCTAACACAGCACCTGTGAGACCCCATACCTTCTCCAGGTGTGTTTGTCGTGTCTACCTCCTCCTCCCAGCAGTCTTCTCCATCTACCTCAGCACCACCTGTGAGAACAGAAGCTCTGGTTAACATACGAATACCTTACCAAACGTAAGTGTGTGATCGTGGGTGTGCATGTGTGTGTGTGTGTGTGTGAGTGTATTTGTGCATTACCATCAGCCTTGTTCCATGGCTCCTCTTCAGACTTCTCCTCTTTGATCTGAAAAGGCCCTTGCTCTTCATCTTCCTCATCGTCCTCCTCCTCCACATCCACCTGGCATGTCACAACAGAGGCAAAACAAAGACAATCAGACCACACTGTCTTAAAAACACCCAGAACAGTTAGCAGTTTTATGAGCACAAAGGGGAAAACTGGGGGCTGGACTGTGTTCAGGGGGTAAATACTAAAGATAAATAGCAAAAACTAAATTTAACAGATCTGCTATCTCCACCCAAGTTGCCACATCACTCCAGGTTTTGTAAAGTCTTTTCTCTTGTCTTTGTATTTCACCTGTTTCCCCCTGACATCAATGTGAATGGGTGACATCCTTGACATTTCAGCTCTAAAAATGCAGGTCATGAATTCACCACGTCAACATTATTGTTGCATGGCCTGTAAGAGGCGCTGATGGACAGAAAACACCTTTAAATCCATTTCCTGTCTTAAATTTGGCCCAGCGAATCATACCTCACTCACAGACTGTAAATAGGCGGAGCTCCGCCTAGCTACAATCTTTGCCTCAGCGCTTCACTTGTCACTTGTCATAGAGACAATAACATTTGTTCATCTGATCATTTCCTTTTTTCAAGTCCTCCTTAAACCAACATGGACTTAAAAGGCAAAGAGGAAAGCTCAACGTTGTGGGATGCGTGATGTGTGGCTACTGACCAATGAAACAAATGCTGTAATTAATTTGAGATTAATTTATTTCTTCTATTTTTCAGTGATACAATGTAAAAACGCTATTGGCACAATCAACAATCAAGCAAATTTATACTATACAAAGTGTCACAGGATACAACAGCAATGCACAACTGGCTCAAAACAACACACCCAGGATTTAACCATAAACAACTGGCAGGTGGGAGGCACAACTAGCCTGGCTAGCGCCACCACTTCTCAATGAGACGTGGTCTGGGAACCAAGCGTTCATTTTCTCGTATTTGAAAAAAATGCCCAGATCCGTTTATTGGGTGCCACGGATGTCTATCAAATGCGTCTGTGCATAGCTCATCATCGTCTTGATTTCCCCCTTGTTCTGTGATTGGTCTCCTATCTCAGGCGAAAATGTGCTCCATGGTCTCCAGGCTGCCTTAGCAGCGTGAATCAAATCGCGCACAAGGCAGCATGGGAACACCCATGCTAAGGCACAACACCCGTCTGATCCGTAAAGGCCTTCCTTCAACGGCGCAAAATGCACTGCCAGTAGCCAACAACTGTGAAACACAGCAACCTGATTGCTAAACCAAAGAACTTAAGCATCTAGAAACATCACCAACAAAGCAGGGGGGGGGGTGGCAAGCAAACACACTGAAAGAATAATGTGGTCCTACAGGTACATAGGGTTATGCAGAAGGAA
Organism: Alosa pseudoharengus; assembly: GCF_046254945.1. Lineage (NCBI taxonomy): Eukaryota > Metazoa > Chordata > Actinopteri > Clupeiformes > Clupeidae > Alosa > Alosa pseudoharengus. The sequence goes on from NW_027468663.1 coordinate 43,546,121, forward strand.
ATGTACCTTCTCTCAAACAACACTAGATAGTATAGGCTCTACTGTCTCATTACACTGGTCATACAGCAACATTGCAAAACTCTTACAGGAGGTGGTGATGTACACAAATCTGTTGGTGAAATAAAAAACAAATGCAAAGCAGTAGGCTGTGTCAGATTTACTCTTATATCACATCATGACATGTGGTAACTCTGGTAAAACAGAATGAACTTTAGGAAATAATCGCATACCTCAAGAGAGAATGAGTGCACAATCGCATCTTTCCACTCTGCTGCAGGGCCTCTCTCGGTCATAGCTGGACCAGCCCAGCTGGAGACGCCAACTGTATAGTGTTAAAAAAGAAGGATTGAAATAGGCCAAGATCAGGTAAAATTGTTTCCTGTCAAAATAGTATAAAGAGAGAATGAACAAATGCAATTTCCTCATTCAACATGTAAAAACGTTTAATTCCTATTTTGATGTTGTCATAATGGTTATGCACTATCCTAAATCAGTAGGCTAGCAGACATGTAGTCCAACCATATAGCCTTGTTTTCACATTCACCATAAAATATTAGGCTACCAGAGATAAGGAGTGCCTACATTGTGCAGACTTTTGCGTTACTGAATATCCATTTATTCTGTTTGTCTTACTATTGGATACATCTATGCTGATGCTCTCTGTCACTGGCTGTAGTGCATGACTGTAGCTTTCAGCCAAGAGAACGCTACAGCTACCAGCGAACCTTGTCATGGCGCCACCTGTATCTTCCTTGGCTAAGAGCTGTTTTGCATCCTGCCAGTATGTGCGCCATTGTTCCCCTCCCTCCGCATAGCCTACACAATGGGCCCTCCCTCATTCCCCATCTGTGGAGGTTTGTTGGTGATGGAAGGGTGCCGTACACTGAACGACACCCTTACACCCCCACCCGTACACTTATAATAGAACTTGAATTTCCCCTTGGGGATCAATAAAGTATCTATCTATCTATCTATCTATCTCTATCCATCTAATATATTCTGTAAATACACTGGATATATCTAAATTATTCTTACTACTGCTACTACATATCCATATTTATTCTGCTCTTATAAGGTTACTGCTTATACACTGCACATATTTATATTTAATGTACTGTAAACCACCTTCGTTAGCCAACTGTATACTAGTCTACTGCACTTTATATCTTGTGTTGTCTATGCACCACCTGTTTATAGTTTGAAGGCTATATCACATTGGACTTCTCTGCTTTTTTGCACTTCTGATTAGACAACACTGCATTTCGTTGTCGTTGTAGGCTACTTGTACTCTGCATAATAACAATATTGAATCTAATCAAATCTAATCTAATCTTTTATCACGGTGGCTTGAGTATGTTGGTATTGTCTGTTTTCATTCGTGTACATACAGCAAAGTTGCATTGTTAACATTTAATTTAATTAAAGTATCGGTCTGCCAAAGCAGAAGTAGAAGAATGTTGTCCGCACATCGTGTAGGCCTATGTGCCCGTCAGTGTGATTGGTCGATTCCCTCCTGCGCTTCTTCAACTACTTTCCCTTACCTTTCCCTCCAACGTGTCTGTTGTTTATGGTCAGCTTAGGCTACTACTTCGTTCGGGTTGAATATGGCGAATTGTCAGCATTTAGTCTCTTCGTAACTTCTAAGATATATATAATTCATATATATATATGAATTATTACCTTGCTCACGCGACGCCCCATTATTCACTTGGATTCCAACTGAACGCAAGTTGACTGAAGACTTGTTATCTTGTGCTTGAGCTTGTCGAGCCGATTTCAACTCATTTTCTGTCAGTTGCAGTCGCCTCCAGAGTGCCTCAATCTCCCTTTCTCGTCTGGATATCTCTTGCCGTAAAAGAGAAGAGTCGTTGTCGATTACTTTGCTCATCTCAGCTAGTGCTGATTTGGCGAAGACTTCCATAATAGAGGCTAACTGAGTCTGTATATCGACTGGATTTGACATCATGCATGTGATGTGTAGATTTGGAATGAATTATGTAGGCTTAATACAAAGGTTTGCACGCTGTTGTCGACTAGCTTAAGCACTGTTAAATGGTTGCCGAATTCGCAACAAAATTAACCGGATCGACCGAAGACACATACAAAACCGTTCACATCGTAGCCTGTTTAACAATAGTTGTTGTAGTAGGCTACTACGAGCTGTGGTTAGCTAGAATCACATCACACTGTTCTAACACTGTTAGCCTACTCAGAACGACATCGATGTATCTCAAATGTCCACTGTCATAGGCTACGTTGCAATATCAATGTAATTGTTGGCTGTGGACAAACTTAAAAGGATGAAATCATTAAGCATCTACTGTTACAATGTTTGTCTGTTATTTCCTATTTGTGACGATGGGAACAGTGCCATGCGTTTGCATAGGACCAATAGAATTTGCATCTCAAACTAGATACCCGTAATGATCGAAAAAGATGCGCAATTTTATTCTAAAAAGTCAGGGGCCTCTGTCTCATAATGGGATTACAAAAATATGGAATCACCACTCTTGGCAAAATATGGAATCACCACTCTTGGAGGATGTTCATTCAGCTGTTTATTATTATTATTATTATTATTATTATTATTATTATTATTTTTTTTTTTTTAAATACAAATCACAGATGTTCCTCAAAAATATATTTCTGTAACAGATAAACATTCTGGCTTTGTGAACATTCTGGTTTGTTCCAAAACATTTGCAAAAATGTAGTGATTTAAGGCAATGTATTTATTAATCATGTAGGAATTATTCAAGATGAAATAATCACAAACCTAAAATATCATAATTAGTTCTCTGAGGCATAGACTTAACTAATGTAGAACAGTATCCATCAATCAGGTTTCAACTTTGTCAAACTGCAGTTTGCAATACGTCATTGACATAGATAGATACATAGATAGATAGATAGATAGATAGATAGATAGATAGATAGATAGATAGATAAATAGATACTTTATTGATCCCCAAGGGGAAATGTAAGGTCTCTGTAGCATAGACATCACACACAACATGCACTTACAGCTGGAAAAGTAATATACTTATAAAAAAAACTCCACTGTACAATAGAGACAGTAGAAGATAAACATGATACAAAAATACTAAATACTAAATATGCTATATAAACTAAATCAAAGTATCAACATAGTGTGCTTAAGGATGATCAAGCTTGACAGGGCAGGGACTGAGGCTGTAATTCAGTGTACAGCTGAGGATGATTGCTTCCTTGTTGTCCCTGTCAAGGGTGCCATGGTCGTGGACCCCTTAACAGACACAAGCAAGATGCAATATACAGTTGAAAGGGTGGGGATTGTAATATGGACATATAAGAGAATAATGTATAATGTAGACAAGATAATATAACAAAACTATGTGAGTGCAAGAATAGGTTGAGGTAAAAGGGTTACAGCCCGTCAAGTATTGAGTAAAAGGTAGGCCTATTAAGCATCAAGTATGGCCACAGTCCAGGAGGGAGGGAGGGGTTGTGCAAATGTGCTATATAAATGTGCTAATATAGCATGTAAACAGACTATGCAGAGAAGTCTATCTCTCCTCTACCCTTAAGTGAAGCGTTGAACAGTTCAATGGCCCTGGGGACAAATGACTTCCTCAGTCTGTCAGTTGTGCTGTGGAGTGGATGACATTCATTGTCCAAGATGCTGATCAGTTTGTTCAGGGTCCTTTTGTCTGATATTGAAGTGATGCACTCAAGTTCGGCTCCCACGATAGAGCCAGCTTTCCTTACCAGCCTATCTAGTCGCCCAGCATCCTTCTTCTTTGTGCTTCCTCCCCAGCATACCACAGCATAGCAAAACAAAACATGACTTGATTATGTTTTTCCTGAAGAAAGTTTTAACATTCTTTGCTCTATGGCAAGACACATTATCATCCTGGAAAATGACTTCCTCATCACCAAAATAGATAGATAGATAGATAGATACTTTATTGATATCCCAAGGGGAAATTGCTTTCGATTGATGGAATGACAAAAGAGTCCAAAATATATAATAACAAAAAATTAAATAAGATATATTTTTCATTTACATTCGGTTACAGTGGGCTAAAGAGAAAATGGATTGTGGATGATTGGATGATATTCAGAGATGAATCACAAATCTACATAGGGCAAGGAGATGATGTTGGTGCCGTTCCAATGAAAAATACAAAGATGACTGTCTGTCTGAAGAAAACAAGAAAGTTTCCACAGTCACTGATGATAAGGGGGGTTGCATGTCAGGTAAAGGACCAGAGGAGATGGCAGTCATTACCTTTACTCTACATGCACAAGTTGAAATTTGAACACTTTTGTCATTCCATTAATCAAAAGAAGTTTTGGTGATAAGGAAGTAATTTTCCAGCAAAAAATGTTAAAACCATTCTTCAAGAAAGACATATCAAGTCAATGACAAGGCCAGAAAACAGTCTGGATCTCAATCCCATTAAAAATTGCTTGTGGAAAATGAAGAAAATGGTGAAAGGCTAGGCAATCAAGGACATGGGTAGATAGATGGAGGAGAAATAAAAAATAATAAATAAAAAGTTCTATGGAGATGTGCAAAAGTTGGAGAAAGTCAGATATGTGTGTGTGTGTGTGTGTGTGTGTGTGTGTGTGTGTGTGTGTGTGTGTGTGTGTGTTTTGACGTGTGACAGAAATGAATAAAACCAATCAGAGTCATATATATATTTATCATTTCTATATTCAAAAATCACTTGTTAAAGTTTGTATGTGAAACAATACAGCCATTGAGAAGGTTGTACTATGTCTGACACAAATGGAACTAAGAGACATGATGTGATAATTGCAATAGAACCATGAAAAACAGATGTCAAATGAAAGCTGCATAGGTTTATTAAAGAAATACAATCTCAGTGATTCTTACTAAATTACGATTCCAAAGAACAAAACAAAACTCCTGCCAAGTACCAAATTGGAAAAACAACAACACCCTTATACAAATGAGGTCTATTTATTTAATTTGGTGGATAAGTAAAAAAAAAAAAATCAAAACACTTGCAAAACATCCTTTATTGTTGTGGAATACTGTGTGTAGACTGATGAATGAAATGAATAGAACCAATCAGAGTCATATATATATTTATATATTTATACCAAATTGGAAAAACAACAACACCCTTATACAAATGAGGTCTATTTATTTAATTTGGTAGATCATCTGATTGAATAAAACAACTGAATTTCAGTCAGTTGAATGACCCTCTACTGTGCAACATGCAAGCATATCTATACAAATCAGGATGTTGAATGCCATGAATATCACCGAAATTAAATGAAAGCTGCATGGTTTTATTGGGGAAAAAACCTCAGCTAGAAATAACCAGACCCCCGTGTCCAAGAACAAAAACAAAATTCCAGCCAAGTAACAAATTAGAAAAAATAACACCCTTATACAAATGAGGTCTATTTATTTAATTTGGTCATTTGATTGAATTAAACAACTGAATTTCAGTCAGTTGAATGACCCTCTACTGTGCAACCTGCAAGTATATCTATACAAATATTGATCTACACCTTCTTGTTGAATACCATTAATATAACCATTTATTATTTAGTAGTAAAATGCTAATAAAATAGAACTAAAATAAAAAGAAAATGTAAGAAAAAGAAACTGTACAGGAAACTAGCCTATGCTTACTAGTTAAAAATGCTGATATGCGTGGAAACTCATAAAGGCACCTATTTGCAGTGGCCTTTACTTTGAACAGAGACTTACATTTACATTTTTAGCAACGTCTGTGCTTGCCCTACTATTTAATGTCAAAATGGCTGCTGTGAAAAAGATCTATAGATAGTTGCATTTATGAGTTAGTATTTATGGAAAAACCCCCCATAAAATTTCAACTAATTTTATAGCATCATATATCTACATTCACTGGACCAATATCAGCCCATTTATATGTGAGGGACATTTTAAAACCATCATCTTTATCACTGTCAGTCATTCTGCTCAGCTCACTCTCAACCCCTGGGTTCTCCCCAAGCGTTATTTCAGAGCCTGGCCTTTTCGTCCTGTACACTCACCCCTCTCTCCCTCTCTTTCTCTCTCTCGCTGTGCTCCCTTTCCCTCTCTCGTTCTCTGGTTGCCCGTGCAACCGCCTCATCGAAGCACATGCTGATTCCGCTGTTCCTCTTCACCTCCCTGTCTCTGGTCCTCCGTTCTCGCTCTCCTTCCTGAAGACTCAGCCTGTTCTTTTTAACATCAGGACTTGCGTCTCTACCTGCCTCCGCGTCTTTCTGCTCCCCCTGTCCGTCTTTGCCCTCTGCCCCCTGCTCTCTCGTTCCACCTTCATCCCTGCCAGTCCCTACCTCTGTCTCACTCTGTCTGTGTGCAGCGTGTTGCTCTGCTCTGGTGTCCAGTGACTGCTCTGGTGTCTCCATCTGTGGGTGTTGCTGGTTTATGTGTGGCAGGTATGGGTCTGCATCTCTGTGCTCTGCGGGTGGGTCATTTTCTGGCCCACAGGGTTGTGTGGTGTCTCCTGTGTGGAGCGCAGCGTCTGTGTGCTCTTGTGCTACAGGTGACTCTATGTGCCTCACCTGAGCCTGATGTTGCCTGTCATCGTGCAGTGTGTTCAGTGTTTTTGTGTCTGGGGTCTGTGTGTCTGGTGTGTGTTGTTGTATGTCTTGTTGTGGTCTTTTGGTGTCTTGGCTGTGAGTGTGTTGTGTGTGTGGCGCGTCCCTGTCTTTCTGCTGTGGGCTGTGTGTGTCTCTGCTCTGCATCTGCTGTCTGAGGCCTAGCGCTGTGAGACGGGACTGCTGCGGTTTGGGCGGCACCACAGGCACAGCTTTGGCCTGGTGCGTCCTCACGGGCACCTGTTTGGACACCACCAAAGTTCTGCCCAGGCCCTGCCCCAGAGACGCCAGCTTGTCATCCGTCTTACTCTCTCTATCCTTCCTCTCTTCTCCAACATTCCTCTCCCCTCCTTGTTCTGCCTCGCTGATGGGATTTTGTACCTGCTCTTCGTCCTCCTCCTCCTCCCTCTCCTCTCTGAGCAGCTCAGACTTCTCTGCATCCTCACTGGCTCTGTGGTCTGTCTGAGACTCCAGCAGCTGCTCGGCCATCTGGTGTCCGGCTGGCGCCAGATGTCCCTCCTCTGTGTGTCCTTCCTCTACCTCCTCCCTCTCTTTCCCCACCTGTCCGCTCACAGCGCCGGCCTCTCCCGTGCTCATGAAAAACTCGTTTTCTCCTCTTTCTGTCTCATTCTCTTCTTTCTCTTCTTTTTCTTGGCCTATGCTTCTCTGGTCTGCTATTTCCTCTGCAGGGCCCTTTTGATCTGTGACTGCCCTCTCACTTCCATCTGGCTGCTCCTCCTCCTCCTTCACCACAGGTAGTCTCTTTTTCTCATCTTCCTCTTCCCTCTCTGTCCACTCTCCCTCGTTTCTGCCAACCCTCTCTTCACCCTCTTTCTCTCTCTCTCCATCCTCTTCCACGTCTTCATCTGTTACTCTCTCATCTTGTCCACCCTCCTCTTTGTCACTCTCTTCCTCATCAGCATCACCTGTCTCTATCTTTCCTTCATTCTCCCCATCCTTTTCCTCCTCCATCTCTTCACCCTCTTTCTCTTCCTTCTGGTATGTTCCGTCCTGCCATCCTCCCCCTGTGGGCTCATGGGAAACCACATTAAAGGAGGTGTCTGACCCTGATGCTGACCCTTCCCCAGCGCTAGTCCGAGTCTCACCCTGTGAGGGGACAGCAGTGGCGGAGGCTGGGTCAAGGTCTGAGCAGTCCACCTCTTCTACCTCACTATCTGAGGGTGTTTCACCATGGCAGTGGTTAGAGTCTGTCTGTGTGTTGTTGCGATGGTCTCTGGGTGGCAGCGGAGGGCCGAAGTGAGGGCCAGTGGAGACTTGGTCAAGCTGAGTGCGGGTGTCTGGTCCAGCGGTGGCAGTGTGGGTCACCCAGGTCTCATCCGCTCTGAGGAGGAGGAGGAAATCAGTTAAGAACACTGTAGACACACACACACACACACACACACACACACACACAGACACACACAGACACACACACACACACACACACACACACACACACACACACACACACACACACACACACACACACACACACACACATAGCACAGCATAAATCCAAATATAAACACACACACAGACACACACACACACACACACACAAACACACATACACTCACATACACACACACACACACACACACACACACACACACACACACACACACACACACAGCATAAACACACACACACACACAGCATAAATACATACAAGCACAGTTTAACAGATGGGAGTTGGCCTGATTTGTGGATTTCTGATGTAGGAAGTGAAAGTGGAAGTCATAGTCAATTTGATGTCTATTCATTTCAGTGCTCTGCTTTACTGTTTGTCTGATGTATAAGAGTGTCAATCACACATCATGGTATAGCCTACACCTGTGCGTGTGTGTGTGTGTGTGTGTGTGTGTGTGTGTGTGTGTGTGTGTGTGTGTGTATGTGTGTGTGTGTGTGTGTGTGTGTGTGTGTGTGTGTGTGTGTGTATGTGTGTGTGCGTGTGTGTGCGTGTGTATGTGTGTGTGTGTGAGAAAGAAGTTATAATTTCTCTACTCACCTCTGTCCCTCCTCTCCTCTCTCTTCTTCTTCTTTGCTCTCTTCTCTGTGTGTTTCCTTGTCCATCTCTTTGTTTGTTGCTCCGTTGCTCTCTACATCTGTTACCCTCATCTTTTCATAATCATGACTTGAGTCCGTCTGTACCTCTGAGCACTCTGATTGGCTAAGAGGGAGAATGTCCATGAGCTGATTGGCTAGTGAGCTTGTGTCTGTTGCAGGTGAGCTTTGTGATTGGTCAACGTCATTGATGTTCTGAGAGCTGATTGGCAGCTGGACTTCGTCATGTATGACTTTTCCTTCTGATTGGCTACCAGAAACACTACTGCTTGTGTCTGTCTGATTTGAATTATGTGATTGGCCTACCCTGGACATGTTCACATAGCCACTACTTGGTGGAATAAAAGCTGTCTGCACTCTGTCCTCTGATTGGCCACTGAGGCAAGTATCTTCGTTGTTACTGGCAGGCAAAGGCTCACCCCTGGATGCAGACCAGGCCAAGCCATGAAACTCCAGTTCATTAGGGAGGCTGCGCATAAACATATCTTCATACTCTCCCCTCTCGTCATCATCCTCATCCTCATCCTCTTCATCGCTCGGGTCTGAGAGCACAACCTCGTCTTCATCCTCGTCAGAGGAAGAGGAGGCATTGGGGTAGCAGGGGCTGCATTTGTAGGGCAGACTGTGGGATTTGATTGACAGACGTGTGTGCAGTGGGAGGGACGTCGGGCGGGAGGTCAGCGTGTGTAAGGGCACCGGAGACGGTGGGCTCGGCTGGGCTTTCTGCGGAGTGGAAATGCTGGTCTGGACGTCATGATCATACCATGAGCTGTCCTCATACTCGTCATCTTCATAGCACGGAGGCTCCACAGAAAACTCATTATTCTAAAGGAGAGAGACGGTAGGGTCCGCCAAGGAAAGTGTGACAGTTAAGTACAAAAAGCCTGTTGTATGAATTATGAAAGACAGTAGTATGACCATGAACCATTCATCTGTCTGTCTGTCTGTCTGTCTGTCTGTCTGTCTATCTATCTATCTATCTATCTATCTATCTATCTATCTATCTATCTGACATTTTGTCTCATACACAAAGCAAAATAGACATTCAAAGGACACACACACCGGTTGGTATGTGCTGCTGTCCATCATATCAAGGAATCCAAACGTGTCCTGGAAGTCCAACGGGAGGTCTGCATAAGGGGACTCCTCCTTGACAGACATGGGAACGTCAGCATCTACAGAGGAACCCACCTCTGGGGTTTCCTCTGCTGATGCTGATGGAACAAGCACTGTGGACCGCATTTCTGTGGAGAGACAAAAGAATAAGGGCAGATTCATTACCACCTTATTGTCTTATACTGAATGTAATGACCAAACTTTCTAAATACTGACGGCAACAGTACAAAGATACTGTATTTTCTCAGCAAGACATTGTCTATAGAATAAATTTAATGTATTTGTTGTTTATTGATTACGTTCTCACTTTGTTGGTTTTTGATGTCTGTTTTGTCCAGTGTAAGTATATCACTAGCTTTAGGCTTGAAGCCATCCCCTCAGAAATCAGTTAAAAAATTATGACACTAACTGATACAGATACATCATTTTGTGATTACTGCTTATGTTTAGAACCAAAGATGGTCATAGATAGGCATGAGGTTCACATTTTATAACCAAAATTGTTTAGGGATATAGTTTAGGGATAATGTTGAGATTTCGGCCAGGTAACTTTGCTCTTGAAGTCAAGTTTAAGGTGAAGAGTATTAAGTTACTGTTCCAACTGGTACTCACCCATATAATCTCCTTCTCCGGTCTCATACTCTTCCTCTGCTTCTCCCTCTTCCTCTTCAATGATATCCTCCTCCTCCTCCTCCTCCTCCTCCTCCTCTTCCTCACTGCTCAGTCGCCCATTCAAACTTCTCTCTTCACACTCTCCATCCATTACTGGCGGTGTGACCTCTACCTTTTCCTCATGTATCTCCTTCCCTCCCTCTGCCTCCTCTTCTTTCTCTCCATCCATACCACTCTCACTCTCGCTTGTTCTTTCCTTTATCTGTTTTTCCTCTTTCTCTTCCTCCTCTCTCTTCCTGTCTTCCTTCCGGCCCCGCTCCTTCTCCTCTTCTTCCTCCCTTTCCTCCTCCTCGCCTTTGCCTCTCCTCCGTCTCTCCCCCTCCTCTTGTGCAGGTGCGGGGGTCTCCTCATCGCCCTGTGCCCCCTGGATGACCCCCACCAGGCCAGAGGTGATGTGGAGGGGCACGGTGACGGAGAACGGCCCCGAGATGTGGATCCCTGCCCGCTTCTCCGCCCTGCTGGCCTGCCCTGGTGACCGGGTGACCGGAGCTAGTGCCCCGCCCGCAACCAACCCCGTCACTGCCGCCAGCCCCGTCCCCTCGCTTCCTCCAGAGGCCCCACCAACGGAGTCCAGGCGGCTGTAGGTGCCCTGGGTCCCGCCCCCGCCGCTGACCACACTCACGCTGGCCCCGCCCCCTCGGCGGTATGTCACCGCATAGCTGCTGGTGGTGAGTCCGGGCCCGCCTCCGCCTCCGGAGGATCCGCCTTCCTGTCCCAAGGGGGCCACGGGGGACAGCTGAGTGGGCGAGGCTCCCTGACGGTTACCTAGGAAACAGAATGTTGAGTCAGTCAAGATGTTGTGGCACCTATTTGAAAGGAAAAGGACAGAGTCACAGGGCAGAAGGAAAACAGAGATGGAGTATAAAGTAATACAAGGAGAGCTGAAAAGATGAAAGGAAAAGAAACCATACCTTCAAAAGGGCCAGGACTGAGGGAGTCCATGCTTTTAGCTGGCCTTAAAGACTGTTTTTCTTTCTCTGCACAGAAATGAGTGGTATATAAGGCATTATGAGAGTAGTTACACTGTGGGTATACTGAAATGGTTTAACTATTTACATAGTGTACATCTACTGTTAATGGAACGTTGTAATCTGTGTTTGTATGTGTCCTGCATCAATAATTGTGGAGTGTTTTCTGTCTCTCGGTTTGTGTGTGTGTGTGTGTGTGTGTGTACCTTTGGTGGAACCCTTGTTGCGCTTGCGTGGATCAGGCAGCCGGCCCCCCAGGTTGAATATGGATCTCCACTTCCGTCCCTTCAGTGAGCCCTTTCTCCTGTACAGGGCAGCAGAGAGCATTGAAGCAGAGTTGCCTATTGTCTTCTCCAAATAAATAAAAACTAATCAAATTGATGAATTGATGGTCCATTAGTGATGGATTTTCTTTAGTTCGCTAACTATTCAAATGCAGCGCGCAGATTTCTGTAAGTGTGATATACGGAGATCATGCAGATCTTGTTCAAAGCACTGACTGACATAAGAAATGCAGCATGTATGCTCTCAGCATTGAGGCTTATTTCATTCATGGTCTCAAAGCAAAATGAGTCAACAGGGAAGTGAGCCCAGGAAGCAACTTACATAGCCTGTCACATTACGTTTATTTCTTTTTTTTTAGGAGTTGACTTGGTTGCTCATTTCTCTCCTGAAACCTGGCAACACAGTCCAAAGCCACCACAGATAGCCACCAACCCAAGAAGAGGTGAGGCACTGACTTGGGCTGCTATTTGATGAACTGATAACATTAACATGGAACATTTACTCAGTTGATTAAGCTTACATTCCAACACTAAAGACCCTTAGCCCTCAAACAGGTTTTCTTCATGCTAATGACTCTGGACCTCATGCTACATCCATGCACTTTGGTTTAACAGGAGAGGGCATAGGATTAAGTTTGAATATGTTTGAATATGTATATGTGTGTCTGTATGCACCTATGCTCAAGATTACAATTCAATGATTCAAAATGACACACTGTTAATCAGTATATCAGTGGTATGTGATGATGATCTAGAAAGATTAATGGTCTGGCCACGAACAATGTAATGGCCCAACTCGAGGGGCAGCAACAAGCATGCATTTAAAAATCTCACTGCACGCAATTGGATAACTCTAGACCATGTTTACTCTGAATGATTTCGGACTTCGACGCAATCGGATAACACTACGACCAATGTTTACTGTCCTCCAACGTTGCAGTGCTGTCTTCATCAGTTTAGCTGGTTCCCCGGGATGCAAAGGGTAAAACGTGCATCATTGCTCATTGCCAGAGTGCCTCGCAGAGACAATTCCATGATTGTGCTCTCGCGAGAACTCTGGTTAGAGTTAACTCAGGGTAACTCCAGGGTAGTTCTTTACTGCTTCAGACATTGTTTTCACAGCACTTTGTGACTTGATGGCAGAGATGCAGCATTGTCCCTATCACTCAGGTGTCAAACCAATGCCACACTGGAGGTCGTGCCCTTACTTGTCGGACGGCTCGATGATGGCGTGGTAAGGCCTCATGACAGGAGGGCCGTTGCCTGGGCTCATGTTTCCAGGATACTGGGATGGCATGGACCTGAAAAAGATGTCTTCATTGCCCTGTAAGGTGGGTGAGGGGAGGGACTTCCTGCGCTCGGTTGGCATCCCTGAAGCTGATCCTTAAAAGACACGGGTTAATTCACTGGTGGGCAATATCATAGCAGCAGCAGCAGTAAACATAATAGCAGCTTTGTTGGTAGTGATAATAGTTGTAGGTAGTGATAGTAGTGCGGTAATATAGTAATAGTAGAAATAGTGTTGTTGTTTATGTATCATTAGACATCGATATAGCCATCATGCTACAGCCATTATGATAACTCATGTATAGTTTTTGCAGTTATGTAATGCAACAGATGGGTAACATTAGTTATAACTGTGGTGATATAGTGGCATCAGCAGTAACACTGCATGTGACATTAGACCACTGACTGCAATAGGCAGACTTATAGTTATAGACTTATAGTAGCAGGTGTCAATGGCAAAGTCATAGAGGTGTGGTCATTCTGACATTCAACACTAGTGGAGTGTGAAACTAGTGTTTTAGAATGACTACAACCTCTGGAGGTGTAGGAAGGAGTAGCCGGTAGGTGTTGCAGTCCAGGTACCTGTGTCTGGGAAGAGCTTAGACACGTGAGTGAGGATGAACTCAACTACGATGGACTGGACGCGCACCTCCATGAAGGCCGCCGTGCCGTTGAAGCCAGATGCCTCGATGTCTTTAGACCTGTGAAGAGACCACAGCATGATGAAGATACAGAGATGGTTATGAGAGAGAGAGTCATGGAAGAACTACTGAAGAGACAAACAAGGTCTGCCAGAGAGATAATGGACCCATGTGGACTTAGTATGTCCCAAGTGTGGGCTACATAGTGTAGAAGACACACACCTAAGCAGGTTTGGAGCCCATACAATGGCCAGGTTCCTGGCATGCATGTTGGTCTCAGTAGAGAAAGAGGACATCTTAATCAGGTGACGCATCAGAAACTCCAGAGTCCTGAGACAGACAAAGAGAAAGAGTCAGAGGGAGGGAGAGAGCGGAAGAGAGAAAGACATGAATGCATAAAAAAGCATTGCTAACGGATGACACTATCTGGTTCTTATATTGTACCATCTTTACATCTGTGTCTTCTTTTAGCTTGTTTTTGATTTTATGGTAAGCACCACGTCATTATGACACTTTTTGAAATTGACAACATAATGAGAATGGACATAAATAAAACACACCAACATTATGCTATTTTGTGACTGATTAACTAAACCTTTTTCACTCACATAATATACAGTATTTAAGCACCAGTGTCTCATCTCTCTTTTTACCTTCACCAGTAGGGGGCAGAGGGTATTGTAATCGGGTCCACTCGACTGTTTGTCCATCTCTGTGTGTGTGTCTCTACTCACGTTACTTAAAACTACTGGTCCAATTTACTTCCAATTTTCAAATGAAGATCCAAATTCAGTAATCAGCTTGACTGTGCATTGTCTAATAAATCCTCAGTGGACATTCAGACGCACATTATGCTTAGTACTGAGCACCTGCATTTCCTGTGAGGCCATAACAATCTGTACCCATCCCATGCATTCACTTCCCTAAAGACCTGTTGAGCTCCTAAATGTACTGCAGTGAATACTGTATCACTTCCTACACACGATGGTGTTGCAAGTTGCCATAGTGAACATATGAAGCATGGGGTTAGCCAAATTCACACAGAGTAATGGATAGAATGTCACAATGAGAGAGAATTGAAATGAATGAGATCAGGGATGAGATAGGTTGTTTTAATGAATGCTGTAACTTTTTAGATCATTATGGAGTCTGACAGACAGAGAGAGAGAATCAGAGAAATAGAAAACTCGAGAGTGAAACAGAAAGAGAGCGTGTGTTTTACCTGAAGTGTGGAGCGGGTAGTGAACTCAGCACGTCTTGAATCTTCACCAGGCGCTCATCCTCCAGCTGTACTGCCACTGCCTCCTACAGGTAACCGAGAGGAGAAAGAAAAATGGGCATTACCGTTTCTGAAATATAGAGGAGTGGGTGTGTGTGTGTCTGTGTGCGTCTGTGTGTGTGTGTGTGTGTGTGTGTGTTTGTGTGTGTGTGTTCATTTACAGTATGTGCAGTGAACATGAATTTTGAGACTCACAGCGAAGCGGTCGTAGAGCTGGTAGGTGAGCAGCGGGTTGGGCAGCTCTCTGAAGTAGGCCTTACAGAGGGAGCTGACACAGTGGATGTCCTGCTGGTACACATCCTTCGTCAGGTCCGGATTCCCCTCACTGTCAAACTCAGACCTACACACGCACGCACGCACGCACACGCACACGCAGACAGCATTGCACACAGAAGAAGACACACATGCACACTTTTAAAAAACATCTTTTTAACATGCAAGTAAATCTTTGTCAATCTGTATAGGACACAACACTGACATACACAAACACATACACAAAACACACTAGCACACACACAAACGGACACACACACACACACACACACACACCGTAGTTTTTGTATGTTGGACGACACGCCTGACAGTCTGTAGATTCCATCAACAATTCCATGTTCCTCAATAAACTCACTGCAGGAGCGCAGCACCTGAGGAACTGACAGGCAGAGATATACCAAATCAATTCTCCAACTCTGAAACTTTGCTGTAGTGAAGTGAGAAGTGAAGACTCTTTCAAAATGGCATGAACAGTCGTGACAAACAAATGGAGATGCAAAGTGCATCAACAGATACCTCAGATACCTCAATCAATTTTGATATTTCCAAAAAGAAAGTTAAATGTGATATTTTCTATTGACACACATTAACACAGATAAAATAATTAAAACTGTTGCACAGTGCTTTGCATTCATGTACTTTGCTTATGGTTCCATTGAGACTGTGAGGTGGACTGAGAGGTGTGTGTTTGAGTGTAGTCAGTGTCTCAGCCAGTCAATGTCCAGCTCAGGTGTGTGTTGCTGCATTCTTACTTTCCTGGCCAGTGGTGGTCAGGTGTTCCATAAGGTCACAGCCAAACACCTTCTCCTTGTTCCCCCCTTTCCTTCTCGCTCTCCTCATCGCTCTCGATCCTTCTCTTCCTCACATGAACATATCAGGCATGTATAGTGTGTGGATGTATATGCCTTGTGTGTGTGTGTGTGTGTGTGTGTTTGTGTATGTTTGTGTATGTTGTCAGTTATTGTGTGTGCTGTGTGTGTGTGTGTGTGTGTGTGTGTGTGTGTGTGTGTGTGTGTGTGTGTGTGTGTGTGTGTGTGTCTAAACAGTATTACGTGAGTGGAGAGTATGCTGTAATGTGTGGTAGATTATTGTGGTGTGGTGGGCTAAATTGTAGAACATGGCCTGTGACTTAGCAGATGGGAATGACAGACTTCCTGTAAAAATAACATGATTGAGAACACGTAGAATCTTTGAAAATGTGCTTCCCGTACCTTATATAACACAATATATGACCATACTGTATATGAACACACGGTGATATGACATGCTTATTGCTCCAATTAAATGTAGCTTATAAAGGGCTCATGAATACTTAGCAATGGCTACTGGAAAATCAGAAGTTTCTTTCAATTTCTGTTTTGGGGTGCACAGGTCTTCTTGGAGCTTTGAAACACATTTGATCTGTTTGTATACAAATGGTCAGAAACTCACTGACACCTGAATCTCCGTGCACAAACGTCACTTAACAGACAACTCACACAGCACACGCAGCAGAAACAACAGGAAAACATCTCAAGCACGGCCGTGGCCTTACACAAGACCACAGATTTTAGGGTTGACACTACACCAAAAATATCCCACATTTACAATCACACCTACAATGCATGCATTGCCATTTTACTCTAAGCCATATATGCCAGGGAGTTTATCAGATGTGAGTCGAGTAAAATACAGATACACACACACACACAGAGAGAGAGAGAGACACACACAAACACACTGAATTGGTGTCTCTTTCTTCACTTCCTCCTGATGGCTCTGTGAAAGTTTTTGAGCAAAAACATGGCCACACCCTCAAGCCTTTTCTCTCTCCTTCTCATTCTCCTTCATCTCTGTCGCCCCCCATTCACTCATCCCCTGTTCTTACCCCTCTCTCCATAGCATGACTGCTGTCTCACTGTCCACTGAAGGCCTCAAAGGCTGACCCACACGGTTGATTCTGGGAGCGTCAGCACCACATCTCTCACTCGCTACTCCTCGCTATGCTGTGACTCAGTCACTACTCATTTTTGCTGTCTCTTTCCCTCTTTCTCTGGATCTCCTACCTCACACTGCAGTGCCATTTCAACCTGTTCACTCTTTCCATCATTTTTCTTCATTTCACCATCTACATTGCATCTTTCTCTTTCTCTCTGTGTCTGCTTGATGCTCCTCTCGCTACCCTGCCTCTCTGTGCGGAAGTGAGCGAGATCTGCGCTCGGCTGAAGACAAGGCCTGCTAGTCACTACCTATCTAGGCCCCGTTTGCCTGAGAAGCATACGTACACTCTCGCCAAACACTCTCTGAACCTCCAAACACACACACACACACTCCTTGGCCCTTGTTGTGGCCCCTTTGGATACCTAGACAACTACCATCGCCTCTGGATGGCAGACGAGGAGTACCGTTCCCCCAGAAATGGGCATTAGAGATTAAAAAAGAGCAAAGAGAAGAGGCAGAAAGCGCACCCTACCTTCAGCACCGCACCGGCTCAGCCTGCAAGCAGCACAGATGGTGACGCAAGAAACCACCAAACTTCCCTTCGTGACTTCCTGACTTGATGACTGTGTCTGTGTGTGAGCGTGTGTGAGTGTGTGTGTGAGCGTGTGTGTGTGTGAGACAGCTTTGTCACACTCCTTATTTCTCCTTACTCTGTGTTTCATTTGATGTGCATCAGTCATTTGCTCATTTATCTATCTCTGTCCACATACCTTTTGTATTGGAAGCAGTTATGTTTTTAATGTCACAAGATTTAGATTTAGTCATTTGTAGACATAAATGTCAATTAGCCTACGTCATACACTGCAAATAAAGGGTATGACTATTTCGGTGGCCCCTGTGATAATTTCAAGACAGTTTCAACATTTAACATAGGCCTAAGGGACAGTCCTGCTGCTCGTTTGACGGATCTTCCTCTGTAACAGAGGAACAACAGGTGATGAGCCTCTGACACGTTGATGTGGGCTTTGGCGACCTCTCGTGGTTGATGCAGGACCAACTGATTTCCTCCTCTTTTTTTGCAAATATTAATCAAGGGATCAGCTGCTTGCTGTATCCCTCGAAAAAACATATTTAGCCTACTGCCATTATCTCCTAACGTCTGAAAATAGAACGGTTGGAATGCGGACAGACAGAAATCGGGTCATTCTACAGATTCGGTGCCGTTCATAACATGGATTTTCTGACCGGCAAAGATAATGTAATAGGCTACTTACGGTAATTATTTTTATTTTACGTCACAACTAGACAGGAAGTTGCTTTGCAACGATGCTTTGGTTGCTGTGTGTGTGGAAGCTCTGTGTGTGTATGTTGACAGCAGCAGACTAGTCGTTAGTGTTCATTTTAGGTAGGTAAACATACTGTTGCTAAAAGGCAAAAAGAAAACTGGCCAGTAGGAAACGTTTCCAGCAGTTTATAGCAGGTACATTAAAGCTGTTGATACACCACTGGCAGGAAGATGTCGAATTGTACTTTCCAGGCACAGCTGGTGTCCATCATGGAAATACTGGCCAAGGCGGCCGTAGCAGAGATCAACCGACGAGTGAACGACAGCTGCGCGGTGATCCGCCTGGAAATGAGACGGAGTCAGAGGGACATCGATGCCCTGAAGAGAAAATACCATGTCATGGAGAATGAACTGCGGAGGACAAAGGGACGACCAAGGAAAAAAGGTAAAGCTAGGCTATAACGTCACAACAAAAGTGAGTAGGCTATACACTGATGCTAAATTCTACCACTTTTCACTATTGGCCTACTGCGAAGTTGGACAGTGGGGCATTTAAGTTACTCCTATGCATAAAAACCAAGCAGTTTTTATTTACTGTAAATATGGACCCCATAATAGCAACGAAAATTAGGCTACTACACCTGTCGTTTATGATATTTTTTTTAATATCCAAAGAATGGATTTTGAAATGTAGGCTAGGCCTACTTGTTTTATTCTTTGAAATTCTTCTTGTGCGTTATCATTACCATGCGGGGATCCTCTTCTGCCAAGTGTGACCTGGAGTCAGTGAACTCTGCACTTTTGCGCTGAAGAGCTGTTTATCTTAGATGAGGTTCACTATTTTCTTCACTATTGTTTACCACAGTGAATATGTAGCACCAATACTGAAATAGGCCTATAGGTGTGACCTTGTAGCCTATGGTTTTAATTGCTGTGATTGAATAGCCAAGTTCTGTTTGTTTTAAAACGTTGTTTTAAAACGTGCCCATTATTGTCAAACTATTATGGGACAAATGTTGGGGCGATGGCATTTTTAGATGGGACCATTAATCTCTATGGACATAAAATACAAGATCATTTCCCCTAGTCTCTAGAGGTTTGTTACAGCATGGTCATTTTCTTTATTAATTTATTCTTTATTTACATTAATTAGACATAAGTGAGAGTAACACAGGCTACTGTTCACTGCGGAAGTGGATTTCGAATCCTTTGACAGCAATAAGTGCTACTGAACAGGAGTGTACTCATCTCTGCTATACAAAGTCAAGCCAAGTCAGTTTATTTCTATAGGGCAGTTTAAAACAACCTGCGGTTGACCAGAGTTCAGTCTGTCTGTGGGGCCTGTGTCTTAGGGCAGCCGTGGCCCACTGGTTGGCACTCTGGACTTGTAACCGGAGGGTTGCCGGTTCGAGCCCCGACCAGTGGGCTGCGGCTGAAGTGCCCTTGAGCAAGGCACCTAACCCCTCACTGCTCCCCGAGCGCCGCCATTGTAGCAGGCAGCTCACTGCGCCGGGATTAGTGTGTGCTTCACCTCACTGTGTGTGGTGTTTCACTAATTCACGATTGGGTTAAATGCAGAGACCAAATTTCTCTCATGGGATCAAAAAAGTATATATACTTATACTTATACTTATACTTGTCAAACTGGGGTCTAGGGGGTTTGTGACTCATAGCCAAGGGGTCCGCAAAATAATTTGCTTTAAAATGTTTGAGTCAGTCCATGTTGTCAAGTGATGCAAAATCCAAAGTTGACAAAAGACCAAGTTATACACCTGCCAAAAAACACAGGATGGTGATCCTGGCCATAACAGAGAATACAATAGTATGCTGCACTTAATTTTTACGATTATGAGGAGGTCCTCGGGATATTTCCTACCCCACAGGGGGTCCTTGCAACAAAAACATATTGAGAACCCCTGGACCCTGGGGACTGTTTAATCTTTCTCCCTCACTAATTTAATTTTTCTTCAGTTCTACCATTCCTGTGCTAACTGCTGCTCAGCAACATAACAGTGTCTGTGTGTCTGTGGTTGTCTATCTCAGTGCCGTTGTGTGTGGTATCGGATCGATACACTCCGACTCCTAGAAGTGTGTCTATCCAAAACCGGGCGTGTGTGTGGAGTGAAGAACACACCACCGTTATTCCAGAGCAGAGGCAACCACCACTCGTGCAAGACACACTTGTCCCTCATCCTTCTTCTGATGTGGTTAGTCTTAATTCTTTTCATGGTGCCTCACGTGTAATGTGGCGACTGTGGAGTTTGGATTGGTCTAGTTTATTTAATTTTTCGTTAGGACTTTATAATACCTACACACAATTCATCATTTATTAAGCATTTGTAAACAATTAGTAAATGGTTTGTTCATCATTTGTAAATTATTGTTCCTACATTAATTCTCATCAGTAAAGCATTTGTACACAGTTATAAATGGTTTGTTCATAGTGAATAAGCCTATATCTAAGCTATGTTTATAAATTGTTTTTAATACTAATAATTATGCAATATTTCCATTATTTAACAGTTGTTAAGAAATTGTCTATGGTTTATAAGATCAGTTGGGTGTGTGTGTGATTAAGAAACTATTTACACCTACATGTAGGCATGCCTTTATGAAAATAAGGATTAAACACATGCATTAATGATAGGGTGTTAGGGTGTGGATAAATGTTGTATAAAACACTTCCTAATACTATAATTCATGACTAACTCAGGAGTTGCAAGTGGTTGGTTAAGGATATTTTGTGAACTCATCTAAATTGAGGACTTTCGATGCCGTTCCAACACATTTTGAAATTAGTTGTGAAGTTTACATTTACATTCATCAGTTATGATCGTCGCTAGCGTAGCGGTCATATAGGTTTAGTCAAAGTTTTTTTTCTTCCAGAATTCTTTTTCCTTTTATTTCTTCAGTAATTTTGTGTCAACGATTCCTGGGACACTGAAAGACCGAGCTGCACAAAATTTCGTGGGCATGTAACCGCACAAGGATGACACATGGTTATGGGCAGCCGTGGCCTACTGGTTAGCGCTTGGAGTTTGCCGGTTCGAACCCCGACCAGTAGGCAAGGCTGAAGTGCCCCTGAGCAAGGCACCTAACCCCTCACAGCTCACTGCGCCGGGATTAGTGTGTGCTGAGTGTGTTTCACTAATTCACAGATTGGGATAAATGCAGAGACCAAATTTCCCTCACGGGATCAAATTATATACTTATACTATACAGAACCATGGATTTTAGTTTTGAAAATCCCCCCCCCCCCCCATGTTTACACGCAGACAGATGCGCGCGCATACACACACACACGCACAAACACACACAGAGTTACTCACACACAGTTACTGATGGCAATGACATTCTGTGTTTGATCAGGCTCCTTTGATCAAAGAGGAGACGGAAGAGGACAATATGTGGGGCAGGGAGGAAGGTAAGCGAACATACTCACACATACACATATACATATATACATACATACATACTGTACATACACACACATACATGTAAATATACACACACCTACACACATCATAACTCACTACCAGTATGCAACCACAGATATAAGCATGTCATACACATGATTTTAAGTGTCATACTCAGTGTTATCTCTGTCAACCACACATTTATTTAAAGATCAATTATCATTCACACACAGACAGTTTGTTTATAGCCGCCTGACCAAGGCCAGTGGAATTTTATATCAGTACAGTGTTGAACTCTGCAGCACAATACATACATGGACAAGTAGACATTACACATATTATCTATTACAAAAATAGAACCATGATCCATATAAATAAACTTCAACAAATGGGAGAGAGATACAGAGGAAAGGGAGGCATCTCCTTTTATCTCCACTGTTGGAGAAGTGGACAATGAGGTCACCTTTACCAATAACGTTACCATACTGCCTTTGCAAGATCAGCTGGGGATGCAGCAGATTGTAGCTAAACACATGAGCCTGTATGTGAGTGAGTGTTCATTGTCATCTGTGTGTGCGTGTGTGTGTCCATGTGTGTGTGTGTGTCTGTCCAAAGACCAGGTGACCTTTTCCCACCAAGGACCAGACGGAGCAGCCACCGTGGAGGAAGTGTCTCACACACCACTGGATGGGCAACATGGCACACACACACACACCACACACACAGGAGAGCAGGAGGCCCAGGTCACTGTGGAGGTCCAGGTGAAGTTCGAAGAGGAGGAAGAGGGTGGTGGGAGGAAGGAAGAAGAGGAGGAGGACAAAAAAGAGGAGCGGAACGATGGGGAAGCCACAGAAGAACAACAGCAGCAGCAGGGCTTGGGGCAAGGAGAGTTCAGCATGGAGCAGCATGGTGGGACCTCCCTGTGGACAACATCCACCAGTGACTTCAGCACAGAAACGTACACACACACCCAGCCTCTGTCTGTGCCCCCACTGCCACCTCCACCTCCCCCCCCCCTCATAGGATCCACCACCATGGAACAAAACTCTGCCATGTTGATGGCCAGGAACACGGGCCGTGCCAGGTGGGGCGTTCAGGGTGACGGACAGGAGGCATGTGGCAGCCGGCCCCAGGCGGGCTTCAGAACTGGAGGTGGGCCTGCGCTGGGACTGAGTGGTTTCCGCGGCAACAATGGTGTTGGCATCGGTGGTTTCAGCAACAACGCCACTGCCGCTGTTGGGTATCAGACTGGCGCCTTACGCCGTATCCGGCCCCACCAGTGGCGCTCCGTCGGACCCACGGCAGGGTCTTCATCAACCTCATCCTCTTCCTCGCTGTGTGCGGAGCGGCGCGTGTACGTCTGCTCGTTCTGCCCCAAAAGCTTTGCCCGTCTCAGCCAGCTGAAGGAGCACCTGCGGAGTCACACGGGTGAGAAGCCCTTCAGCTGTGCCACCTGCGGCCGACGCTTCACCAAGCACTGCAACCTGGTGCGCCACGCCGTGGTGCACAGCGGTGAGAAGCCCTACCGCTGCCCCACCTGTGCCAAATGCTTCACCCAGAGCTCCAGCCTCAAGTCGCACCAGCGCACCCACCTGATGCCCCACCACAGAGAGGGGGCGCTAGTGAGCCGCGCCCAGTTCAGAGGGGCGCTGCTCTCGGGGGCTGGAACATCCCAAAGCTACAGGGGCTTCACATAGGACGCAGAACAGGGGGCGGATTAGAGGATCAGTCCATGATTCTACTCTAGTATACTCTTTGTCTAATTCAGCTGATTGCTCCTCACTGTCCTCTAGCTGTTGGTTCTGTGTGTGTGTATGTGTATGTTTGCAAAACAGAAATGGTGTTTGTACACAGTCCTGGGTCTGTAAATGGGGAAACAAATGTAGTAGCTCCGAGTGAGCCATGAACTATTCCAGCCAAGTAACATGATGTAGATTTATTTGATTGGCTGTTGAGCTAAATATCATCAATCTTTGGTCAGAATCGCAGACTACTTTAAATATGGAGAAAGGATAGACAGTAGGGCTGGGCGATATATCGGTATTACGACTACGACCGATATATTTTTGAAAACGATATGTAGTTGAGACAATATCGTAATACCGGTATTATGTCAAATAATGGGCCATTTTATCAAAGCCACTTGCTCTTCTGTGTTCAGACCATTCAGATAGCCGCAGCTCTGCTCAACTGCGCCCCTTGCGTGTGCACGTTCTCCCTCGCAGCACTACAAACTTTCAAACATGACGGACACTGAGTCAGATTTTGTTTACCTTGATCAGAGGTTAGTGCTGATGCCTATTCCTTCTGCACATCAACGGCTAGACCGAGAAATCTCGTTGTGAAATCAAAATTCCACTGGAGCTCCAAGCGGTTTTGTACACGCAGATTTAAGTTACAACACTGTTTAGCAGCTACAGCTCTTCGACTCACGGTAAAATGTCATTTTTGGTACATAGCCTAGCTAATTTAAATACACTGATGAATGCTTGCGTTTAGCGACAGTAGCAGATCTAAAGTCCTCAGGGAGACAACCTAAACGCTGATTTTATTAAGAGGATATGCACGCGACTCGCGAGCAGTTAGGTCATCATTTTTTATGATTCCTGAAACCCCATTCAATCGTGCATAGGGATTTTTCTTACGAACCGGAACATGCAAAAATGAACGCATACAAAACGACGGTAGCGTCTATCACACTCTTGATGAGTGACTCAGTTACGTTGTTTAAGTAGCCTAATTTTTTAAAACTTTTTTTGTTGTTGATAGCAACATGTCTAGGCCATCATAGTCTACATTTGCTTGTCATCTAGGCCCTATCAAACCCTTGCAGGTAAAAAAACTGCATTGTGTGACAAAACTGCAGGTTTTTTCAATATTGTTGTGCCCAAAATAGCCTATTGCATTGTGCAGTACAATGTAGGCCTGCGTTGTCAGTCAGGGTCAACTTTTGGTCTTTTGTTATTTGCGCAGCTTTATCAGAGCAACTGTAGCCTATGCCTATTGTAGGCCTATGTTATTGTTTACACTTTTTTGCACAGCTCTGTTAGAGCAGTCTGAAATTAATATAATTAAAACTGGCTGTGTTGTCATAATTGTTGTGTTGAGTGAATATATGAAGCACTTCGCTCTTTCTGTTTGAAATATCAATATCGTATCGATATCGTATATCGCCAATCAGCCCCAAAATATCGGGATATCAGTTTTGGTCCATATCGCCCAGCCCTAATAGACAGGGTTGTTCTATATCATTTAATTTGTGAATCTTAATAATGGTGTGTCCTAATGCGACTGCAGATGGTCCTTTGCTCTTCAGGTGAAAGCATATTTCTGTACATTACTCATTCTGTGTTCATCTGTATTTCTGTGGCTGATGATGTATGCCACAGATGTCTCAATTTTGTTTAATTAAAAAGGGCATGACCTTTTAAAGGAAATGCCATCTCCCATTGAATTTCTCCACCATCTGAAGATTTCAGTGAGGTGGTAGGATTTTCAATTCCAGCCTGGGTGACAATTTTGCGCAACATGAAACATGTACCTGGGATTTATCATAGTGATGTGATAAACCTGATTTTGTAAGAGCACACAACACACATTATCATAGCAAATATTTCAGGCATGCAAACTCCTCAACTTTCGGCGAAATTTGCCGTTTTGAGTCCAAAATGGGTGACTTGCATGGTTCATGCAGATCCGATGAGAAGATATATATATTATGTCAACGTGCCGCGTTAAACTTCTCTGATCCAGCAACGAATGCATTAATGTATGATCTAACACAGTACAATTTAACATGTGATATGAACACTGTTCACACAACTTTATTAGTTGATAAAACAAACTAACTAGCACACAATGCCACAATCTGTAAGTAGCCTAGGCTGCAGTTTAAAACATTTCAAATCAATTTTAGAAATTAAAGCCTACTCTGCCCTATTTTATATAATAATGTTTGAAATAGTCTGAAATAGTGTGTCTCAAGAAAGTTTATTTATTACCTGGTTTGGTCCAACAAATATTCAGACTTATCATCCTTATTCTAATAGTCTCCATTGAAGTGTCCTTTAGGCCTATGAAATCTTCAGAAATGTCTGATAACTTCAGGCACAGATAAAAGAAAGAAAGCTCATGTAGATTGCTTTGGAGGAGAGGGCCAGGCTGAAGCATGCTGCCAAACCGCACAAGCGGACCTTCACACTTTGGCCCAAGCCGAAAAGAAGAAATAAAGGCATTTTTATTGAGATGATTTTTTAGTTATTACTCTTGAAAATGCCTTATCTTGGAAGCCATTAGTTTGGGTATTAATATTTCAAATATGAGCATTTCTAGGCTAGCCTTACCACACTTTGTTATAAGAAGTTTCTCACACATTTGGGATTAACTAGAAGAGTGATTGCAAGCCAAGCTGCCTTGTTCAACACCAGTGTCTGACCTCACCAACAGTCTTCTGAATGAATGGGCATAAATTGTACAGTCTTGTGGAAATCCCTCACAAAATAGTGGAAGCTGTTACAGCTGCATCCATTCCTATGGATTTAGAATTGGATGTCATTGAAGTTCCTGTGGGCGTGATGAAAGGCATCTTTTGCCTATTTAGTATACACTTTTTGGTCCACTCATTAGTAAGAATACTGTGAAAACAGGTATGTGAATTGTTAATGTGATAGATACACCAACACCCACCATTATAACAAGGGACAACACAATTACTAATGAATTACACTCATGGCCATTTAATGTTCTGGTTAACCCCAGAGCAAACTCAAAGCACACTAAGATATGTCTCAGATATATGATAGTAAAGTCAATGAGCAGCGAAAAAGACAGTAACAATAATTATCAAAGTAGTATCAGATACAAACACAATATGAAGTGCAAATAATAAAAAACAACAACGTAAAAACGTGATGTCAACAAAGCTTACTATAAAACGTATAATTCATCTTTAAAGAAATATTACTTTTCTTTTTGGTGTAGTTTCTTTGATGATAATTTAACAGCAATTATCCTAACAGCAATTTCCAACAAAGAGCACAGGAGATAATACAAACCAGTTGTTAGTATTATGATTCCCTTAAGCATTCATTGTGCAAGTAATGATATATTAATGGATGCTTGTTATGTTATCACCAGTTATCATTGTGTGTATACCACATGTGACATTGTGTTTTTGGAATGTTTGCAAAATCACTCGACATTCAAATCTTGATTGTTTTTATGTGATTGATGAGGATTGATATAGGAACACCAGAGTAACTCAAGCCAGAGTAATTCAAGTATTGGTAAGTAAAGCGAGTATTAGGTCAGCATTAGATAAACATGTGGCAATATATCACACCACAGTTTGTTATGGCATATTTTACCATTGTGCTTAACAGAAGACAATGATTGCCCAGGTTGTATATGTCTTGCCTCTGTCCAGTCTCACAAGTGAATTGCTGCATCCCGCTACGCCATTCTTCAACAGTCACTAAATTGTTGTCAGTGGCATGAATCACACTGAACATGCAAGTAAGTAAGTAATATTCAGTTAGTATAAAATATTCTAGTATGGTCATAAATTACTGTGAGTGAGAGGGAAACAGTTAAAAGCAAATCTGGAAATAAGCAATAAACTTCTAGGATACCATTTTACATCGACTTATTGAGCGTATTATGACTGCCTTTAGTTGTTGGCCGCAACATTTTTATGGACATAATTATTTAAAAGATACAAAATCTGGATTTTACAGACGGTGATTGAATTAATTATTTTGAGAAACATTAAGGACAATTGAACAAATGTCACAAAGTGACTGAGAAAAGAAAATGTTGTAAAAACCTTTAATGTAGTTTGTATATTGACAAGGACAGCATAATCAAAGATCCTTGATAACTAACCACCACTGCAATCGTCTCTGAATCGGTATAATTCAGTAAGGACCAAACTCCAGCTGTTGGACTCTGGAACAGTAACCATCTACACACACGTGGTAGCACGACTACCGGGAATAACGCAAGTGCAACATGTATCTTTATTTTTGTTATTCATTAACTAATTACCATATGTCATGATATACTGTGTAATTACTCTTCTAATGTCTTGTGTCCACTGGTGTTTGGTGCTCCAGAGATTTTGGGATGATTAGCACCGATCTTCACAATGTGTCCTTAACAAACCACTGTGGAAACATGACGTTAGCTGTGAAAAAGATGAATAAGAGTGGATCAGTGGACCAGAGACAAAACTTCCAAGAGACAGAACACACAGAGGCCGAGATCATTACCAAGGAGCTGCTAAACAGACCATAAGTAAAGGAACTGACATTCATTTTCTAATGTCTTTCTTTTATAGTTGCAACAATGAATTGACTAATTGATTAGTGTTCAACTATTAAGTTAATGACCAACTATTTATGAAAATATTGATTAGTTTGATTACATTCTCTGATTACAGTTTCTTAAGTTCAAAAATCTAAATACCTCTGGGGTGTGATCAGAGGATATTTGTGGACATCATCTTGAACTTTGGGATTAATAAATAATGTCTAGTTGCCACCATAAATTTTCTGCCACACACTTTCATACTTCGTAATGTAACTGTGCTGTGCAGTGATTAATCTTTGCTCGCCAACTCAAGTTCAAGCTCAAATTCAATCTGGAGCCTGTACAGCAACCTGATATATTCGTGAATATTATGATTATTTCATAATTTATATAAATAAAATAAACTCTTTAAGAGACATGCTAGCAACAGATGCTAATACCCATGAGTTTGTCGACCTCCTTGCTAGTATGCCTGTCTCCTGGACCTATGGATGCAGGTTTTAGTCAAGAGCAAGACAGTGCTTCTACCAATGC
Organism: Alosa pseudoharengus; assembly: GCF_046254945.1. Lineage (NCBI taxonomy): Eukaryota > Metazoa > Chordata > Actinopteri > Clupeiformes > Clupeidae > Alosa > Alosa pseudoharengus. The sequence continues at coordinate 43,574,760 of NW_027468663.1, forward strand.
AGCTTAAGTAATTACATTTATTACAGAAACTATGCAGTTTTGCCAATTTCTTCGCTTTTTTGCTCACAGGTTTCTCCGCAGAGCTCCCCCTACAGCCTCAGAGTATATGATTTACGACAACGGTCCCCAACCACCGGGCCGTGGGACATTCCTAACCGGGCCGTAGCCTACGACATGAGTTTAAAAAAAAAATGCATGCAAACTAAACTCAATTTAATTCGCAATAATGTCACGTTTTTACATGGCATGCAGTTGTTTGATTGCACGCATGTTTGCATTTTGCAAGGTCTATTTTCTTACGTCTGTCTGTTCCGCCTTCAACGCTGCGCAGCCTCAGGTCAGCTCACTTCACTTGATCAGTTCTTGGCGAACGGTAGTGTCACACGAAGTTAGCTAAACTGCTAGAATGAGCAACAAAAAACAAGCATCTTTAGCAGGTCACTGGCCAGAGCCGCTGCAAAGATTTCTTAGAGAAAAAGTCAACGTTAGCTGCACATTTTAGTGATGAGGACTGGGTGTCAAAACTCGCTTACCTGTGTGACATATTCAGGTTGCTTAATGACCTTAACCTGTCACTCCAGGGGAGAATGTCGACTGTCTTTAAACTGGCAGATAAAGTCGCTGCATTTACAGTAAAGCCAAGCTTGATTTGTGGGGACGACGAGTGGACCGGGGTGTATTTGATATGTTCCAAACAGTAGTGGGGGTTTTGGGAGAGACTGAGGCAGGGCCCTTTCTCTCGCAGCTGGTGCGCGATCACCTTGTTGCGCTTTCAAATGAGTTTGAGCGTTAGGCTACTTCCCATCCTCCAAAGATCCACGGCAAACCAATGAGTGGGTCCACAACCCATTTGTCAATATCCCGAATAGAACTTATCAGCGCAGGAGGAAGAGCAGTTGATCGAAATTGCAAATGACGGTGGTCTTAAGAGTGTGTATGAAGAAACCTCTCTGGCTGGTTTTTGGATCAAAACCAATGCAGAATATCCCGAGATAGCCGTAAAAGCGCTGAAAACGTTGCTACCATTTCCCACCACGTATCTAAGGCCGGGTTTTCTGCAATGACTGCAACTAAGACCAAATTGCGCAATCGACTGGACATTTCAAACACACTGAGGGTGTCACTGTCTTCCATCACCCCCAGATGGAACCTTCTTGTTGCAGGGAAACAAGCACAGGGCTCCCACTGATTATATTCGTAATGCACGTTTAGTTCCCATGTTTTGTTCCCATATTTTGTTAAGCATGTTCACACTTGATATATGTAGCTTCAAGTTGTTCAATTTTCATAGTTCATATTGTTCAATTTTCACTTCTTCAAGTTCACGTTTTTCACATTTTTAAGAGTTTGTTACCTTCACTGTTCATACATAACTGGAGCTAGTTCTTTTCAAGTAGCCTAATGCATGCACAACACATATGGAACATGGAACCCCCCCCCGGTCCGTGAAAAAAAAATGGGAATCAAACCGGTCCATGGTACATAAAAGGTTGGGGACCCCTGGCCTAATGCATGCACAACACATATGGAACATGGAACCACCCCCCCCCCCGGTCCGTGAAAAAAAAAATGGGAATCAAACCGGTCCATGGTACATAAAAGGTTGGGGACCCCTGATTTACGACACTCCTCGATCGGTCAGTCTGTTGTTTTCCTCTTCCCTGTTCCTCCGACAACGGTTTACTCGCTTTCTGCTTCTTTTCGCTGGCTCTGTCATGACGAACGTCTGAGAAACTCCATCGCTACATTGTTCTAGCCGGTGCCTGGCGTGTATGTATGTAAATGCAGTAGAGCAATTCATTACACTCGTTACTTCCTGACACTGACTCCGTCGGCCCACTGGCCCAAAGTTGCAAGGGTGTTTTTTCCTCTCACAGGCACTAGGGGGAAGCGAGACGGCCACCATTCAACCCGAAAAAAAGTCATATAACCATTCCAATGACTCCTGTTAAGTTAAGGTAAAATAAGCTTAAAAAAACCTGCATAGTTCCGCTATGCTTTACCTTTTATGTTATCAATGATGTCTTGAGGTGTAGATTTCTACAGTATAGGTGTGTCTTTCGGCACATTAAATTAGTTTGGTAGCAGCATCTAGTGTACCGACTATACATTTTCATTCGACTCCTTTTTTCAGTCCAATATTTATGTCTTTTTCAATTTGCCTTTTTTAAAACACATATAAGTATCTCTGATAATAGCGATTTTTGAGGGAGAGGTACTCACTTATTGGCTTGAAGATTCAGTAGAATGTCTTCATAGAGGTAAAAGTCGTTCTCTTTAAGGACGACAAACATTATGCCAGACGCTATATTTCCCTTTCTGTCCACCATGTCCAGGAGGCAGGTCACCTGTTCCTCCAGTCCACTGACATTCTCCAGAAGGTGCTTAGTCTCATAGCTGTTCAGCACGGGGGGCTGGTGTTTCGCCAACGCCTCCATCTCCTCTAGGAATGCGCCTCTCGACGTTCTTGTGATGAGATCCGGCCGGAACAAGGAGAGTCGCTCTAGAAAAGAGATCATCAAAGAACCCTGAACAAATGGTCAGCAGCATCAGGTTTCAATTAAAAAATCATAATAAAATAATAATTAATAATCGCCACACTTCGGAAAAAGACTGTTTCTGAAAAAAAAAAAAAACATAGTACTGAATTTTCAGAGAACAATAAGTTGTGGCTATATTCTGAAATCTGTTCTTCTGTACAGAAGTACACAAATACAGTTAGGTCCAGTTGTGTATATAGAGTTCTTATGTTGATGGTTTTGGTAAATGGCCTGCATTAATAAAGTGCTTTTCTACTCTTTAGATCACTCAAACTGCTTTACAAGTTCATGCCTCACACACACACACACACACACACTCATACACACAGATAGGAGAGCTGTGTTGGTTGTGTACCTCTGTTTGACAGGTTTGCCATCCTCCCCTCGTCCAGACTTGGAGTTTTGCTTGGGGTGTACGTAACAACTCTTTTAACCTCGCCATAGTCTGCACGTCGCACTTCAGCTTTCCATATGGATTGCCCTCCACTGATCAACTCCAAGTCAAAACAGTCCTCTGGCTCTTTCATGTAAACCTCGAAGAAGTTCGGCCTGACGAGATTCAGTGTGTACTCGTGCGGGTTGATCTCGGAGTGGCAAGATGTCTTCAGGCTGAATTTGGAGTCGACCCAAAGCGAAATTTCAGGCTGGGGCTTTTCAATCTTCCTGACATTCAGCTGCCGCAGGTCGTCCTTCACAGTCTGCATCATGGAGCCACTCCAGGGCACCAGGTACGTAAAGAGGACCAGGGGTCTCACTCTTGTCCGGTAAATTAACACCTCCAGGTGGGTTTTGATTTGGATGTCAGTTTTCACCACGACTTCTGTCAGTGAGAGAGATGGCTTGAGGAGCTTCACATGGAAACGAGTCAGCTCACCGGTCTCTAGAATTAAATTGCCGTCAACACCACTTACAACTCTCACAGCATCACTGAGAGAAGAGTCTGAGCCTTCCAGACAGGCAAAATGGGGCAGATGAGCCTCCAGCAGTTCACCTGACAGCACTTTGATGTCCATCAAAGGACCCATTGTTGTGTACTGTAACATGGCAAGATCTGCTGTAAAAACATACGTGTCACAGAAGTGATACTGTAGAGTGACTTCACCAGCGCACACCCAGCGCAAACCAGACACAGCACACTCAAAACTTCCAGAGGGAGAACTGTGTTTATACACTTCGACTTTGGACTCCATGGAGACAGAGGGTTCCATCAGCACCCAGTGGGAGGAGTCTGTTATGTGAGAGCAGGACTTGCAACATCTTGTTGGTCTGTAGTTCTGACAATGACTTTCACCGTCTGACATTGCCGGTCTTTAAGAGAAGCAGAAAAGATATTCAAATAAATCCATCAGAGCATTAGCACCTTTTGCAAGGAAGAAAAGCCCACTACTACGGTAGTATTTTTCTTGGAGACATCTTTTGCACAGACATGTTTCAGTGTAGTGCCTTCTTCATAGCATTAGACATGGTCAGTCTACAAGTCTAAGGAAGTGTTAAATTAGAAAAAATAGTTATTAGTCTGCAAAACTCATATTGTGCCTTTTGTCCAATCTCTTCAAGATCATGTGTCAAGACTACTTTTTCATGTGTGTATCTGTCTAATTCCTGTGCTTTATGTCAGCTGTATATTTTCAAATGAAAATATAGACAATAAGTAGACACACAAACATATTTCTACATTACACACTGTTTTCAGATCACATCAAGGTCTGTTCTCCATTAGTGTTTAAAAAAAGGATTAGCTCTCTCATACAGATCAGTGTTTTCAGAAGCACTCCTGTTCTCCATGTTCGTTGTTTGTCCTTCGTCAATGTCTTACAACTTCTCTGTGCCTTCTTCTATGTCCTTCCTGCACACCAGAAAGAAAACTTAAGTGAGTAAACCCTTTACTTACTGTGTCTGACAATTGCTTAAGCTCCTATACCTATTAAGAGCACATTCTAAAAAGGTGAGAGACCTTTGAAACTGAAGAGAAGCTTGAGGAAGGAGATTACAACTTCATAAAACTAAAGCAACACTTATGAGCATAGTGAAACATTTGGTAAGAGGATCCACAAACATTATTTGCCAAGTAGAGGCTATATGTTCCATCACATTATGTAAACAACCCTGGTGATGGGGTTTATTTGAGCTAACTCCAGTCTATTCAAAGGAAGTCCAGGAAAATAAAGATCATTAAGTCATGCACTTTAATTGAATCTGGACATTATATGTTATTTTGAAAATGATACGTCTATAGAACACTACACTTTGCTAACAATTGACCGATCCCAAGCCCCGCCCCCTTTTACTATGTCACAATGAGGACTTTGGAGGACCTCGGTCAACCTCGGTCAATTTTGAATTTTCTAGTGTCCGTTCTGTATGACAATACGCCAGTTATGCGAAGGCTATAATGCTTCTTTTGTGAGTAGCCTAAGAAACTAAATAACTAAAGAGCTCAAAAAGGTTCAAAGATAAGCCTGAGATACTTGTAGAAGTGACATCCGATATCCTGACCGTGTAAAACGTTAACACACATAGGCCTAACTTTGCATAACTTTGGATAGGCTGCTACTTTTCAGTAGCCTAAAGAAATCTGAGTGTGTACGAAAATGTTCCCTTTATTTGTGTTCATAACTACACACAAAAACATAACTAAATCTGGTTTCCACTGATGAAACGACAACATAAGCCTACGCAAAAAAATATACCTACCTTGCAGGAACTGAACTCGCACATTCATACGATTGGAAGACGCGCAAAAGGCTACACCTTCAATCACGTATCGCCTTACACACATCAAGAACATACTTTCAGCTTTGCTACATTGCCATGTTTAACTTGGGATAGAAGACTGTTGACAGAAATAGGCTAATGAGTTTTCAACAAACGCAATACTAGCCTACTGCGATGCATTATTGATGGCTGAACGAGAGATAGACAATGTCTTCTAAAGATCGAATCATGTGCTGATTCAAAACTATGCCTTGCTATAGGCTATGCAGTCTCGAAATTGCCAATATTAGACCTAGCCCACGTTTAAATTAATTATAGCATAATGATGAAGTCTAGTGCAAGACAAACCACGTCTGCAAACTGCAGATAGCCTATGCGTGGTATGGGTTTGAACTCGGATTGGGTTCTTTTCAATACACTTGTATCATGTTTATTTGAACTCTTCCTTCTAAAGCAGCCATTCAAAAAAATAAGTAGACTCTCGGCCTACCGAAGAGAAGCTTCTCTCCACCTCCCCAACATGAGCTGCTTAACAGGCTACTCTCCCAAGTTGCGTGAACTTGGATCTGCAGCACTTGGTCCCGTCTTACTAATCCTCGAAATATGGTTAGATTTTGTTATGGACACGTCAACACCATATGTTCGCACAGACCTGTTTATTGAATCAGAGTCACATCTGCAGCAAATAAGGTAAACTACCTGCTCGGGATAACGTGCTAATTGTTTATCCAGCATCCCATTAAGATCCACGACACCGGGTTTTTTTGTCCTCAATTTGTGGTGTTCCACCTCGTTGATGACAGCGGACATTGTGAATGTGTCCTTCTGCATACTGAAGGCCTTTCTGACCTCTGTTTTTTGAATATATCAATATTACTTGACGCCCAGAAATCCAGCATACACTGTTGCACTAGGCTAAATGGGGGTGCTGCGTCCCCATGTTGAACACGCGTTCTCGCACACTTTCCTGCAAACTTGTCCGACTTAGCAACAGTAACTATGGGACTGACAATGGGAGGAGGGGCTTGGGATCGGTCAATTACCGTCTGTCTGACAGACTTGTTTCAAACAGGCTACGACTTCCGCATATCAAGATATCAACCCATGAGGCAGGCAAATGTGTAGCCGAACAGTCTAAACGTCTAAATATTAACCTATCACCGAAGTTAAGCTTATGTATCAGTTCAGTTTAATCAATGATTATAAATCAGGTGAATGATACCGTCCACTTACGAGAACCGTGTGTCTTCCTTGGTTGCTCAGTTTTCAGCGGGCTATCTTCTTTCTTTCAGTATCTCAAAGTTTCACTTTGCAACCTGAAGTGACGTGTGTGGTGTGGGCGTGTCATGGTGTGTTACCGGGGTGGTTTCAAGATCTTGGACTTATGCTGCTTTCGAGATGTCTCGTAAATCATCGTACACTCACCCGTACAACATGTACCAATGAGTGGCTTTAGGAACGCCTTTCTCTCGAGCCACGAGGGGCATTAGCAGGAGGCTAGTCATTGTTATTGTTTTGTGCTACATGTAGCCTCTAGCTAAACGGCTGGAAAACAAATAGGACCTCATTTCCAAGTAAGCAAGTGTGATACATAGGGTGACCAGATGAGATTGGCTGAAATTCGGGATGCTTTTTTTTTTCGCGGGGGGGTGGGGGGGGTGTTGGGTACCAAATGTGTACCAAAACACATTTTTATTCAAACATCAAGTCTGCCTCAAAATACAACAGAGAAATCATGAACTCAAAATGTCATTGTGGAAAAAAAAAAAAAACAATGACTGCGTAACAGTGCAAATCAGACCTTTCAGAATAAGGATAATAGCCTAACGCTAATAACAAGCCTTGCCAAAATTATGGGTCATTAAGTAAGAATACAAAATAATTGTTAGATTAAGTAGATTGTGTTAAAACGACATGGACATTAGGCCGAACTCAGTGCATATTCGCGCCTAAATATATAGAACGTCAAAAAGAAACAAAGTAGCCGGGCTGCATCCAGACACTTAGCTGCCGTCGGGGGCTGTATGCAGTCGACTCAACCTCTCTACGGACAGTTTTTAATGTTTATCAGAAAATAACTACTCAGTATTCTGATTGAGTATAATTTTCAGGACAATTAGGGCAGGATTCAGGATTCGGGAGAACTGCTTGGATATCGGGACTGTCCCGAATTTTTCGGGGCGTCTGGTCACCCTAGTGATACAGTGGAGACAGTTGTCATTTCCTCCCGTACTTCTAGTTGCAGAGTTCGCAGGTGCTAAGCTAGCGTATTAGCCTGCCACTAAAAAAAAGTCTTACCCACTGGTTACACCCGAGGCAAATAAATTATAACGCCAGACTATCGATGTAAATGTCTGTGTTGATAGTTTTATTTCTAACATTATTCTATCCTTGCATTTCAATGATCGCATTACATTTTGAGGGACTAGTTTCTTAGCAGCGGCGGAATTATACTTGCTCCGGTTAGTTAGCCTGACCACTCCGTATTAAGTTCCATTGTACCGAATTTTGGTTGCAGTTCCACCAGATTTCCACTGGGGGCGATCGCCATGAGTGCAGAATGAATGGGAGTCAATGGAGCTATTTGTCTCTTTCACCTGATTGTCGTTGACAAATCTCAGATTTGATTGTAGTTTGTATAACTTCAACATAGGTTATAGGTCAAAAGTTGAATGAACGAGTACTTTTGATGTTCTTTTGATTTCTTACAGGTTGGGTCGTTGTTGCCCATAACACACTAGCATTGTGCTAATGAATGACGTCATTGACACGTTTGAAAGGCTTTTTAGAACAATTCATTTACTTTAAAAAATATAATACTCAACCGAGTGTATTTTCTTTGCCTCCCCTTTCAAATACAATATTCAAATTACTTGAAAAAAAATTATATCCCGAGAAAAGTGGCTTTTGAGGGGTACAGCTCCATAGACCTCTGCACTCGTGGACGAGCGCCCTCATGTGGAACCACAGAAGGAAGTACAACCAGTTCAGAAACCGGAAGTTTTCCGAGAGTGGCAGTTCTCCCCTTATTAGACATTCTCTGCCCACATTAAAATGTAATTTGCTGCCGCTAGGGTGCGTCTAGATTTCTAGGCTACCGGTTAGTAGTACTGCGCCGAAAAGTAAACATAGAAGCACACTCCAATGGGGATACCTATGGCAGGGCTATTCAATTAGTTTGTAATGGGGGCCAGTTCATGAAAAGCATCACAACTGAGGGGCCGGAGAAATGCGGCTTGAAATATGAGTAATCACATTAACAGCTATATACAATGAATTACAACAGCAGCAATATGGGTGTTCAAATGTTGTATTTTGTACATGCATAACAACATCATTGGCTGGTTGATGGTGGCTAATATGGAATGAAATCTGTGATAACAGATAACACAAATGGAATCTGTGCTTTGCACAGTAACTGCTAGGTCCAAGATTTCCAGTGAGTATAAACAGGATTCAAACACTGTTCAGGTGAATTAAATGTGTAATCAGTCGCATATGTAGCTCTTCTGACTTATTCATGGGTTTCATCAGGTCCCTTTCCACAGGTATATAAAAGCACCATGCAGCCTGCATTGATAATCAAGGTGCTTGATTTTATACACCTGTGGAAAGGGACCTGATGAAACCCATGAATAGGCCTACTTGTTACATTTGACGTTCTTACCATTTTTGAGATGACCGTGACCCCTAGATTTTTTTTAGCAGTGGGGGCAGGCCAGTCATAATAGCCTAATAATAACACGGGGGTCCGGGGGTGTGTCCCCCGGGATTTTTTTTTTTTTCTGGTTGCTAATCACGCTATTTTAACATGTTTTGAGAGGGACAGGCCCATCTTTTTTCTGACGCACCTCCCGTTACCCCATGCATTAAACCAAATGTCACTGCTTGAATAAATGAAACACATAGCCTACTGAACATGGGCATCGTCATAGTTCACGATGACAATGAAAACGTTTAGCCTACTTGGTTTCTGACAGAAATTACGTTTTGTGCCAACATATTGTAGAAACACAACCACGGCCTTTATTTGGTGAACGGAGGTGCAAATCATCTCCTTTACTTTCTTTATTATAAAGTCTACGATTCACTTTAACGTTTTGCCGTCGCCATTTACAAATATGCAATTTACCTTCGTTAGGCCATCATACTTTTTGCTTCGAATCGCAATTGAGTGGCATTTAATGGAACATGCCACATGATTTCCAAGAGGCTTTTAGACAGGTTCATTTCAGACTTCGCTAGTCTATAATTGCATTTGTTTATGTTGTAAGACGTGAAGAAATGAAGGACATCGGCAATAGCCAGGCTACTATATAGAAATACATTGAAATTCCCTTTGAGTCGGATCTGCTCCACCTTTCCACCAAGTTTTGCAGAAATTGTGCCCGTGTTTTTTTTGCGATATTGTTGACAGAAACTATTTGTGTGGTGCAACCTGTTAAATATTAGTAGCCTAGATAAACTCCAACTTGCCAATTTAGGTTGAAACTAAACTATGGCACTTACGTTCAGCTTAAAAATGTACAAATGTAATGAATTGTAATGTAGCCTAACTTGTTCAATGGGCTGAGGTGCAGTGGCTGCAGGACTAAAGCGAGTGAGAGATGCAAGAGTGGACAACAGCTCATGCGCTTGCTAGAGATTACTTTTTTTTTAAAGGGCCAGTACAAATGACCTCCAAATGGGCGCCAATTGAAGAGCCCTGACCTATGGGGTATACTACGAAGCACGTAACGGTGGGTTTCCACACAGTGAAACACCTCGCGAATTTTGGCCAGCGAAATTTCGCCTCGGGGGCGTGATAGCCAAACCGCTAACCTTTTGACTGCAGTGTCTAGCCAGTGGTGGCAAGCGAGCTAATTAGGCTAATCAGCTAGTTCAAACGTTTAAGTAATTAATAATTAATAATGACGATATCCAGGGGTCTTTATGCCTCCACTAAGTTGATGTTGCCTATAAACAACAATTCATGTTCACAGAAACAACAAGGTCAATAAGACATAATATATTTCATGTTGCAGCATGTAGCTATAGCTGTCTAGCTAGGTTTACAATGCAATCCAATGTACAAACATACTAGCAGTTCGCCTGTCAGCTAGCTAAAAAGTTTGAGTGCTTAAAGGAGAATTCCGGTGTGATTTTGACCTAAAGTGTTTTGAAACATGATACCGAGTGTGAACGTATGTCTCATAGCCCATCTCGGCTTGTCCCCTGCACTCCGAAATCTGGCGCTAGTTAGCCGATGCTACCAACAAGGCGGTCAATGGTGGTGCCTCGGCATCGGCATAGCCATGCAAATAAATCACTGTTTTACACCATTTACGAGGCTCAATGTATCTCCACACTTAATTGGTAGACTTCCGAGGGCCCTGACATTTAAAACGAGACATTGAGAACTTTGAAAAAGCACTGGTAGTTTACTTACAAGACGATTTATACAGACAGTATCTTCTCGAAGTTTAGCGTTTGCAGCCATCTTGAATTTAGTCACGATAAGTCGAGCGACGAGTAAGAATGAACAGGTATGATAAAGGATCAGATTCCAAAAATAATTCTGTGGAAATGCATGGATTCCAGTTGCTGCTACTGGAAGAAACTGTAATCCATGCATTTCCACAGAATTATCTCTGGAAACACACCGTTAGACATATCTAGGCTATGTAGACATATCGAGGCTTCACAAAGCCTTGACTTGACGTTAAGTGATACTACGATAGCAGTTATGTGAAATATTTGTCAAACTAGGCTTTCAGCTCAGATCTGTGCGCATTCTCGGTGTTGGGATGTTGTTGGCCAATCGTGAAACGTGGAGACGCACAAGACCGCCTCTATTTAAAAACAATTACTTCCGCATTCATGAGCGATAGCAGAGCCCGTTTACGGAGAGCCGTATCACTCCCTATTAACTCCATTGTACCTGCAATCTGTTGCAGTTCCGCTAGGGGCGATCACAAATAAGTGCAAAAACAATGGGGGCCTATGGAGCTAGACGCTTAAATGTGTCTCTTTCACCTGGTTGTCGTTGAAAACTGATTTGAGTTTCTGCAAGCTCAATATGGATTATAGGTCAAAAGTTGAATGAACGAGTACTTACGTCCTTCCGATTTCTTACAGGTTGGGTCGTTGTTGCCCACAACACACTAGCTTTCTGCTAATGAATGACGTCATTGACGCATTTGAAAGGCTTTTTAGAACAAATAAGTGACTCAAAAAATATAATATCAACGGTGTGTATTTTCTCTGCCCCCTCTTTTGCATGCAACATGCAAATTTCTGGGCAAAAAATTATATTCCGAGAAAAGTGGATTTGAGGGGTACAGCTCCATAGACCTCCATTCTGCACTTATTCGTGAGCACCCTCATGTGGAACCAGAAACGGAACTGCAACCAGTTCAGAAACCGGAAGTTTCCTGAGAGTGGCGGTTCTCCCCTTATTAGACATTCTCTGGCGATAGCTTAATCAAAGATGTTTGATTACGAAGATACTTGAAATATATGCAAATAGGGTAGCAGTAGTACACGCCCTGCACGAGGGGGGGCCACTATCCCCTTTATGCAGTGATCGGGCTCCCTTTTTAACATTGAGGTCTATTGCAGAATCCAAGAATTTCCCAGAATTTGTCAAAGCCTTATTTTTCTGAGCAATGGATGCACATTTCGCACACGGTATCATGATCTCCAAACCCTCCTCCCCATTTCAGCTAATACATATGTACCAAAGGACATTAGCTTAGGTGAGCCAATGAGTACAGCAACCTGACATACCTGAACCTCCAGCAGCTCAGTCTCGATGGTCTGAGCACGACCAGGAGTCTGGGCAAAGACCACCAGCTGGTCAAAGGCCTGCTGAAATGCACCAGCATCATGGAGGAAAGTGGTAAAGGGGGGAGGGAGGGAAAATATGTTCAGTGAACCCACTGTCTAGCCTGGCATACTTGTCAGATGTGCACTCAGTCACCCAACTGACCGATTTATTCTTGCGTGTCAAAGCCACATCTGGTCCTGTGAGACTAAATGCACCCGAAGAATGCTACCTGTCCGTTGAGAGCAACCAAGGTCTCAGGCCATTAAGCCTCAGAGAGAAGTCCTCCATACCCGTGGACAGGAAGAGCTGGCTGTAAAAAAAAAACAAAAAAACACTGTCACACTGAGGCTAATGTCATATTTCACTTTATGGTTCAGATTTATTAATGGGAAAGACTGCTAGCTCAAAAAGCAAACGGTATCCAAGTTCATATTTTTTCAATGAAACTCTTTAAATGATCCCATTCTGCTAAATCATACCACATGATTTGTGGGCTTTGTTGTGTTTTTCCAATTCACAAGCACCATACTTACTAGAGGGAGGGAACCTGCATGGCCTCAAGCAGCAGGTTGCTGTCTCCTGACCCCTACCAAAGCAAACAGCCAAAACACATTAGAATGACAGGATGGAATCACTAGCAAGAACAGGTTATCACCAGAAAACTCTGCAGGTTGAAGTTGTGGAGTAGCACTGGCGTGAGTGCTTCATATTACCTCATACCTGTCAACATTTAGCTTTCCAAAAACGGGAGAATTTTTTTTCGGGGGGGGGGGTGTCAGTGTTTATACCGGATCTGTGTTTGCATATTTAATACGTTTCATACATGTGTTTCAACACTGCATTTCGGTCGTTGCTTTTACCTTACCATTACCTTACGCATGCCAGTTATGTATCCACCAGCTGCCTGCCTGCAGCCTACTTCCAAAACTCCAAAGCTGCTTGCTGTCAGATTTGGTTCCTAGGGCACAAGTTCAGTGTATCAACAACACTCAATAAAAGTTTATGTGATGTGTTAATCAATTAAATTCCCAAATTCACAACAGCTAGTTCTGGAGTAGGCCGTTCAACTAGCCCGCTTGCTTACGGCGAGACTCGGCGCCCGCTTCCTTATTTGGGTTTTGGGTTGCCAGGTTTTTAACCTGACTCTCTCCAGACGAATTTCGTTCCGCTTATCTCCGCCTAGCTTCACTCACATCCATCTGGGACCTCTTCCATTGAGAGTGATTTCTGCACCCGATTTTATGGTACAGCCAATCAGGACGCAGGGCGGGAGTTTCATAGATGTGACATAGCGTAGAAGCGACTGTGAGACTGTTATCAGCGTCACGGGTTGGCTTCGATGTGAGTGGTTGAAGTAGCACGTCAATAGATGACGGACAAGTGGCTTATTCAATCATATGCAAGCATTTTTTGATTAGGCCCAGCCTTCTGAAGCAACACTCCAATGGATTGGTCCCAGATGGATGAGTGGAGCTAGGCGGAACGAAATTCATCTGGCGAGAGTCAGGTTACCAGGTTTTAGCCTATGACAAAACGGTTGAAATTGAAACTAAGTGATCGTGTATGTGTAGGGTGTATTTCATACACAATCTGGCAACCTGGGAGATGTCAGACTAATAGAAAAAATGAATGGATCAATGATTTTAAAATGAAGTTTGATGGCCATGCAAATTACGGAAGAAATAACAAAACGGGAAGGTGCCGGGAGATGACCTTGAAATACGGGAGAACCCGGGAAAAACGGGAGTGTTGACAGGTATGTATTACCTGAGCAGAGCTCCATGACAACGGACAGAGCCAGAACTAGGAGTGCCAGGACCACGGGCAGCATCAGAAATAGTAGCAGCGTCAGGACCAGAAGAAGCATCAGGACCAGAGGAAGCATTTTGGACCAGAGGCAGCGCCACGACCGACAGCAGTGTCAGAGCCAGGAGCATCACAACCAGAGGCAGCAGTGTCAGAGCCAGGAGCATCACAACCAGAGGCAGCAGTGTCAGAGCCAGGAGTGTCACAACCAGAGCCAGGCTGAGAAACAGGGATGGTAGGAGCAGGGGCCACGAAGGATTGAGTCCTTTCCATGGTCGAAACCCTTCCATCTGCAGAGATGGTCATTTCCTGGAAGGTTTTCGCAGTCTCGACCATCTGTAGAAGACCATTCACCATGTGATAATGATAATATATAAGACTTAGTAAACAATTGATGGGTGACAGTAAGAAAAATACCTGAACTCCATCCATCTCTACATGAAAGCTGGACTCCGTCTCCTTGCGGGATGATACATGGACGATCCCACCACAGTACCGCTAGAATAACAAAACAACATGGTCTGTATACCAACTGAATAATGATCTGCATGTTCACTCAAAAATTATGTGTTAAAGGGGGGTAAAGATCCATGACTATAGAAACATCTCTCCAGCTAAAGTATGTATCTATACCTGGATGTAGGTGACGAGCTTCACGGAAGCGTACTGCACACGGCTTCCCTAGAAATTAGTGTGACGTGAAAATGTGTTAACCATTGAATTAAAGATATTTGACAATCAAACAAAGCAACAAGTCTTTGCTAATTAGAATACCTCTGGGGTCTCCACGTAGAAGGTGTTGGTCAGGTGCCACCATTGCTTCTTCATGGAGTCGTCCAGCCTCTCCATGCAGGAGAGTTTCACCTGCACCCACTATTTAAAATAAGCACACTGGTGACGGATTACGGATCAATGGCTATTGGTCTGAATAGGTATTTTGGTATAAATAGCCCACTCTTTACCAAATTTGCTAGGCTAGCCTTCCTGCTGCGACATTACACCATTTGTACAAGACAAGTAAAGCTATTTTATCCAGTGTAATTTATCACTTACCACTACCTTGTTTTTTATTGTCATCCTTTTCCTTTCTCTTCTGGCTTCCAGATGCATAACTCCGCTTCATTATGACTGCTGAGGTTTTATATTTTCTCGGCAGCTGCAGAGACCACAAACCTGGCTGGCTGGCTGCTGTCGGCGACTACTGAGAGGGGCCCCCTTGAGGGGGATCCCGGTATTGCCAGTAACAGTGTCGTTGCACTTTACTGCATTGACTATCAAAGGGGCGCTCACATTGCATTGCATTTTATTCTTAACCAGTCGTTGTCTTGCTTGATTTGCTTGCCTTCTAGCGACGGGCCTGCAGGCGGCTAGCTATGCTGTCGTTGCTTTGTGTTGCACCGACCGAAAAAATCCAGTGGAAACTAAATGGCAGAAGTGTGTAGGCCAATCGGCCCACCACTTCCCATAGACATTCGACACCCGGAAGTTGGGTGGATCCGGATGTTTCGGAGGCGGGACTTATTCCGGAGAGGTCTATGCAGATTTGACAGTGGGTTTGACTTAAAGGAATTATCCGGAGTAAAATGCTTTTTAGATCGATTTCCGGATGATTGGGGGTACATACGTTGAGTTGACATCAAAATTATGTCATTCGGATGTGTTTTGAGAAAGTTCGATTGTACCGTTTTCAGTCACAACTCGTAGCCTGGAAGTGAGCGGGGCATTTCAATTGCGCCGCTACAAAACGCTATTTTTATACCTCTTCTACAGTTCCAAACAACATAACACTTACGTGGTAGTGAGTAGAGGGTCCCTAAAGCCAAACCGAAGTATCCCGAGGTCTTTTTGTGGTCGAATAGAGAGTCCAGAATGAATTTCATCAAGCCAGTACCTTTCCGGAAATTTTGCCATCTTTGCCGCCACCTTGAGGGGAAAGTCCGTAGGAGTTGTTTTGTAACACGCTCTGGAAATTCACAATTTCGTCGCCGTTTTAAAAAAAAAAAAAAAACATAGTCCAGTATTTCTTTCGAAATTGAGATGAAGTTGTATGGACTGGACTATGTTTTTTTTTTTTAAACGGCGACGAAATTGTGAATTTCCAGAGCGTGTTACACAGCAATAAGACTCCTACGGACATTTCCGGAAAGGTACTGGCTTGATGAAATTCATTCTGGACTCTCTATTCGACCACATAAAGACCTCGGGATACTTCGGTTTGGCTTTAGGGACCCTCTACTCACTACCACGTAAGTGTAATGTTGTTTGGAACTGTAGAAGAGGTATAAAAATAGCGTTTTGTAGCGGCGCAATTGAAATGCCCCGCTCACTTCCAGGCTACGAGTTGTGACTGAAAACGGTACAATCGAACTTTCTCAAAACACATCCGAATGACATAATTTTGATGTCAACTCAACGTATGTACCCCCAATCATCCGGAAATCGATCTAAAATGCATTTTACTCCGGATAATTCCTTTAAGTTGGACCAATCAACGTAGACCTAAGTCACTAGGGTTCCTGAAAAAACCCTGGCCTGAGGTAGGCCTGCTGACAGTTCTAGGAACTGCGGTCAGAGGAACTTAATCCCCAACTCCGTCCTGTCCGAACACACGTTCTCGGAACTGCAAAAAGTCCCTCCGGTGTGAAAGGGATTTATGATTTGGCTGGGATGGGATTATTGCCACCACTCATCCTTTGACTGCTGCCCCAACAAACATTCAGTCTGGATTCAACTGGAATTGTTCCCTTTGTGTGTTCAAAGACCTTGTCCTATCAACTGTTACATGTAACATACCCCGATGAGCCTGCCCTGCCCCGCCCCACGCCTCACCACTAGCCAAGCCCCGCAACCTCGTGTAACGGAGGCAGACTGCAGATAGCAAAGGAGCGTTGAGGGGCGTTGAATCCACGTTTGTTTGAAGCGGCGGAGGTTGATTCAACGTGGATTCAACGCCCCTGTGCTATCAGGGTGAGCTAGCATGCTTGTTGCTCGTCTCACAGCCCTAACCTTAAGAACGCTTCTAACCGCTGAGTTGGAAGCCTGGGCTTTTAGCTCAGCGGTTGGAGCGTTCATCTCCCATGCCGGTGTGTGTGTAAAGCATAGGGTGTAAAGGTGGCGGGTTCGAGGCCCGTGAGCGGCGAACGAACTGACTTTGTGACACTCGCCTCACCACCAGCTGGCCCTGCAGCCCACCCCCCACAAACACACACACACACACTGCATCATTTCACGACAAGCTTGACCCTTACCTCCCTCACCACCAGCCTGGCTTCATCAATCTCTCCTCATTACCAGCTTGGCTCTGACATTCTCAATTCTGTTTTTAGTCACTTTGTAAATTAGTTCAATTGCTGTCCATGTAGACTTTGATGTTGCAATTTTGATATAAACTTGACCATTTTTTGTCACTTGAAAACAGCATAGGCTATCCTTCTTAAGCGCCAAATACAGGACATTTTGAGCAAATACAGCTCATTTAAAAAAAATAGTAAATATAGTCGTTTATTTAGGATTTATGTGCGTATGTTTTAACCTTTTATATGCAGTCAAGTAGCTTAATAATTATACGGCTGCAAGGCACTGGACGTTCGCTGACGTTGCCATGCCATTCAGACCCACGAACGCACCATGCGGTAGCCATGTCCTGGCGTTAAGACAACGTCTGTCATAAGTTAACTAAATGCTGCTCGGCATCCATGGAGGTAAGGTTTATTGCAGATTGTTATGTCGACCACAAATGTTATACAGTAGGCAAAGAATTTGAGTAATGGCATGCAATTTAAAACATAGGCTGTAGTATATTCAACAGCACAAAAACATAATTCTATAAAGTAGACTAGAGTTGGCAGTAGCACCAATACAACTTGAAGGGTTAGCTGCTAACCAACAAATATTTTAGATAGAAGATTTTTATTTACAGATTGATAGGCCTACATTTGATCGCTTTGTAATCGATTCCGCCCATCAGTGTTATCAGGCAGCCAGGCTATTGGCCTAACATTATCTTAGGTATTTTCTTAGCGCAGTTACCTGGATGTTAGCTCATTTAGGCTAGCACAGAGTGATGGAGAAACTCTAGGCTCTAGCCGAACCCCCGACATTTTATGAAATATTTAATTAGAGAAACAGAACTGGGTATTTTATACTGTATGTGAAAATTACATGATAATGACTGTCTGGAAAACATTTCATTCCTTTGTTATAGGCATTCAGTGTGTGTTTGCGCAGTTTAACAAGTTTAATAGCAAAGTTAGACCAGCATCTTACACTGGGAGTTTCGGGAAGGGTGGTGTTTTTCCACCTTATTTATGACAGATCGTGTAAAAGAAAACAGAAGGTCAGTTAAAAAAACAAGTAGGCTATTTTTATCTGAATTCAGTCTTGTGTTTACTTGCAATTTCGCTGAAAGCATAGCTAAACAGATATAGAGGTAGGCATAACCATACGGAAGGGTAGCATTCTCTATTTAGGAAGTCGTCTTAGAATGTGGCAGGCTAGTGGAAGTGTGCTGATTCGGTTCTGCACTGCATGCACAGGGCATTTGAAAAAGTGCGACTCCGGTGGGACTCGAACCCACAACCTTTGAATCACTTCATGAGTGTATATCTAGAAGTCCAATGCGCTATCCATTGCGCCACGGAGCCACCTGTTGCTGGGGGAAGAACACGGTTTTAAAAACTTGCTAGCAGTAAATGTACGTCGATGTTCAATATTTGTCGTCATAATTCTGTCCCATCGCTGTACGATTGTGATGCAATGTTAAAGCCACACAACATAACAATGTATCACGCGACAACCTTTTTCATTTCATTCGAACGACAGATTGCATGGCCCAGAGTCTTAGATCTATCTAGCTCTGGCATGGCCTAAACAAACAAATACGTGTCATAATGTTGCCACTAACGTTAGCCGTTTTATTGAATACTCAAGGAAATGTAAGAAAACTTTAACATTAGCAGTTATCCATAGCAGTTATCAAGTCCCTTTATTCCAAAAGTTGATGGTGTGCGCAAGATTTTTACACGGTTTAGGCAGTTTCCGTAAAATGGCATGTTGCCTTAAAAGGTTGTAACCATTCTTTCCAAACATTTACGTTACTATTTCAAGGACATATTTGCAATGCTGCGTGTTACCTTTTCTTGGTGACAAGAACTACAACGCTAAATGTAACCTACATTGTTAGGCTAGGCTATAGCACACTTTCGCTAAAATTGCATTCGGTAAGCGAATTTTAATGCCAATCCCACAGAGGTAGCGAGACGTAACCGAAGAAATGTGCAGTGGTTGGAGCACATAACTATGAAGTTTAATACATATGATCTTTGGAGGGAGAGATATGTTGGTAATATGTCAATCAAAATTTCAACAGCGAACTATGCGTGCAGAGCCCGGATAGCTCAGTCGGTAGAGCATCAGACTTTTAATCTGAGGGTCCAGGGTTCAAGTCCCTGTTCGGGCGGAAATTCCTTTTGGGACCAGTTTCGAAGCATTTGTTGTTCGTTAAAGTACCTAAAGGTGGAAGACTGTAACATCGAACAATTCTGATATACAAATACAATTTTAGATGTATACAAAGGCTACATTTTTTCCACAATTACTAAAACATTTTTTTTATCTGAACCAAATGATCTGTTGCCTGAGCACGTAGGCTACATTTAATGAATCAATCACTCTTTTGGCTAAGCCATAAGCAGTTTTCTACCTAGTAAAAGCAATTTGCACATCTCATTTACTCTCTTTGGAAAACTAAACACATTCTCTCAATAAAACACATTTGCACTGCGATGCATGTGCATAATTGTAACCACAAGTGACAAAGCACAGACGTAAAAACAGATGTTTGATGTTGCAAGAAGTGTTGGAGGTTTTGTGAATGGAGTTTGAGAATGGAGTTTTGTGTTTACCGTTTTGAGAAAAGGTCGGAAAGTAAAAAAATGTGTTTTAGCATTTGTGAAAAACTGTAATATATAAAATGCAGGACTAGTGGAGTTGTATTGCACTCTTGTGGACAAAGGCTGCATAGACTTCTCTTAAAGTGACAATATGCTTTGAGGCCATTTAATGCATACTGTGCATGTTATCTGGATATTACGTTTTTAAATAATCAAATGCTTACATGCATACAAATCTATAAATATAGATACATATATACTTCCCCCCTCATCAAGAAAGCCAGATTTTGAAAATGGATGGATGTGAAACACCTCAGATTATATAGGCTAGTCCACAATATTCTACTGTAACATTACAGGGTTTATGAAGGTTAGTCAAATGAGCCAAAGATGCTTGGTCCTTCCAGGATTTTCAATCTGGCATTTTGACTGCAAATTCAAAAATTGGCATTTTTCCATATTACTAGTACTGCTGCAGAAAATGGAGTTATGGAATATTGGATTGTTTTCCTATTTAACACTCACAATTTTCAAGGAATCCCACAGCAAATTCACCTAGTTTTGGCCACAACAATTCCAACAAAACCTTCTCAAGTGGCAAAACAAAAGTCATGATGAAATGGCAAAAGGTAAATTACTTGAAATGTGTTTGGTGAATACAAACATTTGGTCCTGATGGGTTGTGGAAAAAAATATCAAATCACTAGACAGCCTAACATGGACATCCAATATGTGACTCAAACCACATTTTTATTTTTTATTCTTTTGTTAATGACAGGGCTGTTGCTGAAGTGCTTTTCTGAGTCAACACCAATGGTGGTCTGTGGAGGTTGAGGCCTTGTGGCTGTTTAATACAAGACGTGTGTTAAATACAAATGCAGTTTATATCTACATACAACTGTGTCCCAGTTGAAAGTGATGTTGACTGTGAAATGTTTTTCTTTTCCTAATGATCAAGTGGAGTCGATTAGAAATACTAATAGAAATACTCCTAATGCCATGTACTCTTTGGTCCCTTACCCACAACAATAGTTTGAACCCTCATAAGTAACTCATAAGTAATAGAATCTATTGGCCCTGTTTTTAACAGTTCATGGTCAGATGTCCCTGATTACTACAAATCTGCTTGTGTGAACCCACTGCTAAAGAAATCTGGACGTGATCCTTCTCTTCTTCAAAAACTGTAGGCTGATATCCTACTTACCATTCATGCTGTTTTACAATCTGGTTTCCAAAAGTATCACAGCACTGTTGAAGGTTACAAACAACCTTTTAAGAACAACTGATGATTGCATGTGTCCTTGTACTTCTGGATATTAGTGCAGCCTTTGACACAACTGATATTATACTGTTAGATAGACTCAGGCATTGGGTGGGAGTGCCTGTACCTGCCTGTTAGATCTTCAGATCCTAGTGTGCTGAATTCACTTAATAAATGTGTGTGATATTAAACAAATATATCAACAAAACAAATTATGCCATCTGTAGGTTCACATCAAACCTGTTGCGAATAATCTTGGGGTCTAGTTTGACAGTAATCTAAGTTTTTAGCAACACATCACAAAGCTTGTACAATCATGTTTTTACCATCTCCACAAAATATTTCCAAAATAAGATCTATATTTACTTTTAAAGACACAGAGCTTGTGTCAACCAAAAAGCTATTAAACAACATTGTGTGACAAGTGTTCCAAGTCAGTGTCTTCCTTTAAATCCCTTCTCAAGATACATCTGTATAGAAAAGCCCATCCTAGTTTTGTTTAAATGTAATACTCTTAAAACTGACTGATTTTCTTTAAACCTGTATGGCCTTATATTATTGCAAAACATCTAGTTGCTTTGCTTTATTTTATTTTGAAAATGTACTACTTTTACTGTCTGATTTTGCTGCCTTTGTACATCCATAACTTGGATTTTTAAGTGCTACAAAGATTATTACATTATTATAAGATCTGTACATTAAAATCCAATCCAACATGTGCAGAAAAATACATAAAACTTGATTTTAAACAATAGAAATACTTTTTTAATTTTATGTTTTTGTCACAGGCATCAATGTTAACAAGATTTAAAAATGCTGATTTCACTTCATCACTCAACCTTCATGTATCTCTCACTCACACATACATCCTGACACACACCTATTTTAACACAAAAAAAGAAAGTGACAATAGTTTTCTGCTGGATTAAAATCAACCCTAATCCCTCCCTTTGCCACGCAACTCACTCATTCACACATGAACACTTGGACACTAACAGTCAGCCTCTGAATAAAGGACTCTTGACGCCCGAAGTCAATTCTACCTGGATAATGCAGTGATCCTGGAACAGAAAGAAATAAAAGTTAAACGTGAGACCAGATTTATTGTTGTCAATATACTGAAAAAAATATGCTATGGTAGCTGCAGGCAGTGGAATAAGACTAGCACTTTTCACAACCCCAACATTAATAACTAATTTTCAATTAAAACTGTATCACTTGCGCCTCCACACGTCATACATGTTAAGTTATCCATGCTGGCTAGTGTATGTAGGTAAAACTATAAAGCCGTTAAACCAACGGATGAGTGAACACAAAAGTTCTATGCACAGAAATGGCTGTGAATATCCCATAGCTGTACAATTTAATGACTTAAAGTGAAACATTTCATCAGTATGCTTTTGTGGCACTGAACAGGTCAGTTGGCCATGGGCGTGGGGGCAACCATTTAATGCTTAATAAACCCGACAAAGGTCTAAGGACTGAAATGTAGATCACAATAAATTTCATTTTGCAATCATAACAGTGTGTGGTAGTCTTTCTAGTTCCAAGGCATCTTATATAAAAAAAAAAGTTTGGGAAATAAAGTTTAAACTGAAAGTACTGTATAATAACCAATATTTCTGGCCATTCAATTATTATTCAAATTCACACAGCAAACTACATAGATAAATACATCAATCTACATCAATAACATGTCATTTTAAATCATTCATATTTGGAAAATATACTTTAAGGCATATAAATAGAATCCTTATGTCTGTCTGGTGTGGCTCTGCTGGGCTATTTCTATGTAGTGCAAAGGTAAAAGTCTGAGCTCTTCAATATGACCGATTCTTGTGAGCATTGCATGCATGGTTGTATGGTTCTATGCGACCACTGGCAATGGGTGTGTCCAAGCTAGTTAAATGTGTTACTGAGCAGACATGTCTATACACTTTGGCCATGCTGTCTACAGGAGTGAGAATTTAAAAAGAAAGTTTGCCACAGAGGAGAAGAGATCGCTCACTGTAATTTCTCCTGTAACAGCTCCAGCCTCTGGCGGTCTACATAGCGAGAGAATAGAGAGAGAAGGTTGGGAGGTGTGAAGAGAGGAGGGGAGAGCGATGACGAGGGGACTTTCAACAGCTCTCTAGTCACCGAGAACACCAACTCTGTCCTACAAAAGAAAACAACAGCACACGTTGTAAAGACTGTCAAAGTTAAGGTAATAAAATGATCCAACACTTTACTCCCTTCAAATCACTTTACACGATACACACAAACACACACACTTACCATCGATTATCATCCATTAGCTGACAGTTGGGATCAGAGCTCTGCATTCGCTCCCCCTCACTCAGAATTAGGTAGAGCAGTGTCACGCCAAACTAGTGACACAAGGATGTGTTTGGAAAAGAAAAACAGAAACCTTTGGTGAGAGCGCAGATCAAAATATAATAGTATAAAAGGAAAAGAAATGTATGTTGCTCCAATCTAGGCCTTTTCCCAGTGCAGTGCAGCTGGTACCTTATTTTGCAGTACTCTGGGAAGCTGACCCTCGCTGCCTTGCAGCTCCTGCAGGAGGTCTGTGAGGGCGGAACTGGACATGGACTGGATTACGACGGCGACTGGCTCAACTAACCAGCACAGGACCTGCTGGTCAAATACAAACAACAACACAAATACATTCCTTTATTCAATAACAAAGCAAATTTGACCTGTTGAGTACTTCACTGCATTATCCTACAGAGAGGGTGACAGTTGACACGGATTTTGAAATCAGAAGTTGTACTTGTTTGTGCTTTCATGGTTCTCAAGACTATATCCTGATGGGGGATTTTTATATTGTTTCTTAAGTCTACATTGCCCATTCATTCTAACTTTGCCATTAGGTATTGTGTACCCAAACATTTCTGGTTTTCTCCCTGAAGTAATTCACACCTGGTCATGTTTGTCTTTCTTTGCCAGGGCTGGCAGATTTCGGGCGATGCCCATGACAACAGCAGCAGCTTGAGGAGGGGGCAGGAAAGGAAGGAGCCTAGACATGAGGCGTTTGCCCTTCCTCACAGACATGATCATGAGGCACTGTTCATCACTGACTCTGTAGGGCAGAGAGAGACAAACAAATAAATAAATAAAGAACACTTACTTTTAACATGCACTTCATGGAGAGGCAAAACATTTAAACTGATATGAAAATGTGATGAATGTGTACTTTCAGCAAGAACAAGTGTATAATCAAAGATCCTGGGAACTGGAGTCTTTACTGGAGCCACTCTTTGCTCTTTCTGCCTTTTAGTCCTTCCTTTCCACCTCACCTGTCTTCCCACTCCTTCTCTTTGAGGGAGTTGTAGAGCTGCAGTGTGTGGGTCTTGTGCTGCTCCAGCAGGGCCTCTCTCTGTTCCTCCGGAGTCTGCAGGAATTTCTTTTCAAAGTCCTGGACTTCCAGGAGCAGACTGTACATCTAAGGTCACAACAGTTAGGCAGTCAGTCGGGAGAAGCCAGGTATCAGAGAGAATGTGCAGTAGGCTAAACTACATACGCGGGAACTCACCTTTTCCACAGTGTAGAGAATCTGCCTCCTCTTGTTCCACACCTGCTTTTCCCTCTTCTCCTGTTGCGTTGTAAAAAAATAGAGATGTAGAACATCAACGCCACAGAGGACCACGGGCACGGATTAGATTGTGGTCTGCTGTTACACTGTACGTTTACAGGAAGTCACTCACATACGTCTAAAAGCCCCTTCAATCTGTTTTCACAACAGTACAACCTACAGTATGTCAGAGTACTTGAGTTCGGAAAGGATTAAGGAGATATCCCAACCTCATCATCAGTGCGAGTAGTCACCACTGCATCAATCATCTTCCTGGGATTGTTCACACTTGAGACGGTGAGCTTTCCTAGGGAGCCAGCAAACTGAACTGTGGAAGAAAAAAAAAATCCAATGTCAGTCATTGACATTCATGATAATATTCATAACAAAAACAGGTACTTTAATAGGTTTGATGCAGACATTTCTGCTAGCCTGGATGCCCCAAGAGGTCATGTATGAAATAAATGCTCTTGTACTCCAGGTAAATGCCATTAGCATTTCTGATGCCTACAAAGTGCTGATGGGATGTGGTCCTGATGGTTACCTGGCCGGTATGTCTGCTCCAGTTTGGCCACCTGAGGGGTGATCAGTTTGGTGGTGGGCTCCTTCCTGATACTGTCTTTGTCCCTCTCCAGACGCTTCTCCATCTTCTCATAATAGTTCTATAACCAGTAAGACAAGGTTGTCGTCATCATCATCATCATCTCCAAAGCCACACAGAAAATAAACTACTGCTGTTCAGATGACAAAATAACCCATCAATGACACACTAAGACAGGACGCATCTCAGTCAGAGAGAACACCACAGATCTGTAAGCAATCACATCACAGCAACATAAGTGTCTTTTGAAATCTTAAATCCAATTAAAATTTCACTCAAATTTTTAACTAGGGCCATTTCACATGTATTCACCACATTATCATGCCCAACCACAACAGGATTTAGCTTATCTGTGGGAACCACGTGAGCTGACCTAGTGCAGCTAGAGCTAGATGATGCTGGCAGTTGCTACCTGATAGTAGTAGTCATCCAGGTAAGGATCAGTGCTCTGGAGCTGCATCATCTGGATGCGCGCCACCCACTCCTTCTCCTTCTGGGTCATCAGGTTACTGTAGGGATCCCTGCTACGCCGATCCCCTACTCGACCGCCACGGTCACTGAGACACAACAAACACACACATACATAAGTATCCTAGATGATGCTATGCAGGAAAGATAGGAATGCAACGTCTGTTCATTAATTTACACAATTGAATAATGCAGGGAGTCACATCTGCCTATCTTGAAAGGGAACTGCATTTTCCTGCATTAACCTTGCAATAATGATTAGTGTATTCTGAAAATAGGTTGCTGGTTATCAGTGCAGACTTGTGTCCCAAATTCTTTCAGCACATATGATTCTTCCCAGCCAATGTTCAATATGATGGCTACTGACCCCCTGCTCTGCATCCTCTGCGTAAGCATCCGGCGGTGCTGGGGGTGGAGGTGTGTAGTGTTGTGCCGGATGGGGTTGTGGTTAGGAGGGGGGACATGATGTCCCACTCGGGGAGGAGGCTGGCTGAAAAACGGTCTAAAACCCCCACCTCCGCCTGGCAACATGGGAGCGGGTCCACCTCGAGAAAACGGCCCCACCTGGAGAAAAGGTGGAAAAGAGAAAAGAATAAACAGATAGACCTGATTAAAGAGTTTGGGAACTTGTTCTTTCCACAGTCACAGCATGGTGTTCATCACACATTTGCACCAATAATGAGGCACTGAGAACGCCAGGGCTGAGAAGCCCCTCTTCAGTGTGCCATTTTTCAAGCAACATCACACAACAACACACCTGGGAGTTGAGCAGTTGGGCCCGCTGGATCTGAGAGAGAACCGGTCCCACCCCAGCAGGAAACGGAGGCCGACACAGAGGAGAGTTCTGAAAAGACGTGGAGGCCATCAGGAGAAAAGAAAAAACACAAACAAGTAAAACAATACAAAAATGACAAGGGACTAATACCTATGTGGGTAGAGGTTGACCTATATGGGTTACGCTAGGGCCGTTGCTAATGCTGATCTTGCTGATGAAATCAGGGCAGCCAATGGCGGATATATTGTCCAATTAGTATTTAAGTCATTTATTCTATAATTTATAAAACCGCATATACATTACAATCTAATACATATAAAAAAAAATTTTTGTTGTTGTTTCCCCAAATTCCCTTGATTGAGGGAATTTGGGGAAACGTTTATAGCAGGGTGCATGAGTAAATGTACCTTTAAACGCACCTTCCCAAAACGGTCCTGCAGCATGTTACAAGCCAAATGGCCATTATCTAAGCGATTGCAAAATAAATAAAAATTACTTTCTTTACTTGTATTACACAGGCTGCTGCGCATATCTGCTACGCTAATGTCATGTCATTGTAGACACGTTTAATGACAACGTTGTTTTGTTTCGAAAAATTGCTTGCGTTTCCGCACTCACAGGCACATCAATTAGACTAATTATGGGGCATTGTCAGCATCAACTGACAACTGTAAAGGGCAATCATACTTTTGAACATTACGTTTTCTCTGCCATTGTTACTAAGAGCAGAATCTCTGTGTCTGAACAAGGCTCTGCTGCAGTGTGTGTGTGTGAGAGCTGCTCTGTCACACACAGCCTCCAAGGGAGAGAAATTCTCCAGTACCAAAAACAGAATTGATAACGTCGGAGATTATCAATACAATGCTCATCGATAATGTAGTCTCCGGGCCCGTTACCAGGATTCTGTACTGCTGGTTAAAGGCTTGCCATCAATACAGTTCCGAAGTGGCCTACGATTATTCAAATTTTCTCTCTAAATGTCTGACAAATTAAATATATAAGGCTTAAAAAGATAAGAATTTAAGCCTTGATATTTTCTCCCAGTAGTTATGATGGTATTGTTCTCATTCTTCCAAAATTTTGCCTGCACTGGGGTCAACATCCGCTGAGGGTCTGCCGGTAGAGTGGCAATTTGATTGACACAAGGGGCTCTGTCACACGTGTTCCACAACACTGGGTTGCCTGCGGATGTGTATGCCGGTTAATTTGCTTGATATGCTCAAACACTGGCCAATACCAATCAATTAGTCACCCTCTAAATTGTGGTATATAAATGTTTCACCTCTCATCATTATCCAATGCAAAAGATAAACAATTATACATCTAAGGGCCATGCATTGCGACCTACTAGCAAGCCCAAACTACCCATTAATCTAACAGAGGAGGTAGGAGGTGCGCAAGGACAGGTGAGAGAGAGGGTGGACCCAACTGGGGCAACTCACAGCGATGTTGAGGAGGGTGTTAGGAGAGAGGCGCTCAGGGAAGGGAGGGGGGAAACGGTGCTGGATTGGGGCTCGTACATGAACCGCAGTAGGGCAATGGATCTGAAGAGAGAGAACAGAACGGTAGCTAAAATCTACTACCAACCAACACAGACACAAGGAAGCAGGCAATCTGTAACACAACATGACAATCTACTCTGATGCACAAAACCAACATGAGTTACTGACACACAAAAAAGACTAAAATTAGCGTTTGATTTAAGGACTTCTATGGCACAGAAAAACACTACGGTATGCTAATACATTCAGGGGTAAAAAGACGAGAGCATTTTGGGAACACTTAAAAGGGGTTTATAATAGAACAAGATCAACAATACATTTAGATGCTAACCACAATGCGGGGGATAGCCCATCACACCAGACTGACCTGCTGGTTGAGGGTGTGACTCAGTGGCTGTTTGGGAGGGGTTCCAATGGGCACTGCCCTCACAGGAGGGCTCCCGATGACTGGTGAGGATGAGCGGGGTGGCGGCACCCTTTCTGATAAGTCTAGGCCATCCTCACCCCTGATTGGCGGGGGTCTCTTGGGTAGCCCCACCTCCTTAATAATGGACATCAGTGGACTGTCCTACAGGGAATAATGAACAAGGAAATGCTTGCACTCTGAGAACTGTGACTAAAACTGCAACAATAAGAGGACCAACACAACAGATTGAGAATTCCTAGACTGTACCTCCATGTGCGTGACCAGTCCAGGAGAAACACTCACAGGTCCAAATCCCATGTTGTTCTCCCATATACTGTGAGAGTTCACCTAAAGGAGACAGCCAGGGTTATATATACCTTTATCCCTCAATCTGACAAATGGTGTATGATCTGTAGTACACACGTTTGTTTCTTCAAAGGCGGATGAGTGTACTCTCTAGTACACATGTTGTTTCTTCAAAGGTGGATGAGTTACTGACAGGCTTTTTCATAGGTTTCAAAGGGAGTTCAATGCCTTGTATACTGACTGTATTCTCTACTCATAAAGTGTTGAAATCACAGTGATAGCCAAAATATTATCAGTTTCTTAAGTGTGTCTTATTTAGGTCTTGTGCAGGAAATAAAGAGCATGCACACTATGACAAACAAATGTCTCAACAGATGGGCTTTATATCTCTCTTTTTAAATATAGCCAGTGAGCACAGTTATATCCAGGACTGGAATTTCACGGCGGCCACGGCCATCGTTACCCCTTTGCATTGGCTGGATGCCCCTTTAAAATAGGAGGTTCACAGGCCACTGTGGCCTTGGTGCCCTGCATGACTGCTTCCCCCTTCTTTCCATATTCTGCTTAGTATCCGACTGATGCAGTGATTTTAATTCGTAGCCTACGCCTTGTCAAAATAATCTTAGCATCAGAACTAGACAATGATGCTAGATCGCTTTGCAGCGCAAATTAATTTAGTCTTTGATGAAGTGGAGAAAGTGACAGCGCACGTAAAGAAATCAACAGCCAGAAGACTAGGCAAGATATTTAGATATATTAGGCAGCTTTGGAATGCAATAGCCTAGTGCTGGGCGGTATACCGGTTCACACCGTATACCGCTGTATATTTTCGTTATGATATGAATTTTTAATATACCACCATACCGGTGTATTTGATTACACAACATTTGGAACGCTGCGCGCGCGGCAGTGTTTCAGAGGGACTTTTTTTCAAACGCACGAATGGTGCCACTGCGAGGCATAGTGAGGGTAAACACAAAACACCTTAAAGGAGAATTCCGGTGTGATTTTGACCTAAAGTGTTTTGAAACATGATACCGAGTGTGAACGTATGTCTCATAGCCCATCTCGGCTTGTCCCCTGCACTCCGAAATCTGGCGCTAGTTAGCCGATGCTACCAACAAGGCGGTCAATGGTGGTGCCTCGGCATCGGCATAGCCATGCAAATAAATCACTGTTTTACACCATTTACGAGGCTCAATGTATCTCCACACTTCATTGGTAGACTTCCGAGGGCCCTGACATTTAAAACGAGACATTGAGAACTTTGAAAAAGCACTGGTAGTTTACTTACAAGACTATTTATACAGACAGTATCTTCACGAAGTTTAGCGTTTGCAGCCATCTTGAATTTAGTCACGATAAGTCGAGCGACGAGTAAGAATGAACAGGTATGATAAGGGATCAGATTCCAAAAATAATTCTGTGGAAATGCATGGATTACAGTTTCTTCCAGTAGCAGCAACTGGTAAATGGTGTAAAACAGTGATTTATTTGCATGGCTATGCCGATGCCGAGGCACCACCATTAACCGCCTTGTTGGTAGCATCGGCTAACTAGCGCCAGATTTCGGAGTGCAGGGGACAAGCCGAGATGGGCTATGAGACATACGTTCACACTCGGTATCATGTTTCAAAACACTTTAGGTCAAAATCACACCTGAATTCTCCTTTAAGTTTTTCCCCTGAAGTATGACCCTTAAAGGAGAATTCCGGTGTGATTTTGACCTAAAGTGTTTTGAAACATGATACCAAGTGTGAACGTATGTCTCATAGCCCATCTCGGCTTGTCCCCTGCACTCCGAAATCTGGTGCTAGTTAGCCGATGCTACCAACAAGGCGGTCAATGGTGGTGCCTCAGCATCGGCATAGCCATGCAAATAAATCACTGTTTTACACCATTTACGAGGCTCAATGTATCTCCACACTTCATCGGTAGACTTCCAAGGGCCCTGACATTTAAAACGAGACATTGAGAACTTCGAAAAAGCACTGGTAGTTTACTTACAAGACGATTTATACAGACAGTATCTTCTCGAAGTTTAGCGTTTGCAGCCATCTTGAATTTAGTCACGATAAGTCGAGCGACGAGTAAGAATGAACAGGTATGATAAGGGATCAGATTCCAAAAATAATTCCGTGGAAATGCATGGATTCCAGTTGCTGCTACTGGAAGAAACTGTAATCCATGCATTTCCACAGAATTATTTTTGGAATCTGATCCCTTATCATACCTGTTCATTCTTACTCATAGCTTGACTTATCGTGACTAAATTCAAGATGGCTGCAAACGCTAAACTTTGTGAAGGTACTGTCTGTATAAATCGTCTTGTAAGTAAACTACCAGTGCTTTTTCAAAGTTCTCAATGTCTCGTTTTAAATGTCAGGGCCCTCAGAAGTCTACCAATGAAGTGTGGAGATACATTGAGCCTCGTAAATGGTGTAAAACAGTGATTTATTTGCATGGCTATGCCGATGCCGAGGCACCACCATTGACCGCCTTGTTGGTAGCATCAGCTAACTAGCGCCAGATTTCGGAGTGCAGGGGACAAGCCGAGATGGGCTATGAGACATACGTTCACACTCGGTATCATGTTCCAAAACACTTTAGGTCAAAATCACACCGGAATTCTCCTTTAAGGCTTAATTTCTCCTTAGGTAAGGGGTTTATTTAAGGGTGTTGCACAGAATAATACCTTAAATTGTTTCTTTAGTTAAGGAAAAACGTTAAGGGATACATACTGCATTGAAAAGGATTTAGCCTACCGTCACGAAAATTCTATTGAGATTGTTCAACAGCTGTAACTAGCTGGCTAGTAGGTGATGTCGTTAGTTAGCAATCCACCGAACACAGTGAAGCTAAATGATATTATCATTCATCTCACCTTAAAAATATTCACTGAAATTCAGGTAGCAAGTAAAGCATGTTATAGACATGCACTGAGCAATACTAGCTGGCTAGTTAGAAATGATCCTGGCTGTCATCAGTGCACCAAAACGATCTTTTTTGTTAATGTTTTGCCTAGCGAACCGAACCGAAGCTCATGGCAGGCTAACAAGACATCCACATCCACATGAAGTTAACGTTAGCCTACCACTAACGTCATGTAAACCACACAATAACAATACATTTTTGATAGGCCTATTTGACAGAATAAGCATATTACCAGAGAGGTTTTATTTTAAATTGTATCATTTTCAAAAAGTATAATTATTGCAAGTTGCACTACTTTTTGTATTGGTTTTATACAAGATGTAGCCTACTTGTGAAATTTGCACAGTAAAAGTTCTGTATTTTGACTGCAATTGTCTTTGCATTCTGATTAGATTCTTCATTAGAATCATGAGTGGCTCTTTGTAAACACCATCATTTTCTGGGGCCATGCAAAACTGCATTACCACTAGTGTGGAGTTATTGTACATCATGACAGTAAAATAGACCATCCTTAGTCAATGTACTGCAGCAATTCCTCTCTCAACCTGTAGAAAATGCTGTGAACATCTGATTATGCATGGTAAATAAAATACCGTCATATACCGTGGATATACATTTTTGGTCATACCGCCCAGCACTACAATAGCCTAATGTCAGCTATCATTGATCCATTACCTTACGTTGCTGTAGTGAACTAATGTTTTCCGTTACTTGATAACGTGTTGATAACGTTAACTTATCCAATTCTCTCACACTAATCCGAGGAGGAATTCATTGAACACTACCCTGGCGTAGCCGAAATGTTATGAGACAGCCTTGCCAAATGCTGGAATTAAAACCAAATTAGTTTGCTATACACAGGCCTATGGGATGATTAATTTAACAACACTGACTGTGAACTATCAATAGTAAAGCATGATGTTAGCTCATTCATTGTTCTTTGTTTCGCCCAAACTTGTCAGGAATTGCCTAGGTCAGGCTACTTTTTATCACCTTTTTTGACAAAAATGCTGTCATCCACAGAAAACTTTTAAAGATTAGTCCTCTGACGAAAGCATTGCAATTTTTTCAATTATTTAACAAAGTGCCTTGCTGGCGTCTATTATTATTAATAATAGTTATCATTAATAATAATAATAATAATAATAACAACAATAACAATAATAAATGTGTCATTGATTTGAAGTAATGTTGTAGTCTGTCTCTCCCTTTTATGTTGTGGTGTCCATAAGACATAATGATGCAAATAAATGTGTTTACCTCTGTGGTTTTCAAAAGGCATTAATGTTTTCAGCCAATCACTAAAGTAGTCTCTCACGCCCCCATATAGACATACTGTTTATGTACTGTATAGCTAACTTCAGCCTTGATGTCCTGACGTGTGACCTTTGTGCCCCCCAAATATGCCCAAACGAAGGCCAAGTGGCCTTGCTCCTAAAATTATGAAATTCCAGGCCTGGTTATTTCCATATTGTGCCCAGTCATAAAAGCATATCTTTTGCAAGTCTTTGCAATTCCAGAACATGAATGGGTCATTCCGTGGCAAATCAGACCGAATACAGGAAAATGGTGCCGCTACACAGTATCAGATTTTGCTCAAAGTTTGTCTACATAATGTTTAGGTCCCAGTTTTTTACCCTTGATTTTTTTTTTCAATTTTACACTCTCAAAAATGTCTCATCATGGAGGTCATGTTTTGACATTAAAATCTTAAAAAGCTTTACTCCTAGCCTGCCCAAACTTTGTAGGATGGAAGACAAATATGTTCTCAGTATGACTGGACCATTAAAAGTTTGTACTGCATGCCCATTAGTTTTATAAAATATTTGGAACAAAATGCAAAGCTGGAGACATTGGGGGTCTTTTTTCTGTACCCACATGGCATCAATCAGTATTTAGTCTGCAAATACAATACTTAATGAGCAAATTTTTCCAATTCTAGGGCCTTGTAGAAAACCAATCAACATGCCATACAAACTTTTAATGGTTCAGTCATATTGAGAACATGTTTGAGAACAAGTTTAGGTTGGTTATGGTTACTTTTCATGATATTAATGCCCAAGGATTGCTTCCCAGATAATGTGGTTTTCAGGCTGTAAAACTGAAGTAATTTCAAGGGCTGAAAATAATATAAAGACATAGGATTTGAACAGGAAACTTTTACTGGCCTTGGTTTTGGGACCCATTCATGATACAGACAAGGTTTGTAGTCAAAGTCTGAGACGGTGCAGCAACAACCTCATCTAATTTTACACGGAACGACCCGAATGTCCAGTTCTACACTATGGCTACACTCACCTGTGGCAAGGGGGTTCCCCCCCTATGCAGGAGGTGTTGGTGCTGTTGGTAGCTTAGCAATGAAGGGTGTGGAGCTGGGAGCCCAGAGAGGGGTACCTGGGCTTGAGACATGGGCGGGAAGCGGGAGCGGTCCGGTTCTGCAGCGCCCACTCCAGCAATGGCAGGATCTGACCCAAGGAGTAGACGGGTTAGGGATTCGGCCAGATCCCCACCACCCCGCTCTTCCAGGCCTGGAGGAGGCAGTGTGGAGGCGGAGGGCCGGGGCAAAGACGAGGGGTGTGGGACACTGCCCGGTGGAGGT
Organism: Alosa pseudoharengus; assembly: GCF_046254945.1. NCBI lineage: Eukaryota > Metazoa > Chordata > Actinopteri > Clupeiformes > Clupeidae > Alosa > Alosa pseudoharengus. The sequence goes on from NW_027468663.1 coordinate 43,608,946, forward strand.
GGTAGTGAGGCGTTGGATGCATCGCCCCCGGCAAACACATCTCGCACCCTCTCATCTAGCTCCGCCAGGCGAGCATGTTCCTCCTGCCAGTCATCATCTGAAAATAAACCTCAATTACCATTATGCATTCAGACACAAACACAGCATTCATGACAAATTTCCCTCCATCTAAAATAATTAAATGCACAACACAAATGAAAGTTCAACAAATTGTCTCTGATAAATCTGGACTCACCAACAGCACCGGCTCCAAATGTGTCATCATTGAACTGGTCGATGTCATCCTCCTCCTCTACCTGTCCTTCCTCTTCCTCCTCCAGGGTGCAATCTTCATCCAGAGACTGAGAATGGTTCATGACGAGAAAGGGAGAACACACAGATTTAGAGCTCACCACCAACCTAAAATAAACAAGGGCCTGAGCAAAATATTAAAATGACGTGGATTTTAATACAGCCTTCCACGCCTCTGTTTTCACAATATCCAACAGTCAGCCCAGATTTCAGCTTTATCAAAGCAAAACTATGTAATGTAAGAACACCGAATCAGGATGGAGTATGAGGGTTATGTTGCACAAGTTGATCATTCGCGCTTTCAACCTACCGTCAACACTAGTACTAAGGCCATCACATTTAATTCAACATAAACGGGTTATGGGAAACAGATAACGTGGCTAGGCTGTCTGTACTATTTTGGGGCATCTTCATGGTGCCATTTCCCATCTATAAACAACGTGTATACAATGACGGAACGCTGCCACACGACACCCAGAATCCTTGATAGCTTCCCAAAGCAGAGTTTATCAACGTAGCGACAGTGAGGTAGTTTGCTTCTAAATTCAGAATTGGTTAGATAGCTTGCTAGCATGCAGCAGAGATAGCTAACTAGCAAGCTAACTATGCAGTTGGCGTAACATCAAAAGCATTTCTACCTATTAGCATTCAGGACGACGACAATGGTTTATAGATGGTCAAAAAGCGTAAAACTGTATGGGACTGAGAAGATCCCAATAAGCACCACTATTAGCTATATGATTGCCCCAGGCTTGCAACGGATAGGGTGACATGGAAGGGCTGGTGCTCCTAGGCCGCACGCAACGTTAGGAAATTTTACAGCTAGCTAGTTATGAGCAGCGACAAACAAAGACATAAGCCTACAAGAATAACCTAGTATGTTCTCTCCTGTTTTTATTAGGAATCAGGCACTTGCACTTAAACAAAACACAGAGAGTAGAATAAATTGAGGTTACCTGAAATCGGAACATGTAGAACTATCCTCGCTGGGCCTGAGAAAGGTAGCTAGACCCTGTGTCTCAACTGCGAGCGGCGCGCAAATTACGCAGCAAAGTGGTTGTCGTGAACGCGCTGTTGGTGACGAGCATGCAGGGGGAAATGTTTGTGTTCAGATTAAATATTAAGATTGATAAAATGTTTTATCAGCCTATTTTATTAGTACAGTAGAACATTTAAACATATTATTTGAAAATGCAGGCGTTTCAAACAAAGGCCTTTCATTTAGGTAGCCTACTAAAGGCCTGTCACACTAAATGAAAAATAGGCTAAACATTTCGAGATTAGATCAATATAGACACATGTAGCCACATTTCAACTTCAGACATAGCATCAGCCCATTCCTTAATCTTGAACTTGGTTGACAGACAATATGCCGCCTAATCAGTAGCCTAACTCAAGGACACCATGTTAACAGAGAGTTGCATGTTTATTGAATTTTATTTTAAATATGGACAAGCTAAACAAAATTTCAAGTCCTAAATTGCCCATTTTGGCACCATATGGCGCCATGGACATAAGAGTGCAGCTATCATCCACGGTCTCCCCTAAAGAGGTTTTTTTTTTATACCTTAAAATCAGTGGTGGACAAATAAGCTATGCTACACAACAGTGTTGTAGTCAAGTCACTATGCTTCCAAGTCAAGTCAGTCTCTAAATTTAGCTCATGACTCCTGGAGAGTACTACAACACTGCTACACAATCCTACTTGAGTGAAAGTAGGATACACATGGTTAAATGTAGATAAATGCAGTAATAGTAGAAGTCCTCCTTTTACATTTCCACTTGAGTAGAAGTACAAAAGTACTTGCCTTCAAATGTAGGCCTTTAGTAGGCCTATCGAAAGTAAAAGTCCTGAAATGTATTAGGCCTATGACTAATACAGTTGCATTTACTATGTTTACTATTGTTGAAATGATTCGGCATATAGGCCTACATAGGCATTGTTTGAGCCTTTCTCTTTTATTCCAGGACAAAATCAACTAAGAATTGTATGTAGAAAGAACTAAAAACAAACTAATGTGATATCTTAGATAGGCTACTTCAAAGTAACCACTTTTTGCTTTGTTGAATGCTTTACACTTTCGGACCAAATCAAGACGTTCCCTTTTGTGTTTGATAGTGTCAGATTGTCTATCTTTGTTTATCATTGTATATCTATCTATCATTGTCTATCATTGTCTATCATCATTTGCTCGATGGCGTCATAGTATGGTAACATGTTATGGTCAACAAGGTACAGTAAATAGTGGATAGGCTATAACAATAACATAGCTTAGGCAACACCATTATTTAAAGCCTAGCTCGCTTAATAGAAAATACAGATGTAAGTACACATTTGGACAAAAGGAACTTCAGCTGTAGGCAACTTCAGCTGGCACAAAATGTAGTGAAAGTAAGATATTTGGCCTAGTAATATGCTGGAGTAAAAGTAAAAAAAAATTAACAAACTTGAAATACTCAACTAAAGTACAGATACATGAAAAAGCGACTTAAGTACAGTAATTGAGTAAATGTAGAAGTGTAATGCCCACCACTGCTTAAAATAATGTTTCCAAAATCCTTTTGATGGGACACAAACTCTTCGTAGGGCGAAAGGCACTTCTGCCGCACCCTGAGCAGGACTTGTAAAGGCTTGTAAAACAGCTTATTCCCTAGAGGGCCGGGGTGGGGGGTTTGCGGGGCTTGGGAGATGGGAGTGCGTGTCGCACCTTGTAACTTTATTATGATCATCCTTGTATTTGTTTTTGGGTTGGACCAGAAACTTAGAAAGAGACAATAAGGAAAAAAAATGAAAAAAAGGAAGAAAAGAGTTGAAATGTTATACTTTTCTTTTTTTAAGAGTCAATCTAAATTCTGACATCCGCTCTCTTTGTAGTTGGTCGTTCCAGATATTGGTTAGTAATTGAGAAGATATATTTAGTCTAATTTATTAATTTCACTTTTAAAAAAAAATATTCAAAGTCATTGCATGTGGATATGTTTTTCATCTTTCATTTAAAATACAAAATAGTATTTCGGAATTTGTATTTTATTGGGTTGAAGGAAATTGCTTTGTATTTGTGTCAAAATACTTTATAGGTGTGTATTTGTCTAGTTTAAAAATACTGCCAAATATATTTGGTAAAACATGATGATATCATAAAAGTGCACAACAATGAATGTAACCTCTGGTGCTGACTAAGTAATTTCCCAGACTTGTTGTTACATTACATTACCTTTAGCAGACACTTCTATCCAAAGCGGCCATATGTACATTTTATTACATAATTATATAAGGGCCTTTGTCTTTGAGCAACTTTGGGTTAAGTGCCTTGCTCAAGATCCCATATGAGTAATGTGTAGGTTGCTCTCACACACAATACCTCTCACACCAACCTCAAGTTTCTTGAAAACTTTAATCATCAGTTTCTTGAAAACTTTATTCATCCAATCGGAAAACATGGTTGGTGTTGCCCAGCAACATTGCTCAAAAAGTTGCCTCGTGTATCACCTAAAGCAACACAATGACAATGCCCCTTGATGTCAAGACTCAATATATCACCATTTAGCGCATGGTACCCAGTTGTTAAAAACCAACTAAAAGGGTCACGATCCTTCCTGATCAACAGCGTTACACACTGCAATATCAAGCAATCTGGGCATGCACAATGACAGAGACTTGGCTCCACTTTGTACAACTTGACAAGTTCAGTTGCGACTTTTTGAGTACATCTCTGATACAGTATTTAGGCTATGAGATGTAACAGGCAGGTCAGCATAGTTGATCTGTTGACTGTTTGCAGGTTCATGGCATGTCTCGAGAAATGCTGTTGCTCTCAAACACTGTCCACTTATTCAACAGTCGACTAATGAAGGAATCTAACGTCTGTCTGTCTGTGTGTGTGAATCTAATCTAATCTGTGTGTGTGTGTTATTCGCATATCTCTCGAATCATTTGTCCAACTGATTTCAAACAGGTGTCTTGCTACAGACACAAGCGAGTGCAGTGCCAAGATAAGAAGATTGTTTGGATAAGAAATGCAAAAGATATTGGCAAAAGAAGCACACATTGGCTTTTTCCACTCTAACCTCTGTAGCACTCCCCCTCTCACGCAGCACAGCGCAGCAACACCAGAGAAGCGGAGCTTTAGCAGCACTGAGTCAATGCACATGGGTAGAAAGTCAAGGGAATGCAAGATGTTTGGATGATTATCATGTCTGACTACACACGCCAACCAACATGCCAACCCACACGCCAACCCACACGGGTAGGCTATGCAGTGGCAATTCATAAAAAACTATATGTACCGCAGAGCGGTACAAAATATGACTGCCGCCCAATCCTGCACATTCTCTCCGCAAAAATAAATCACGCTTGTCAATTTGTCTCCATCTCCTACTCCATTTCCTACTTTTGTGTATGTAAATGAGTGTGTGCATATGTATATGTGTGCTTCTGTGTGTGTGTGGGTCCGCTTGTGAGTGTGTGTGTGGGGGTAATGGTGTTTGTGTGTGTGTGTGTGTGTGTGTGTGTGTGTGTGTGTGTGTGTGTGTGTGTGTGTGTGCGTGCGTGCTTGCCTGCCTGCATATGTGTGTGTGAGGGTTTGCTTATGTGTGTGTGGGTGTGTTTATGGTTATGGTTATGGGATTTGGCAGACGCTTTTGTCCAAAGTGACATACAAATGTTGTAGCAGGCAGCTCACTGCGCCGGGATTAGTGTGTGCTTCACCTCACTGAGTGTTCACTGTGTGCTGAGTGTGTTTCACTAATTCACGGATTGGGATAAATGCAGAGACCAAATTTCCCTCACGGGATCAAAAGAGTATATATACTTACACTTATACTTATACTTATACTTATACTTATACTTATACTTAAATGCAGAGACCAAATTTCCCTCATGGGATATACTTATACTTATATATATAAATAAAAACAATACAAATGTTGGTAAGACTACATTAAGGACAATAGCAATAACTAGTAAAATTTGAACATTACTTAATTACGTACTAACACTGTAACCTGCAGTGACAATAAGATGATGATATAATTCATACGGATGCTAATAATTGTTTACAATGTTTTGAAATGTGCCTTAAAAGGGAAATTCAAACACATAGGGCCCTAATTTCAGAAACGGATGGTCAGAGGAGCAATGTTTATAGACTAGACATTAATGGCGTGGCCTGTCTTCAAACTTCAACTTCAACTTCAAACAGCGCATGGGTATTTTGATAGTCAGCGGTAGTGATGTAGTACTCTCGTCTCGGACTCGTTACTTCAAAGACTCGGTCTTGACTCGGTCTCGGACCACAGTGGGAGGAGAAGGACTCGTAATTTCAGACCGAGTCTTCGAGACCAACGCCTTTTTTATGTTCATATAAAAAAAACACACAACACATAACAACAATAATAATAAAATGCAATGTTGACCGGCATTATTTGAAAATGGCATCCCATGGTGCAATGCAAAGATACTGCCATCAGAGCCGTTTATTTATCTCTATGGCTCTGCTGCCGGTGAGTGTCTGTAGGTCAGCATAGTCCATATTAAGACGTTAAGACTGCTCCTCTAAACAATTCCCAATCTAGCTTAGTCTGTAGGCCTAATGGTTGATTATTTCCTGGGGTGATATTAAATTATGAATATGAAAACTGAAATTTTTTTATGGTCTTGGTCTTGACTCGGACTTGCTTCCTCAAAGACTCGGTCTTGACTCGGACTCGACTGTATTTGAAAACCAACAGACTCGGTCTCGACACGGTCTCGACCCTTCAAAGACTCGGTCTTGACTCGGACTCGACTGTATTTGAAATCCAACAGACTCGGTCTCGACTCGGTCTCGACCCTTCAAAGACTCGGTCTTGACTTGGACTCGGCATAGGCGGTCTCGTCCCCATCACTAGTCAGCGGCGCATTTGGCGCGAACAGGGATTACACTAACCCTTGCTTTACTAAAACCTGATTGTGACTAGCAGAGTATAGCCTACATGCATCTGCACTGTAGTGAAACTACAGTGAAACAAAGTGAAACTACCTTTAACAGTTTTACGCAGTTAATTACTTTCACTATGACTGACAAGGGGATACCATCTGAAACAAGCAACACTTACCGCAGTAATGTTCGAATGACTGAATAAAAAACCTAAGGATATTTATCTCCTGACAGTGCATCTTCAGCTGTACTTTATATGCGCCTTTCACTATAGACCACTTTTCTTGGTCAGTGGCGTAATGTTTTTTTTAGAGGTTGTAAGATACTGTAGCGATTTTTGGATCATGCACCAGACCACACCTTATTGCCACACCCCAGGGCGCAAGGTTTAATGAAAGTGGAGCGCATCGCGAAAAATTCCTCACTTTATTGAGTGTAAGATAAGAATAAGCCTTGCGTCGCGCTATGGGTCACCTTGCGCCAGGTGCACTAAAGGAACATGAGAAGTAGGCCTATACATCATATGCAAATCTTATATTTGGGTTATTAGATTTTGGACCCTTGTCTTTTAGTTAGTAGCATCTTTAAGAAAAACATTCAAACTATCAAAGTACCAAAAAAGTAGCAACAAAAGAAATATTACATCTGTAAGCCCAATGGTTGAACCAACAAAATGGATCTTTCTGACTCATCTGATTACATTGATTGAAGTTAAAATTCAATGTGGGTGGGTGCAAACAGAAAGAAATTGCATGTTTAATTGGTGAGAAGGATCATCATTTGTATACTAAGCTAAGGGAAAGGGAACTACTCTTATTCCCAGGAAGATACGGGTCTGTCTTATCCGGCGCTGTAATAAGGCTGATTTGGTGTGATCTTTGGGTGGAGTTTTCCAGAGTGCACTGAGGAAATATGTATTTGCTTTGTTTGTGTTTAGGCAGACAAGGCTGTGTGGGCTACAGTTCTGACTCTGATTTGGCTCTATGGTTTCCGCCTGGAAGCCCGGGATGAATGGCAGTTTGTAGCCATGAAGGCAGCATCCTGGATTCAAGCTCAGAAAGGTAAACTGCCCCCCTCACAGTCACTGTCAGTTTAAATATGTGTGTGTGTGTGTGTGTGTGTGTGTTTCTGATCACATGTGTTTCTTGTGTTGCAGTGGACTGTGTGTCTCAGTGTGTGCAGGCTGGAAATGCTCTGCTGGGATGTCAGGTGCAGCTGGAGACTCTGGGCCTCTGATGACTTCACCATAACTTGTCCTCATATATCTCATTGCCATCACATTATATTTAATTTCCTGCTGTCAACGTGATGGAATTATATGCTATCACATGCTTCCAGGAACTTAATATCTGCTTGAAGTGTCCTTATGGCTTTTGCCTGGGTGTTAGTTGAATTACAATGTCCATCTTTGCATGAATTGCAATATTTCATGATTATGGAAATGTTATTTGCATCACCTTTATATGGCTCTGTTTTCTGCCATTAAACAATTTTAAGAACACTGAAACTATAGAACGTTCGCGTAGAATTCTAGAAGGAGCCAGGAAAATAATTCACTCTCTGGGGAATGGCATTGTCTTAAAGAATTCACTCCTCAACAGGTTAAGCACTGCTCTCCTATGGCCACATCCACGGCTGAAGTGCCCTTGAGCAAGGCACCTAACCCCTCACTGCTCCCCAAGCGCCGCTGTAGCAGGCAGCTCACTGCTCCGGGTTAGTGTGTGCTTCACCTCACTGTGTGCTGTGTGTGTTTCACTAAGGATTGGGATACATGTAGAGACCAAATTTCCTTCACGGGATCAAAAGAGTATACTGTATATACTTATACTTATCTCTTTAGGGTTTTAAGCACTACCAGATATTGTTTCCATAGTGATTTCTGTTTGACAGTGACTGGAAGATATCAAAATAGATTATCTGTCTGAATTAAATAAGATAAATGAGGCAAGGCTGTGTTTATTATCTCCTGTGCACTGAATGTGTTGCAGTGTGACAGTTGTTTTTTTAAATATCTCCTTTCAGGTACTGGAGATATGGATAACCAAATAATGAACACTGATGAGTTTCATGGAGATGTTTTGTGCTTCAATTATGCAATCAACTGGATTTGTGAAAGTACACCACAACAACCCATTAACTAAAGCTAAAGAATATTGATTATAATGATTTGATCAAATTCCTTCAATTAACCCCTCAAATGATAATAAATATCAAATTATTATTATGATGATAATTGAACACAAAATATGTGTGTCACAATGCACATTGCAATATGATCAAAATCCCAAATTGTAGAAATTATATGTTGTGTAGTATTAACACCAGGGTGCCAAACTCATTAGGCAGCGGGCTGGATTTGTTGGAATGAGACCTATACCCGCTTATAAGCAAACGAGTACAAATCAAAACAAGTACAAATCACTGTTGGCATTCTCTCTTGAAATACCCTACTTCCATGTCATTTTTCCCAGCCTCTTCCTTGGCTTATAGTGCTAGGTTTAATCAATTTATCATATCATAGATATATTGCTTATTGCACATTGTTGAAGACAACTGGATGTAGATGGATCTTTTTTTAATTATAATTTTCCCTACCTACCCAAAACATCTGGGGGGTTGTATGAAACATGCTGGTGGTCCTTATCTGGCCCCTGGACCTTATGTTTGACATCCCTAATTAACATTTTGTCCCTCCAAATCTGAATCTGAATGTGATTAAGGACCAAGTATAACATGTTTTTTTTAATCGCATTAATCACATGCTGCCAAAGACTTTTATTTTACACCATCATTGTTATTAATGATTCTCTTTGGCTGCTATATTTTGACCCTTTAATACACCCTTTCTTGTACTCAAACTGCCACAGACACTTCCTATAGGCTTCTGAATGGAGCATTTTACTTTAAAACAATCAAGCAAAAAGAAATTTCTGAAGAAGACATTGTCTTGCCTCAGGCCTGATGCACATCTTTTGAAATTTCATTTGAAATACTAATCAAATAAGTCTTAAAATTAAGTTGATAAATTAACTTCTTTGCATTCATTTGATTCCCAATTAAGATACACTGGTAAGATAGCTTTACATTGTTCATATGGACTTCTGTAAAGTTCTAAAACGCAAAATAATATAATTTCAATCATGCAATAAAATATGTGATTAATCACGATTAACTATAGAATTTCAGCGGTCAAAAAATTGACAGCCCTACTGTTAAAGGAATTATCCGGAGTAAAATGCACTTTAGATCGATTTACGGATGATTGGGGGTACATACGTTGAGTTGACATCAAAATCATGTCATTCGGATGTGTTTTGAGAAAGTTCGATTGTACCGTTTTCAGTCACACAACTCGTAGCCTGGAAGTGAGCAGGGCATTTCAATTTCGCCGCTACAAAACGCTATTTTTATACCTCTTCTACAGTTCCAAACAACATAACACTTACGTGGTAGTGAGTAGAGGGTCCCTAAAGCCAAACCGAAGTATCCCGAGGTCTTTATGTGGTCGAATAGAGAGTCCAGAATGAATTTCATCAAGCCAGTACCTTTCCGGAAATGTTGTCATCTTTGCTGTAGGAGTCTTATTGCTGAGTGTGTTGTAACACGCTCTGGAAATTCACAATTTCGTCGCCGTTTAAAAAAAAAAAAACATAGTCCAGTCCATACAACTTCATTTCAATTTCGAAAGAAATACTGGACTACGTTTTTTTTTTTTTTTTAAACGGCGACGAAATTGTGAATTTCCGGAAAGGTACTGGCTTGATGAAATTCATTCTGGACTCTCTATTCGACCATATAAAGACCTCGGGATACTTCGGTTTGGCTTTAGGGACCCTCTACTCACTACCACGTAAGTGTTATGTTGTTTGGAACTGTAGAAGAGGTATAAAAATAGCGTTTTGTAGTGGCGAAATTGAAATGCCCTGCTCACTTCCAGGCTACGAGTTGTGTGACTGAAAACGGTACAATCGAACTTTCTCAAAACACATCCGAATGACATGATTTTGATGTCAACTCAACGAATGTACCACCAATCATCCGTAAATCGATCTAAAGTGCATTTTACTCCGGATAATTCCTTTAACATACTGTAACATGTGATGGGCTTGTGAACCAGTTCAGAATATACATATTATGTTAGTTCTTGTTTTTTTCTCCACTATTGAAGAGAGTTCAGTAGGCAGCAGTTGGCAGTAGCCTACCTACAAAGAACCAACACACTTTATTTAATGTCAATTCTTTTTATATACAGCAGTTTTAGGCAAGGACATGCAAACTTTCTGTATGAATTCTAAATAGGCTACCATATGCGTTAAAAAAGGCAAAAGTCAAAGAATGAAAGTCAAATATGTATGCCTCATCCATTGTTACTGACCCATTGACGCATATCCTAAACCCCTTTCAACATCTTAAATGTGCATTGTAAAACATTTCCACTGTATGAAACAAGGAATGATAGCACTACAGTCTCTGAATCAAACATGAGACGTTTGTCACCTTTAGGCTACATAAAAAAGCATCTCTGTGATACTTTTACTTACTTGCACGTACGTTCTGACACCATATAACCACAAACCAAACACACACACACACACCTGACATAACAAGATTAGCAACAACATGGAACACCAGAAAAGGAAGCATACAGTATTATCACATGTCTGAACAGTGCATGCCATGATGGAACACCTCGCAGAAGATGCCTATCACAGCCTCCAAGAGAGTGAGAGAGATGAGGGAGCGGTTTATGAGACCTTACAATTTAAAACAGTAGCAATCAAAAGAGGTAAGAAAAGACACACCAATTTGAAATTAAATTCTTGTTTTACAGTGACGGCAGAAAAAAATATGGCTGTTGGATTACCCTGAGAGAGGATGTGACGTAGTACAATATATCCTATAAACTTATTTAGCTCTCTTTTATTACCCAAATTCTAATCTTCTCAGCATCCAATCAGTATTTCAGTCTCAATATTTTATGTCTTGCAGATGTACCATCAAAGATAAATGTCTGTGTTCCCCTGGCAATGTGTCTGGGACTGCTCTGTGTAGTCGTAGTTGCTACTGTCTATCTCAGTGTCAGACACGCAGTCATTAGAAACCAATTAGAAAACAGTTTCTACAATCTCAGCCAAGAAATGGAGCTATTGGAATCCTCTTTTAACAAACTGAAGCATGAGAAGGGCCAGATACTAATCAGTCACAACAACTTGACCAAGGAGAATGACAGGCTTTGAAAAATAGTATCTAAGCTTGGTGAGTAAAACCCTGTCTCCAAGAAAATGCAATTTGATGAATGTAAGTATGCATGTACGTGTATGTAAATACAAAAACAACAACAAAGATATATATTGTGTTATACATTTCATAGAGAGAGACTGCTGCCCAGAGAATTGGTGGAAGCACAGCTCTAGCTGTTATTTTATCTCAGCTGTAGAGAAGACCTGGAATGAGAGCAGGCAATACTGCAGAGAGAAAGATGGAGACCTGGTGATCATCAATAGCAAAGAGGAACAGGTAACTGAGACAAGGAGAAGATAGAGGTGCCTTATGTGTGTGCATCAGTGAATGAAAATGACATGTTTTCCCACAGGAATTCTTAAATGCCAACATGAAGGAGGGCATGAAGGAGATTTGGATTGGCTTGAGTGACACAGACACAGAAGGAGTCTGGAGGTGGGTGGATAGCACCCCATTAACTGAGAGGTAAGAGCAGGGACGTGCACAGACATATTGGGCAGGGGTTCAAGTGGAAAAAAGTCCACTTCTCATACTTTTTTAACACGAAGAATACATTAAAACACATGGATAATATGGTAGAAAATCTCAGACTTAACCGATTTATGAAAATACCCTGACACTCATGCAAATGTTCTTATATATTAAATATTTCTACAAAATAATCTATTCACAGAGAGATAAAGATCTTATTTATTAGGCTATTACTACTAGTAGGCTATTATACATTCCCCTATACATTATTAGATAAGGAGCCTATACAATCAAAATGATGTAGTTACTGTTTAAGGCAGGACATTACAGGCAAAAGAGTCTCCCTAGGCTACATGTCAATTTTAAGATTTTGGTTTACTATGTCTTTTTTCACTGTAATGGAAAGATTTTTAGTTTTGTTTTGTTGTAGCTGTATATCTGTTTGCAATGCATCTTGTACCCTAAATTCACCAAACAAGTAAATCTGCTTATTTAGACTTAGCTGTAAACTTGAGGCACTAGTAGTTTAGTCATTCGTTCACCAGCACTCATCTCCACACAAGCCAAGAAATACCAATAGAGGGCACCAGAATGCAAAATCAACAAAGTCTAATCTTCTGACCTCATAATTGTTTTCTTTGTTCAATCAATAGTTTTTGTCAGGGAATCTGTGTGCAAACAGCAACATGCATGGAATGATGTCCCCTGCTCCCGGCCAATGCCCTTTATCTGTGAGCGGAAACAGCTGTGACAAGCCGTGTCAACTGTGGCAAAGGTGATACCAAACAGTTCCAGTGAAATTGACTAATTGTCCTAATCATTGCAATGGAATTCAAGTGTGTGATTTACTCCAGTTTTGCTTCCTGTCATCCTGTTCCAGTATTCTCAATTTTGGACATACTGTAATCTGATCATGCCCAGACAGATCATTTTTCAACCAGTCATGTCTTTTGTGTTAATTACGAACATTTTCGATGAACTTGTTTTTGCATGTTTTATTGGCTGGATGAGAGCAGTCCATTACAATATACATCAAAAACAGGGCCACAATTTATTAAGTAGTTCATGATTCATGCACACTTATGGACATATATTTAGAGTGGACTTCTCTTTTCTCGGCAAAGGACGTGCATTAGTTAAAAAAGGCCTCACACGTTTAATCTAATCTAATTTGACCATAGGTTTTGGCCAATCACACTGTCGTGATGTCATAGCTGTGCAACTGGGAGAAAATACATGGCAAAACCCCCCGTCATGCATGGTTCTGCACCTTGCTCACACAAAATTAAACCGAGGGTCTATTTGCACCCGGATACTAGTTGCACTCGGATTTGAAAACCTGTGTTTATTCATCACATGTCTGACAATTTGATGTTGCTTTACTGCTTTAGTTTAGCTTACTCCTATTGTTTTGCAATCAGTTATTCAAGCTCTACATAATAGAATGAGAACAATTACAATTACTGTAAATACTGTATAATCAAATGTCCTCTGCATGTGAAATTTGGAAATATGAATCATTTGCCATCATATCAGTGTTTGTCCTGGACCATCACATGTTTGTCCTGGGTACTTCTTTTGGCCACAGGTTGGTGCTGGGATCCGTTCCCAGGCCGGATATTGCTTAATGCTTGACTTTCACTTAGCCTACTTGTTTTGCTATAGTGTGCATTCTAGCTAGCATTGGCTAGCTCATTTAAAATACAAATAATTAAATGAAAATAATTACTCATTATTAACAAGTATTTATAATATTAAATAATCTACTGGCCACATGGACATTTTTTTTTCAAATAAACCATTACCTTTACCTATGTTGTTATCGTCCTTGACCATTAAATAATTAAGTCTTAGTAAATAAGATTGGATAAGAATATTATGAGTCTTCATATTAGCTTCCCATATTGTCACACCAGCACCGGGCTCTCCCTCAGGAATCTCTCACACTCTCCTGCCTATTAGCTCTACTCACCTGCAAGCAATCACCGCATCATTTACTCTCCTACAAAGGTTTCCCGCATTCTCCAGTCTGTGTCTGGCCTCGTCAATCTTGGACTCAAGGACTTATGCTGTGCTCCTCTGTTTCCTGCCGCTTCCTGTTTGCGTGAGCTCTTTTGTTAGAATTTGTTCATATTTCCTTGGAAATTATCTTCTGAGCTTTTTGAAAGACTGAATCTTTTGAGTGTTTAATCCTTAGTATTCTTTTGCATTCGGCTGAATTATCCTCTGAACCAATAAAGGAACCTGTTTATCTAAGGATCTGTTTTTGTCTGAGTCTGTGACCAGAGGTGGGCACAAATACATCAAAAACTATTTTGTTACAAATTACAAATACTGGCTCATGAAGTGTAACAAAATAAAATACTCAAGTGAAAAATTAAAATACATAAAAAGTAATTAGTAATTTGGAAATACAAAAATACCCACACAATAATCATGGTATACTAACAAGGCATATTATTGAAAATGTATCCCCAAGAGATAAGAAATGCTATTTTTGATTGGCTGGCAGGGGGCTATTCATTTTGTACATTGGGGCACCTATGAAGTAGATCTGGTAAAAAATGTAATCACCATCCCAGTGTAAACAATGATTGAACTGACAAGCAGGCTTCGCAACAGTGGAATCAACTGTAACAAAGCAAACTGCACCATCATTTTCCGTAACCAATGAAAGTAGTACAACAAATTGAACAGGTCGGCCTCTTTTTAAACTAAACTTCATTTCCCTTGTTGTGCTATAAATGCATGCCTACTGGCAACATGGAGGATAAACAGAATAACAAACTATAAGGTGTCCCAATATATGGAATGAATTAACTTGGGAGAGAATTCCGCTCCGGGAGGTCTTTGTCTCCGTCTCCTCCATTATTTCTGCATATCAGGACACCTCAGCGGATGTTACTCCTTACATAAATCCTCATGTAAAATCCAAGTTTTAATACTGTCCTGTAGTAAGAATGAACATCAGCTATTAGGTACTCAAGGTCATGGGGTCAAAGGCTGTGGTCCTAATATTCTCCCTCAGTATCTTATCTGTATCGTTCTCAAATTTTAGTCTTGTAGTGCTTAACACACCTGACAATTCAAGCTCCTAGTTACTTATACTTTTAATTTCTTTCAACTTCCTGACATGTTCTAAGGGGTTCTACGGGGTTTTAAGTTGTCTACAGGGTGACAAAAATTGGCATAAACAAACAAAATGGGTTTACACCCCATGTTGTCCTTACAGAAGGGTGATAAAGTTGACCATTTTGGCTCCCACAATTTTTATTTTTTATTTTTTCCACTTTACACATGTTCAGAGGGGATCGTATTAGAAGACATTTGGATCTAACACTTTTAAGTTGGTCACAATGTGGCATACCACAGCAAGAAAAATGGAAAATGGGTAAACATTTCATGCTTTTCTTCCAAAAAGGTAATGAAATGTTTAGGTCAACTTTACAGTTGAGTATAGTGAATTGCCCAAAATATATCTCCAGGCACCCAGCCTATTCTTAAAACCAGATTCACCAAGATTCTGGCCTTTGGCTTTATGATAAGCATTGCCTATTGTCATGGTTATAGCGGGTAGTATATTTGATTGAGTGATGACATTTTGGCTTATTTGAGTAAGTATTTAAGTAGTTGAAATACTCAAACACAATCCCTCAAAGTATTTTGTTACAAACTACATTTGAGTTTTTCCAATCCTGCAAAATACAAATGACAAAATACGCTAAAGTAATTAAATACGTATTTGAAATACATATAATTGAAATACTGCCCATGTCTGTCTGTGACACATATACAGACACCACCCACATGTTCAGCATGGACATGCGAGCATGCTAATAAAAGGAAGAGGAAAAGTTACAGTAGGTTCACTGTTTTTTCCATCATGGATTATATTCAAAAAGAAGAGGAAACCCAGAATGCCTATGCCAATTTGGACAACAGAGGTGAAGCTAATGTTTACGAAACCCTCAATCTCAATGCAAATCCCTCTAAAGAAGGTATGAGATGATATTTTATGAGAGGTTAAGAGCACAAGTAGAACATTTGTTCTGTGAGATTAGCAAAATAGATGAGGCTTTAGTGGTTCATTTTCAGTGAGGCATCAATGATTTTGTTTGTATGAGCTGAGTGCCTTCTTCAGCTTTCATGTGCTATGTTTTTTTTACAATTCAATTGTGAAATAGCCGTTTAAAATAAAGGCTTTTGGGTCATTCCGTGTGAAATCACCCAATTTCAGCACAATTTGGCAGGTGACCCTCTCCGAAAAAATCTGAAAAAAAATCACAGGTGTTTGTAGACCAAATCCATGCATAGATCTTAAATAGTATATCTGTATAACTAATCGTTGCAAAACTACAGCCCTTTGAAACTTTTTTCAAAAGTCATTTTAAGCATTGTGGGGAACAATCCTTTTTGTTCAACTTCCAGCATTATTGGCTCTTTTGGTATTTCACACACATTAGTGAAACTATGTGAATAGAAGTACATTTTCCTGTTGAATTAAAATATCCAATCGGATCAGACGTATCTTGTATACTTTCCCCTCTGCAAAGCTCTGAAAATGGCTATAAATTCATAATGTGAAAAGACATCATCACCTTTGAGGGCTTCTCATTCAAAAAGTATGTGACACAAATTCATCAGATTTTTTTTCTACACATATATGTATTATAAGGTCCTGTCCATGCATTCACTTTGGTTGTTATCATTTTCATATTTTCAGAGCATTTTTTTTAAATTGGGCTTGATTTTCAAAAAGCCTGTTTTCATCTTCTCATTTCACCACGTGGACAGTTAACAGGATTTTTTTTAATTTTACCATATATCATTCTGTATGTGAGGATCATCTGCCCAAAATTTGGGCTTGTTGCTGAGTTTCTTCATTGAGATAAGATTTTTTTTTAATATTGTCTATAAATCCACTGAATTTGTACTGGATCTGCAGTACCACTTTGCACCACATGTGGTGCTCTTTTAATACAATGGAAGTCAATGGAAGAGTATTATGGAGAGAGTCACTTGTTTGCTGCACATATCCAATCTAAACACACAGTTTATGGTTCATAGTTGAATTGGTCCAAATAATTATTGCAACATGAACAACAGATAAAGTACAAATTCAGTGGATTTATAGACAATATTTGTAAAAAATCTTATCTCAATGAAGAAACTCAGCAACAAGCCCAAATTTTGGGCAGATGATCCCCACATACAGAATGATATATGGTAAAATTAAAAAAAATCCTGTTAACTGTCCACATGGTGAAATGAGAAGATGAAAACGGGCTTTTTGAAAATCAAGCCCAATTTAATAAAAATGCTCTGACAATATGATAATGTTAACAACCAAAGTTAATGCATGGACATTTTTTGGGAGAGGGTGACCTGCCAGCCACTGGGTGATTTGACACGGAATGACCCTTTTATATTTTTGCAAAAGAACAATATAATACACCCAGTTTCAGAATGAATTCCTTTACTGATGTTAAAATGTTAAAAAGGCAATGACAATAAAACTGAAAATTAAATTGCTGTAATATTATAAGAGGCGAGTAATCTTGAGTGAGGACAAAACTCCAGGTGTCTGTCTGCGGTTTAGTTTCAGTACTAGAAGCTTTGACCTCACCGCTGACTACTGGTTTTAAACCTGGTCTTTTTTTACATGTAAAGGTGTTAACCATGAAAGTAAGCACGTATCATTGTGGAGAGCAGGTGCTATATGCTTTGGATTACTGTGTGCTGTCCTGATTGCTGCGGTCATTGGTTTGTGTGTACAGTGTACGTATTTCATTTTTGCATTTTACCTCCTTTTTTGGCCTTTAGTTAATTTTGCAATATAATACAATATTTACGTGTGTGTGTGTGTGTGTGTGGGGGGGGGGTGTTTGTGTGTGTGTTTGTGGCAAGTAGATTCACACATTCAAAAGAACAATTATGAGCTACAGCAAACCCTCTCAGATTACCAAGTAAACTTCACAGCATACATGATCAAATGGGCAAATACAACAGCATCATCACATCACAAGATGAGTTGCGAAATAGCTACAACACCTTGATAAAAGAAAGGCAACAACTGGTGGCCAATGATGAGGCAATGACTACACACTAGACTTGTAGTCAAGACCGCCTAAACCGAGACCAAGACACTACCAAGACCAGAGGGTATCAAGACCGAGACCAAGACGAGACCAAGGCCAAGACAGACTGAGTCAAGACCAAGACAAAGTCGAGACGAGACCGAGACGAGACCGAGACCAAAAAAAAAAAAAAAAACAGCTAGGGAGCTAGTGTTACACCATAACTTGCATCAACTGAATAGGAGCAGCGTACTGGGGTAAGAGGTTCAGTCCCAGTTTAAATTCAATTTAAGAAGGTATTATTTCAACTACAGACAGAACAATGCAGAGACAGAGCATGTCATGAATGTGTGTGACTGTGAGCTCACTCACTGTAAATGTTTTCGTAGACTGGTTTCGGTGAGAGAGACTTTGCAAAACTTGCATTTTGCAGAATGCTTCTTTCTTGCCCCTGGACTGCAAATTTCTTTATGTTCCGTGAATGCAAATTTAATGATGCCGGAATTCGCTGACATTATTATTACTAGGTCTGACTGAGACTGACAGCTACGCCGTAAACCTAACGTTTCGCGCTGGCTACACTTGCGTCTTTTGATTGAATGAGCGCCAGTTTCTTAATCACAACAAAATACATGTATGTCATTGATTGGTTGCATTTGAAAGGTTACATTTGAAGTGCGTGAAAGGCAAAATAATTTAATGTTGCATTATCGAATGTTATGTTTTGTATCATGGACATTATTTGTTGCAAATCTCCCGACCACTATGTCGACCTGAGTAGTGTTGTCACGATACCAAAATTATGACTTCGATACGATACCTGCCATAAATATCACGATGCTCGATACTGAAATGATACTACAAGAAAATCCTAAGATCTCTGGAAAAGAAAAGACTCATACCTCCTCCAAGTGTATTGAATTTGGTGCACTTTTGTAATGTGCAGGTCAATTCTGGGTTCTAAACTTCTGAACTTCCTACATAATTATTATTTTTTTAGTCAGTAAAATAGTTGACCTACTTTGTGTGATTAAGTCCTTTTTTGTTTGTTGTAGTTCATTTACATTGTGTTGTGTTTTGGCAATAAAGTAGCTTTAAATAGCCAAACTAGACTAGATCAAGGTCAGTGTTGAAATTACTGCATGCAAATCACTGAATGCTATGCAGAGGGGCCTAATCTTTAGGCCATCTGATGTACAGTATAGGCTACCTAGGCCTTCCCGTGTTCATGGGATTTCTTTGCCAGTTGCAAAGGCAAAAATGTAAGGATAGATTTCTTTGGGCCCAGTGTACAAATACGACATTCCAACCACTCAGGTCTTCGTTAGATAGGCCTACACGTTTACCTGTTGCAAATTGTGTGCACTCCTACATTAAGTCTATTTCTTTGATAACATGATTTGCTACCACGTAACAATAAGCCGCTATTATTATTAGGCCTCAACACGCTTTGTGGTATATGATGTGGGCTTTAATTAGCGCATTGCATCTGGGCAATAATTATTGAACAAATTGCAGTCGACATCATCATGCCATAACAAATATTACCAGTAGGCCCTACTACTACTGACCAAACATGAAATAGATTGTTTACAAGTTATGGCAATGTTATTCTGGCGTGAACATTGCGCTTTCATCACGTTACCACCCTATGATTAGCCTACAACTAGTTATGTCTCGTCAAAATGATTACAACTCGTTATGTCTCGTCAAAATTTATTCATGAAGGAAGGTTCGCTTTATCCCAGAGAACCATACTCGTTTCACTTATGCTAGACTAAAACAGAAGAGAAGAACTTGGCACTAACCATGTAGTCGTATTTTCTATAGCATATTCGTTAACCTGTCGTTCTTTGAACTCTTTGTTTTATCCACAAGGCCGAGGACTGTCAGCAAAAAACTATGTTGACGTTGGCTGCGCACTCACTCACTCAGAGCCTACTTGACACACCCACTTGCCTAGATGCGTGCAAGGAGCAGTGAGAGCAGCAGTTCACACAGACACAGAACGTTATTATTTTAATAAAGTATTGATTCTAAAAACGTCCGAAATCGTATCGTTTTTTTGCGTGAAGGCATCGTGATACATTTTTAGTATCGATACACCATGCAACACTAGACCTGAGACCGCAAGACCAAGACAATGAGACCAAGACAAGACCGAGGGATCCGAGACCAAGACAAGACCAAGACCAAAGACGGTCGAGACTGTGACAAGACCGAGACCACGTAAAAGTGGTCTAGAGACCGGTCTCGAGACCAAGACCGGTCTCGAGACATTCAACTCTACTACACACATACAACAGTTGCAGTTGGACAAACAGGCACTGGCATTTAAAGTCTCAGAGAAGGAAAGAGAAGTGATTAAATTGGGTGAGTATTATTGATTAATAGCACAAGTCTAGGCAAGTTGTGATGAAAAGTTTGTTCAGAGTTTGTTCATACATCTGTGTTTGTCGCCAGAGGGTAGCTGTGCTGATGGCTGGCAGAGATTCAAATGTAGCTGTTACTATGTCTCCACTGAAGCCAAGGATTGGAGCACAAGTCGAAAGGACTGTCAGACAAAACGAGGTGATCTGGTGGTCATAGAAAGCAGAGAGGAACATGTAAGTGTGTGTGTGTGTGTGTGTGTGTGTGTGTGTGTGTGTGTGTGTGTGTGTGAGAGAGAGAGAGAGAGAGAGAGAATGACACACTGACACTGTCATTCTGTTTCCACTCGTCAGGAGTTTTTGGTAACATGGAAAAAGAATTTCACTGTGTTCTGGATTGGCCTGAGTGACATAGAGACAGAGGGAGCTTGGACATGGGTGGATGGCACAAGGCTCCATCAAGAGTGAGTTCTGACTAGGACATATGCCATATTCACAGTCTCACATTCATTTCTGTAACTGAATACTCTTAATTCTTCCTTAAATCACTGTACACACCACATATTTACTAATAGTCCATTGTAAGTCTTACAGTAAGTAAAGCAGGGATGTAGTGGAGGCTAAACACAAGTACATTCAGTTTATCCACCTCTGAAATTTCAGAAATAGAGTTTAACCACCTCTCAAAACAGTTTATTTACCAATTTCAACTTTTGACATTAAAAAATCACACTGTATTATCCACATTTACAACATGTACACTCTTCCCATTGGTATTGTTACAAACATTGGACAATAGGAATCATTTAATACCATTGGTATTGTTACAAACATTGGACAAAAACCTCCACCATCATCAAACATGTTCTGAATGCCTTTAAAAAAATCTGATACCGCATGGCACATTCTACCTTACCGTGATCACAGAATTCACCTCTTATTTTACCACTACACCTCTGAAGCAAAGGGATACATGGATATGTTTACAAGTTTTTAATTAATAGGTTAGAATGACTCCATGGTTCAATGTGGCCATTGCCCTCTTGTCTAGAAATGTGCCTCTGTTATAAGTTCTTTGAAGTGTTGGGCAAAGGGCAAAGTCGATCAACAAGCATGTTCTCATGCATAGCCTAATAGCTATCATGTGGCCACATTGTAGCTGATACATCTGATTCATGTTTGCACTTCAGTGTTTTGCCCATAGTGATACATTTACAATTGATTTGGCCTAATTATTAAATTAGCTTTATAAGACTTAAGATGTTGCATTTAGCCAATCATTTAAATTAGGGACCCTAAACCTGTCCAGTGGTTTCACTTTACAGTCCCTCCCTTACAAAAAATAACTGCATACTTCAAGCGTCAAAACGTTTTTCTGAGTATCAAAACTGCAATTTTGGAGGAAATATTTGCAGTTCTTATGCAGGAAATGCAGTATTTTGGACACAAAAAACTGCATTGTAGTGCATAGTACTGCATATACTGTACTTTACTGCAGAAATGCAGTATTTCGGACATGGAAATACTACTGTGCACTTTACTGTGGTATAACTGCACTGTACTTTGAAAAAACTGCATATAACTGCAGTTATTTTTTGTAAGGGTGTCTTTAATCTAATCATCATACATCGATCACAGATACTGGAAATCGGGAGAACCCAACAATGTTGGTCAAGATGAAGACTGTGCTGTTTCCCATCATTCAAGTTGGCTTCATTGGAACCTACAACTATGGAATGATATTTCTTGCTCTACAAAGTCACAATGGATCTGTGAATGCAACCCTCATTAATAAGGTTGTAATATTTCTGATGTTCTTTTAACATTTTGATGGCCCTTGTATTGCTTAAAGCTTGTATATTACCACACCTCCTGCAGATACACAAGACTTATCACCCATCTGTTCACTATGGGTCATTTACTGTTAAAGGAACATGCCAGTTTTTGAGGGATATTTGCTTTTTTGTCTACTCCAGAGTTAGATAGCCCAGTGCAATAACTCAGTTTGACAGAATTAAGCTTAGCATAATTCACTGGAAGTGAATTACACCAGTTAGTCTATAGCAAGCACACAAGGGAACTATTTGATAACTGGTGTAACCCACTTCCAGTGAATTATGCAAAGCTACAGTAGGCTAATTGTGTCAGATTGTGTTATTGCACGCACAGAGAGGTATGTATCCTCTGATCTAACTCTGAGGTAGATGGCAAATAAACTAATTTCCCAAAAAGCTGGCATGTAAAAACTTTTTGTACTTTATGTTATGATATTTTAAATAAAGCCTTGTATTTGTATCAACTATTGTCATGTGTTTTTACCAAATTTACCAAATATATTTGCATATTTAATACCATGAGCAAGGTCCTAAGCACAACTATCATTGGGTCAGCTTAATGCTCCCACATGCCACATGATAACTCATACATGAGCCACTTTGGTTATTGATTGCATTTGTGCTTTGCCTGTTTTATCATACACACATCCTGCACCATGTTTTCTTCATAGCTGTTGTTGAGTTTGTGTGGAAGATTTAGCAAAATGTATTATTTCATATAAAACTACATCTTGTCAGTGTTTTAACTAAAGGTCCAGGCATTCTTTGTCACGTAATGGTGGAGTTGCTGTTTATCTACTCTATTTATTCTTCTGATGTGAGACCCATGAAGTTGCATTTCACAGAATAGTAAACCTCCCCCCAATGACCACCACTGTAAATGCAAAGCTAATTTGCTGCACACCCATTCTTAAAAAAACTAACTCCGACCCAACATCACTATTAAACTACCGCCCTATCTCCAACCTCCCCTTCCTGGCCAAGGTACTGGAAAGAGTGGTGGCCTCACAACTACACACTTTTCTTAACCACCATGACCTGCATGACCTTTTTAATCTGGCACAGAGACTGGCCTTCTACGCATAGTTAATGACCTCCTCCTGTCTGCTGACTCTGGTTCACTTAACATTCTTATCCTCCTTGACCTTAGTGCTGCTTTCGATACTATCGATACTATCAACCACAACCCACAAGTCTCACTCTTAACATCGATGGTAACCTGTCCTCTCTACCCCTGTTGTCAAAAACCTTGGCATTCAACTTGACTCCACTCTAAGCTTTGATCCTCACATCAAATCACTCACTAAGACTGCCTTCTTTCACCTCCGTAACATTGCCCGCCTCTGACCCTTCCTCTCTGTTAGTGATGCACAGACTTTGGTTCACTCCTTCATTATGTCCCGTCTAGATTACTGTAACTCACTTTTCCTTGGTCTCCCCACTAAATCCCTTTAAAGACTACAATATATCCAATACCAGACGATCAGCACATATTACCCCCATTCTCCATCAACTCCACTGGCTACCAGTTCCGTCCCAAAACAAATACAAAGTTCTACTACAAAGCCCTCCACAACCTTGCTCCCCCCTACATCTGCGACCTCTTGACCTCTTACACTCCTTCCCGCTCACTCAGATCCTCTGACCAAAATCTCTTGGCTATACCCTGCACAAGTCTCTCCACCCTGGGTGGCAGGTCCTTCAGTGCCTTGGCCCCCAATCTCTGGAACTCTCCCCCCCAAACCTCTTTGTGACTGTCCTTCTTTCTTCAAAGCACATCTGAAGACCTTTTTGTTTACCTTTTGTTTACCTCCACACCTAACACATAGCTCCATAAAAGATAACTTGTCTTTGTTGTATTGTTTTTGTTTGTTGTTGTTGTGTTTCCTTGCCTTCCTACTATGTAAAGCGACCTTGGGTTTGAGAAAGGCGGTATACAAAATAAACATATTATTATTATTATAATTTGGTTAGGTGTACTGAATTAAAATGAATGGTTACCTCAATATACAGAAAACCATTAAATGTTTTAGATAGATAGATAGATAGATATTTTATTGCCACACAACAATGTTGGTGGTATTTTTGTTACAGAAGGATTTAGCTCCAGTGAAGAAGAAAATAAAGAAATACAACAACAACAACAAAAAGGAAATAAATAAATTGTTCTGATCAGTTTAATTGTGTTCAGGATTCGTATTGCTGAAGGGAAGAATTGAAATTTCAGTTCTTCCAGAGGGGAGAAGTGGTAGTTTGTATGAAAGGGATCTTTGATTATTTTGGAAGCGTGGTTTCAGGTGCACTCAGAGTACAGAGTGTGGACTGGAGGGAGGACACAACCAATCATGTCAGAGGCTTTGGTGATAACGCTCTCTAATTTCCTTTTGGTGTAACTGTCTGACCTCCCATACTAGACAGTGATGGATGAAGTAATGATACTCAATCATTACATAGAGCAGCCGTGTCCTACTGGTTAGCGCTTCGGACTTGTAACCGGGGGGTTGCCGGTTCGAACCCTGCATGGCTGAAGTGCCCTTGAGCAAGGCACCTAACCCCTCACTGCTCCCTGAGCGCCGCTGTTGTTGCAGGCAGCTCACTGCGCGGGGATTAGTGTGTGCTTCACCTCACTGTGTGCTGAGTGTGTTTCACTAATTCACAGATTGGGATAAATGCAGAGACCAAATTTCCCTCACGGGATCAAAAGAGTATATATACTTATACTCTCTATGATGGCTTTGTAGAAATGCACCTACCAAAAGGTTTGCTCACATGAACCTTCTTCAGTTACCTAAAGAAGAGTCTTTGTTGAGCCTTCTTGATTATGTGAGTGATGTTTATTTAAAATTATTGCTGATCTACGAGCCAAGCAATGTAAAGGAATCTGTCGAGGTTATGGGCTGATCACATAATAACTGGGGCAATGGTGTTAGGCCTCTTCCTTAAATCCACAACTAGGTCCTTAGTCTTTGAGGCGTTGAGATGGAGCTTGTTGTTGCTGCCCCAGTCTACAGCCCAGTTGACCTCTTTGTGGTATTGAGACTCATTATTATCACATATGAGGCCAATTATGGTGGTGTCATCTGCACATTTGAATATTTTGACTGAGTGGTGGAGACATATCAAGTCATTAGTATAGATGGAGAAAAGCAGAGTGTGGAAAAGGAGTCCTCTCCTTCTCCTCTACGCCAAACGTTTGAAAAACTGCCTTGGGCCACACCTGCATGGACTGCAGCCAAACACACTCACCTGCACTCAGTTTGTTTTATTGCTGTTTATGTCTTGTGTATGTGTATGTATGTGTCTTTATACTGGGAGATTTTAGCTGTGTGGGCATAATGGTATAGACCTTCACCTTGGGTTTAGCCCAACATACTGATTGGGGTAATTGCCTAGCCTATTTAAAGGCAGAGGCGGACAGAGTACACAGCTTCATTACTTGAGTAAAAGCACAGATACCCTTTGCTAAATTTTACTCAAGTACAAGTAAAAGTACAACAGTCAGATGTCTACTTAAGTAAAAGCACTGAAGTACTTGTTTTTAAAAGTACTTGAGTATCAAGAGTACAGGAGTAGCCTACATTTTCTAAATATTGCATTACTACTGCCAGTCTGCCACAGTGCTTACATTTATGTACATAAACGTCCTACATGGAGTTATGAAAAATGTTAATGTTAATACCTTGGAGAATGTAAAAGGAATTGAAAGTAAAATAAAGTCATTTTCATCTTTTTACCATGTTGCCAGGGATGGGCAGTATTTCTAATACATGTATTTAAAATACGTATTTCAAATACAAAATACAAAATACTGCTGATAGGCTGTCCCAATCAGTCGCGCCTGCAACGGGTAACGGGTACTCACGGTTATGGATAGAAATGTAGTGGAGTAAAGAGTACAATATTTGCCTCTCAAATGTACTTGAGTAAAGTCATGAGTACTCCCCAAAAATGATACTCAAGTAAAGTACAGATCCCTCAAAATTGTACTCAAGTACTGTACTCAAGTAAATGTACTCCGTTACTGTCCGGCTCTGTTTAAAGGCAGGCTTATTTCACACGGGAGAGAGACACAATAGACCTGAAACACAGGAGAACCAGGAAGACACGCGGAAGAGCTTGAGGTCCAGAAATCAGGGAAGTCGTAGAGTGTAATGTTTGTTTGTTTGTTTAAATGTAAAGTTAACCTTGCTTGCTGTGAGGCAAGGATTAAGTGAGGTCCAAAGTTACAAGGTTGCCTTGTTTGGACAGGGAGCCTAGAACGAGTAGGTTCCTGGTGCCTAGTTTTATGGCACAAACATGTTTGTAGACTGAAGAACCCTGCATTTCATGCTTGAACTCCAATTGTGCTCCTGGATCTGCCTGTTTGTTTATGGACAATAAATGACTATATTTTTGTACGGAACTGCTGTCTCCTGCCTTCCCTCAACACCACCTAATCCAGTGGCGCACCTCCCTAAACGTGTGTGTGTGGGGGGGGGGGGGGGGTTTGCCTCGGTCCCTCACACAGAGGAGATAGCAAACAGCCTTGTGGAGCACCAGTATTGAGAGTCAGAGGGCATGATGTAGCATTACCTTGACTGATTGAGTTATGTTCTTCAGAAAGTCTACTAACCAATGTATTCATATTTATGTATTCATACCAATGTATTCATATTTATGCCTTGAAGCCTGAAGAGTACAGTCTGAGTGGATTGATTGTATTGAAGGCCGAGCTGAAGTCAATGAACAAGATACGTGCATAGATGTTGCTTGATTAATTGCATTGATTATGGGAATTAAATCAACTTTGGTTCAGCACACACACTGCACTGGCAACTTTATTGGTGTTATATTCAGTGCAAAGTTCAAAGCTCTTGTGATGTAAGACTGTACTCTTCGGTTCATGTTTGACGGGATTCAAATAAGATACAGTGCTGCCACAAAAGAAGGTACGTTTCTGAAATCATTTCTGAATTGCAACTGAATTTGATGAAAACACAGCTACCTGCTGAATATCGCATGTGTAATTATTTAGGATCATAATTAGAATAGGTTTGCTGTTCAGACTCACTGTACTCATTTAGCACTTTACACCCTCATGCCTGTGCTTCGTTCATAGGAGACAATGGTAAAATTGCAAAGCAAGCACGGTGCAACTTTGCATACGCTTGAGGATTTGAGGAAATCAGGATTTGGGCGACCTTCTCCAAGACATGGCTTACAACTCCTCTACTGGTTTGTCAATGACGGTTTGGAGTTTGATTTCCACGACAACATGTTGGCACAATGTCACCCAGAGCAAGGGGACTATGGCTTCCACCACTTTGGCAACTTTGAGGAGATTCTCCCTTTAATTGTGCAGAACTCAAGAGAGACATATTACGAGGTTGGCAATCTAAATCCACAGCGATATCCAGAAGCTTTGGATCTACCCAAGTATGTGAGAGAGAATTATGGGATGGCCCGCAACTTCTATGAGAGCAATAAAGATCGTATCATTGTAAGATACAAGTCGCCAAATTTGATACTGAAGGTGTACATCACACAACACCAGTCTGAGGGCTTTGATACTGAACACACTCACCTCTTGGGTCACAACCTTATTCAGGACATCAAACATGCTGATCTGGATCTGGGGACATTCCTAAGACAGGCTGGATTCACCTCTTACCTAACATGGTTTCCTCTTCTTCATAACATCATCAGCCCTATTCAGTATGCCAGTGGCATCACAGACAATAGGTCTGAGTCTGAATCTATGCCCTCAAGGAGGGAGAGCATCCAGGACTCTGAACTGGGTCTGCCCCTCTCCGATCTCCCTGCTGCATCATGCACTCTTAAAATGAGCATTCTGGGAGGCATAATTGCTTTGATCTTTCTGGTTGTTCTTATTGTTACCCTCTATTTCCTGGGTGTGTTCTAGCATAAAGGGCATTTGATTAAATGGTTGCAGGAATAGTCAAGACTGGTTTATCTCTTTCCCGACAGCCCATAGAGAAATCAGTACGTACGTACTGATGACGAAAATGAATAAAAGTATAATTTTTCTTCACTGAAACCCCGCGAAAATGTGTTTGTATGTCAATGAGTGTCTAAGCCAATCAAATAAATGGGTTTTCCTTGGATATGTGTTGAATTTTTGCTATTGGTTAGATTTTATATTTTGTGATTGGTTGTCAAGCGCCGATCGATATTTCAACATGGCGAGTAATGACAATCGACCGAGGTTCAGTGGTAGTAATGACATACTGTTCATCTGTTTTTAACAGTAAATATGCCCATGTTGTCTAGTGATATGAAACTGTGTGGTGTGAGAGGGTAGGGGTAGGGGTCTGTAGTGTAACTCCGTGTGGGAGGTATCTGAATCTTTTGGGTCATTTTCAGCAACACTGACTCTGTTGGGTCATTTTAACTGTTCATCTGTTTTA
Source organism: Alosa pseudoharengus (assembly GCF_046254945.1). NCBI lineage: Eukaryota > Metazoa > Chordata > Actinopteri > Clupeiformes > Clupeidae > Alosa > Alosa pseudoharengus. Next base: position 43,637,555 of record NW_027468663.1, read on the forward strand.
ACAGTCTAAACTGTGTTAACATGATTATTACACATTGACCAAAACATGATTATTAAACAAAATAATATGTATGAGATGAAATTGTAAGTCATTTTTTTGATACAAATGTGATTGTATTGATATTACAACTAATTTTGATAATAAAACTATATAATGGTTATTTAGGCTCGTCTGTATACATAATTTCAAAATTAGTTATTTAGAGTTCCTTTCACCCAATTGCTACCAAACTTGGTATTTATTTAGCCAACAGGTAAATGCAACTTTCTGCTATTTCACATGCTGTGTTGAAGCTGTAGAGCTTCACAAACTCAAAAAATGTGCCCGGAATATTCAAATATTATGCTAATTTATGGTAATTAGTATATATAAATTATACATAATTGTCATGTCAAACATATATTTGTGTAGCCTAACTATCTGGCTTCAAGAGAAAATGGATGGTTTCTTTGAGATATGCTTGGGTCACCCACAGCGGAATGAAATATCAAAGGAGTCATTTTTAGCCTATTTTGGCCCTGTCGGGAAATTCTTTCATGAGGTTCATTATTATTGTTATTATCAAAACAGTAACAGAAGTCTTTGGTGATCATGTCCTGTATGTCCAAAACAATAATGTTGACCCAAATTATCAAAAAATGTTTTGCACTGTCTACCATGGTTTCCTGATTGAATGACATGTTTGGTTACAACAATGTGCAACGATATGCAACAGCCTTTTGAGGTAGTTCTACTTCTGTCTTGTCAGAACTCTTGCAACAACATACTGATTGGCTAGAACTGTTAATGGCTCTGTTCAGGCAATTTTATTGTCTCCTTATTTACAAAGCAAGAGGTATATACTATGAAACTATGTTATAAAGCAAGATATGGGTTCATATTTGGCAAGCAAAGGAAAAAGTTGGTGGATATTGTATTGTTGCAAGTTCATAAGTAGTTCCAAGACAACAAAAATCAATCAAGAACATTTGAATTTGAAGACACTTCACTTTAAGCTCAGCATACCACTTAGTTTGCTTTGTTTAATATATTTTCAAATTTAATATTACTACGAGCAAGGTCCTAAGCACACATATCATTGGGTCAGCTCAATGCTCTCACATGCCACATGATGAGACACTTTGCCTATTGACTGAGTTTGCGCTTTGCCTGGTAGACATTGAACAAAGTATCGTGATGAGCAATGAACTGAATTGCTGAAGTGCACTACTCCTCCTTTAAGTGATCATTAAGCAGTAGCCTCCATGATGTCACACGCCCCTTGCTACCACTAGAGTGCAGAAATTTGCCTTATACCCGGCGGCTAGAACGAGGCTACTTGTCATTATACTGAAGTCCAGCAGATGGTGGTGGTAATGCACTCATAAAACTCATGAAGAAGAACAAGCCAGTTGCAAACGGAGTGCATGCACCACCATCAGCTGGACTAAGGTGTAATGGCAAGTGTACCCTTTAGCCTCATTCTGGCCGCCGGGTCAATAAGGCGAATAGCCCAAACTGTCATGTATTTCTGGGTTTTTCAACTGGCTGAGAGCGCTGTGTTACAAAAAAAACCTAGATGTACCACAAAGTAATACAATGTAAATTTAACAATTTTTTTTCAAATCGTCACAGTCACTCTGAGTGTCTTGCCCAAAACGTCTGTGGAGCAATTAAGAAAGTTTTTAAAAAAAGAACTGTGAGTGCTACCAAAGTCCTTTTAGGCAAGTCCCTCCACTCAGCGGCCATAATGCAACGCTTTTTGGGTACTCATCGGGCATCCTATTCGGCAGAAATGCGCGTGTGCAAGGCTTCATGAAACTAACCGTGCTCCAGCGGCGAGTTCACATGATTCAATGATTGGCACGATGTCTGCACAACACAGCAAATAATTGGCTCAATGTAGTCACATCACACCACATGATTGGCTCAATGTATACACATGTCGACGTTTTGGCGAGGAAGGGGTGGGATATTTGTAGACAACGGCCATATTGGCGTTACAAACTAACCCCATGCATTTCTATGGAGGATTTTTTGAGTGCTGTGTCTCCTCATTAGAAAGTCTCTGGTGCTACTGCTATTCTTCATTCATAAAGTTCACATTTTTTCAAATAATATTCAAAAATGCCCATATTTCTAAAAATTTAATCTAAAGTGCATGTGTTAATATACGTGCATGTTTGTGCTTTGCCAGTGTGCCAGTGTTTGAGCATGTGTGAGTGTAAACACTACTTTCTGTAAACACCAGGAAGATGCATAAACAAAGAGAGAAAGAGAGAGAGAGAGAAAGAGCAAATAGGGAAAGAGGGAGAGAGAGCAAATGTTGACCTATATGTGAGATCCTTGATTTTTGGCTCTGCAGATGCACTAAGAATATAATGTTGCTGTGTTAAAATGAATTTTAGGAATGTGTGTGTGTGTGTGTGTGTGTGTGTGTGTGTGTGTGTGTGTGTGTGTGTGTGTGTGTGTAGGATAGATGGATTGAGGGCAAGTATGAAAGCGGAGAAGTCTATTTTATTGAAATGGTTGTGAATGGATACAGATATTCATGTTATGAAAGGATAAAGGAAACAGGAATTCCCCTGTGAGCAGGTGTGTCTACAACTGACAGCTGCAGGGCACATCCTGCTAGAATAAACAAATGAGACCAACTGAAATCCACAGGGACTGAATTACCACTGACTACACTACTAAATGTTAAAGCCAGATAGCATGGATTGGGTGATGAGTTGAGCTTCCTAACATGACCCAAACTAAATGTCTGATGTCTGTCTCTTTGGCTCAAACTGTCTTCCAAATGAAATGTAAGACCCATATTTGTGGTTTATCTCATTCATAGCAGTAGAGTCATGACCACTTTTCCAGATAAATACTTAATGTTGTGGTAGTTGGCAATTATACTGAGTATAGCAATGTGATGTGTCAAATATAAACATGAGACTTTTACAAAAGAATATGTGCCACAGAAGTTTGCTCTCTTCTCTGCTTCTGAATAATAAGGTCCAGTGAAAACAGGGCCCTCATTATGACTAGGCATTGGACAAAATACCCTTTAAATAATGTGATTGTGCGGATATCTTGCCTTAAGGTAAAAAACTATTTGAACTGATCTCTTATATCCTCCAGCACTTTCTGATGTAGCCTATGTGGCTGGCTATGGCATATGTGTAGTGCACAGTACAAAGCAGTGAAATGACTTTCAGAGGCGACCCAAGACAGTGCTTCCACTCCCCGTCACATTACTGTCTGTGCCAGTGGCCTCTGGGGGATGGGGTTGAATTTTGGCATAGATGGAGGTTAATGGTGACTCTTCTCCTTCGGTATCCAGTTCTGGCAGTTCTGGTATGTGGGGTCCGTGTCCCTGGGAGGAGGACAGGACAGCAGGGGAGGGAACGAGGAGTAAAGAGGCAGAAACACAAAGAAGAAAAGAAGTGCTGTCAACTGTGCCATAACAGGACTGTCCAGACATCTGATACTGGACAGGGGTATTTTTCACAAGCCTTAAGCAAGGCGTCATTTACTGTCACACCATGCAAACAATCTTCAGTGGCCATCCAGACTTGTCTGTTGTAACAGGAAATGACTTGCGGCTTTCTAGCTGTGCTCTTGCTGCTCTGAGCCCACATAGCTCTGGTGAAAATAGATCAAATGCTTCTAACCCTGATGCTCATTACAAGAGGTACACCTGCTTACAGGGAGGATGAGTAGGCCTAAAGCAATGTGCTTCAGTTTGAGGCACTAACAATCTTTCACAGAAACACACCCATAGCCTACACAGATAAATGATCTTCCACGTTCTGAGATAAAACGAATTAGTGTTTGTCAGTAATATTCAGTTAGCCTTGTGATACTGACCTGTCTTAGCCTTATATCACTGTGCAATATCTCAGAGTACTGAACTTCATTTTGTGGTTCTTCATTTGCAGATTGAGCTATAAGGTAAACAGACAAGTGTTATACTGAGGATATAGTCAGAAATACCACTGACCTTTTCACCAAGTCACAAACTGAAAGAAACTGACAAACACAAGAGATGCACTAGGCACTCACAAGAGAGTATAGGAGTGATTTTTATGGAGTAGCTAAGGGAAGTGCTGCATGCTGTTATCCAAGGTCAGTTCAGTGTATCATAAACTGTGAACTTTATTTACTAACAACTTCTGCTTTGGCTTATGTTGACAGAGCAAACATAAGGGCATTATCTCTATTAAGGGAAATGGCTATGGGATTTTTATGTTGTAGGTCTAGATGTTTAAGTACATCCAAGAAACTTATCCATGGCTGTATCTGCAGTTGTGTTCTCTGTCCTTAACGACTGTATTATCTAAATACAATAAATTTTGGTCCCAAAACATTCTACATTGTTTTTTTTTCCTACAAACATGTGTAACGGTAGCCAGTTGATACAGTAGAGCTCTGTTTAGTATGAAAACCTCCCCCCTCGCGTCAAAGGCTAGGTTCCATGGGTTCTAGACCCCTTGCTAGCACATCCAAGTCCAAATCTGAGGTGCTGCAAGTTGTGGGCTTCAGCCCTGGCAGGTGCAAGGCTGAGCCGCGCAGTCAACAACACAAGGCTTGAGCATCTACTATGGCCTGGTTGAAAATGTTTCTGTGAAATGGGTAATCTTTGAACACACAGACTTTTTGGGAAATGTTTTTATTTGTCATCTACCCCAAAGTTAGATAAAAGGATACATACCCTTCACTTGTACAACAACCCAGTTTTACACCATTAGCATATCTAAGCATGAATCTGGAAGTGGGTTAGACCAGTTAGCTTATAGCTAGCCTATAGCTAAAAGGGAGCTAGAGTTATAGCACGCACAGAGAAGAGGAGCTGTATCTTTTAATATAACTCTGGGGTTGACAGCAAACTCAAAAGTTTGTGTTCTCGAATTTACCATAAAAAAGAAAATAATATTTTGTAAGGACACAATAAGAATTTAGAGATAATATAATAAAAAGTTTGAGATAACTTAATAACTTTATAAAAAATAAAATGTTTTCATTATATGCATTCTTCTAACATGTCTAACATGGAAAATGGAAAAATATCTACCTGCCTTGTATGTATTCGTTTCTCCTTTTCCTTAGAGACAGAAAAACTCCTCCAACTAATATAACACCGATAACACTCAAAACCACCACAGAGATTATTATGGCGTGTTCTCGTCCTGGATCTGTCAAAAGAAGAATATTTTCAGTGTAATCAAAACCTTTTATATAAATGTTCACATTGCATATATTGTGGTTGTTGCTATTAGGCTGAGATGAAGAATGTTAAAGAATATTGCAGTGGACTAGTAGTAGGCCTAGTAGTAGGGCCCAGATTTTCAATGTTCTGTCCCCTTTAGACTTTTGGACTGTTGTTGGGCTTCAAGAACAATTTTAAAAAGTCAGATCTGAAAGTGTGGTTATAAAGAGCCTCAAAAGTGATAAGTCTAGATAAAAGTCAAGATAAAAATTATCATTGTACAGTATATATTTTCATCCAATTTACTTCAGAGCTTTTTGCTGTCATACCTGTAGATTTGAGACAGTGTTGTTGTGTATCACTATGAGATAGGCGTGTTGTCTGATTAATGGCAGGGTTGGCAGCCACACAGTCATAAGTGGAAGAATCTTCAACTTTAAGATTGAGACTGAGACTGATGTTGTTGTCAGGGTTACCAGTCTGGTTCAAACACACATTATCTTTATACCAGGCCAAAGTCACATCTCTGCTATTCTCCACAGAGCACCGCCACAAACAGGAGTGTTCATCATCCAGTGACACCTGAGGTTGGGAAACTTCCTCTGGAAAAAGATAAAAATTAAGATATTGAAGTTCTGTCATGAGAAATGGACCAGCATGAATTAAAATGTTACAATCTAAGGATTGTTGACAGATTTAAAAATATTTAGATTTTGACATTTGGCATGAGATTTTTAGCTGGATTCATTTGTCTTTTATTCTCAGATACTTGATTTACATGTTTTACTAGGGTGCTCTGTCCTATGTTTAATAACATTCACTGCTGCCGTACCTTTCTTCCTAATAGTATTCTTAACACATGAATTCACATGAAAGCTGACTACAGGAGAAAAAATAAAGTGTCTGAAATCACCATCCATCTTCTATCTTCCTTAAGATACAGTATTCCAGGTATCATGATTCCAACCAAAAATCACCTAACCAAAAGAAAGCTTCTCACAACAGCACTTTTCAAAGTGAGGCAGATAGAGCTTAATGATGAAGATTCAACCATTCTGCTGTTATATCTCTTACCCCGTGTTTCAGTTACTAGACTACAATTGCAGGCCACATTGCTGTTTCATTAAACATACATACAATAGTATGCCTATGCTCTCAGGCTCTCACCATTTATCATTTCAATATTTTAATTTGTAATACGTTCACATCGTTATAGGCATTACTTGGCATATTGTATTTGCTCTGTACCTTAGCACTTTCTGTAACACAAACTTCTGCTCTCTACAATTGCTACCATAAGGTACAGTATATACCTAGAGGTCTGCGCGGGACTAATTTTTCAGTCCCGCGCCCGCCCGCTCCCGCAATACTCTGTCCCGCTCCCGCCCGCTCCTAACCTGACTCTCGCCAGATGAATTTCGTTCCGCCTAGCTCCACTCATCCATCTGGTATCGATCCATTGGAGAGGTGTTTCAGAAGGCTGGGCCTTATCAAAAATCCATGCATATGATTTGGATACGTCACATCTATGAAACTTCCTCCGTGCGTCCTGATTGGCTCTACCATAAAATCTGGTGCTGAAATCACTCTCAATGGAAGCGATCCCAGATGGATGTGAGTGGAGCTAGGCGGAGCTAGGCGGAACAAAATTCATCTGGCGAGAGTCAGGTTAGCCTGCTCCCGCATTAATGTGTAATTTTTAGTCCCGCTCCCGCCCGCATCTGTAACATGATGTCCCGTTCCCGCCCGCTAAAGCCCGCATGCAGGAGGGATAGCCTATTCAGTTTTTCTTTCTGTCTCAAGAAAGGAGCACACACACATGAGAAAGACTCCAGATGTCTGAATGTAGGCTAACAACTGACTAGTCTGGTGCCCTCTTCCTCTGTCATGCTTTCGATTTCGAATTTTGATAATGAGCAGCAGGAACAAATTGAACCGACAATATAGGCTAGGCTATAGGCCTGCTATCCGTCAGTTTTGTAATGCTGCCTAACAGAACATCCAGCTGAACTATAGTTATGAACACTACTTTAATCATTTCCATATTTCATTTTACGCACATATTTAATTTGCGGGAGTGCAGTGAATCATCGGTTTGTCCCACACCCGCGAACGCACTTCTCTCATCCCGCCCGCTTCCGCAAAGAGCTTTCAAAAGTTGTCCCGCGCTGCACTCTTTTGCGTCGGGACCAGTGTTGGGCAAGTTACTTCAAAAGCATAATGCATTATTTATTACTTGTTACTGTCATCTCAAAGTAATTTGTTACATTACAATATTACTGTCTTTGAATTGTAAGGCATTACACTACGTTTACATTACTTTCACCAAAATAACAGGAAATATGGATTTGGTGTTCTTAATAGATCTTCATGTGTTCAATGCAGCTCATTACACGGCAGGAGGTGATGTGGTATGGCATAATGACTGAGCCAGGCTAACAAAAGAACAATATAATGGTTGCAGTTATGGCTCATGGGACAATGTAGGCCCCAAAGGCCAAAGGTCACTCACAACTTAATATAGTAAAATATAGCCATAGGGAAATTGTATGTTGACTTTAAATGATTCTCATCATTGCTGGTTGCCTTTCCTTCCACTTACAGTGGTGTAGACTTAATGCAAATAGTTTGAGAATAATGGTTACGATCTTTGTCTGTAAAAGCAACATTTTAGTTATTCTCACTGCTTGAAATGAGAAGTATAGCCTAACCATGTTAGATCTGTTGCATGAATGGCAGAGATAACTCAAATTCCCTTTCTACAGTCATCTAAACAAGGCAATCAAATTCCAGGATCAGCATAGATTACTTTTTTAGTTCTTGGATAATCTTCTCTGGTGCCAATTGAGAATTCTCAATTTTGGATTAAAAAGCAAAGTAACTTCAGTTACTGAGAATTGTACCGAGTAAAATACTACTGAAATTGTATTGGTAATGCCTTACATTACTGTATTACAGCACAAAGCAATGCATTACTGTAATTACATTACTTTTTTAATGCAGTATGTACCTATTTATTTGGCTACTGTCACACTCACATACAGTTTGCCCACGCAGAAATGGCCTCAGAGATCAGAATATATCATACCCCCACATACCATTTTATATCCTTTTTATGCCTTTTGTGTTTGTTTCCGTGTCCTATTTGTTGGGGATAGTCACATTGGCCAAACCTTACAATATGCAATTACAGTATACCCAATAACCTTGTATTACAACACATCATGCTGTGCCACAACCACCAAAATACTTTACAAAAATGTAACAATGACAACAAGAGCAGTCAGGCAACTGCAGACCCTTATCCTTAACACATAATATTAACCAAGGAGAAGCCAATTTCCTGCATGATCTGGATGGTTATACAGAGGAACCTAGATAAGGCGACCCAAATAGCCTCTTTCATGTTTGCAAATTGCTTGTGTTGCATAGCTGCTGGGTCACAGTTCTGTTTGTGTGTTCACACCATAGAACGTGTCAGAGCTGCTACTATCTTTCTACATCGAGTTCGCCTTGATAATGGCTAAAAATCCACAATGAGTAACATTAAAGAGCTGAAATGAAGACCAAAAAGTAGTTTGACAACAAAAAGTTGTTTCCAGAAATCAGTCATATCATTTTGCTTACCGCGGTTGCCATAGAAAGAGAGAAAGTATGGAAAAGGCCTATCTTTCACCTAATGTTAACTTACAGAATGTAACAATAGCCTTCATTCGTTTTCTAATAGAACACACCTAGCCTCCACTTTCCCCTTTTTAGCACAAATTTGGACTATCAACTAGTCTTTTCGATGTATTTCTGCCCAGAACCATTCGCTTTAAGCGGACAAAAAAGGCACCCTTTTATTTTCTAGCTGGTTGTCGTTACAGCACAGTTTAAACCACACCTGAGACACACATGTACGGCAGAGGCAGGGTGGCAGCTCTAACCTGTTAACATAGGAGCCGAAATGAAAATCAACACACAACAGAGCCGTTCCACAGCATGCAGGCAGTGTGTTCAAGCCAACTTCTGCTTTGGATCTACATGTCGATCAATGACATGTCATGCTGGCAGTATCAGGTGAACAATATTTGGAAGGGGCGGGGTCAGATACAGTAGATCCCAATTCCCAAAATAAGGGAGAAGGTGTAAAGTTAATTTTAAGGCTCTGATGAGATTCTTTTCATGAAAATAACCTCTGAATATACTTTACAGAGAGGAGATTTAGGGGTGTAATAAACTGCTGGAGTCAGTCTTTAATTCCTATGCCCCATAGTTTGTGAGAGCTTTAGCTATAATGTTTATCACTTTTTCAGCAGCCACAGACCACTGAGAGAAGTCTAACACATAATGTCCACTTGGTTTATGTGTGTTTCCAGTTCCTTTGTTTCTGCCACACATTTGGCACAATTTTTTTCTTCCTGTCAAAATCTTCCTCTGTTGCATATTCAAAGAGAATTGGTTACTTGATAAAGTAAATCATACGCTCATATTCAGAACACAGCATCTATTCAAGTAAATAAACATGAAAGCCTGTCAAAAAGCATCAAATCATTCATGTACAGGGGGCCTAATGTGACATTTCATCGATAATATGTTCCTTTTCTCTTGCGCATCAACAACAACACTATGAAGCGTTTGTAATTTTTTTGGTTGGAATCAAGCTTTGGGTTGTAATTAATTATAAAGTTAACAATGAAAATCGGAAGGTAAAATAGGCTCTTGGTCATAGACATTATAAGTTGATCTAATAGGACTTGGCATTTACAATATAAGATGATTTCATCAGTGTTGACACAAGGAATTATGAAAGAATAAATGTAACGTTACTACAGTCACTTTTAAAACTACATAACTTACCATATATGGTTAGCTGAAAATAGTACTTTGCTCTTTCCTGGTCTGCGGTGTTCTCTATGACATATTTTCCTGAGTCACCAGTCCTTAAGTTATGAAGAGAGAAATATCCAAAGTCATTGTCCCAGCGCGTATGATTTCTAAAATGTGGGTTATCAATTCTAACTTGGCCTTTAAAGAGAGTTGCAATGCTGTCTCCTCCTTCAATCCTCATACTGCCATATTGAGATATTTGTACGGGAAATATAATAGATCTTCCCTGAAGTCCGACATGTGAGTTCCATTTTGGTGTGATTTGTTTGTCAGAAGAACAGAATTCTAGACAGGGAAGAAACATAGGCTACAGTATTTATTAATTACTGGCATCATGCAGTCTATTACAGTACATCTGAGCTGAAGGTAACAAAAACTACTGAACAAAAACATAGATAAATTCTGTCAAACATTCTGCATCAACATTTAGGTCATATTGCTTGGTAATGCCATTTCAGAAAATAAAACTTAAGAATTCTGTTGTGCTTTTACTATTCTCCAAAAGTTGTCAGATAATGACATTTGAGTAAGAATTTCCATGCAGGTCATTGCTGTTTAATGTAAACAGTTTTCTGTTGATGCAACCTGTTTTTAGAGTGCATAGATGCATTATTGTGCTTCAAGTGTGCAAATGGTGTTTCCATGTTGTCCCCTTGAATATAATGGTTTTAAATATGGTGTTTAATGCTAATAAAGTATTTCCTTGGGATTGGGAAATATATTATATAAGTTAGAGTAACAATCACAATAAATATTTGATGCACAGTTAACCAACAGCATTTCACTGCTCAGTTGTCACTACAGGCTACATGCAAATAGGTTCCACATGTCTAAACTGTCAGCTTCATTTTGAACAAAAAAGGTAACTACATTTCAATTTATAGCATTATGCCACATTAAGCAAGGACTATGAGGTAAATATTCAGAATTGCGGTACTGTATATCGAGATATTTATCCCAGATGGTGAATGGAGCAATGGAGCAGATGGTGATAAGGTGGCGGTGTAGTTTGCTTAACAAATAGGCTAGTGTAGTCCTAGCAACAAGGTCTCTACCGTCACATGCTCAACTGCCAGTAGGCTATATTATGGAAAAATACACCTCCGTAAAGAAAAGGTCACATATGGCTATTGGAGCAGAATAACCAAGGGCGTAGGTTTGGTCTGAGCTTTCGTGGGGACACTACCCACTGACCCCCCCCTCCCCCGAAAAACAAGCCACTCACCACTCAACTCTTTCACAAGCCACTATAGATATATAAAATGATTAAAATGTGCTACTGTCCAACTATCCATGATTAAAATGTGCTACTGTCCAACTTGATCTAACTGTGTAGGCTTCATAATCTGATTTTAATATGTACAGATATGTAGGCTATATTTAACATTTAACATTTATTTTCTATTTGGTCTGTTATGAAATCATGCATTGACCCATTTAACCACAGCTCAGTTTTAAGAAACCTACATGCATGCTTAGCATTTTGTGAAAAGAAATCATTAAGGCTACATTGACAGACTCTTAACCGCGAGCTGCCTGTATATTCTCTGATTCTAATATTTACAGATATCTAGGTGATGTAAGCACAGCTCAGTTTTAAGAAATGCTTAAAGCCGAAAGACCATGTTGAATTTTGCTACAATTTATTTCAAAACCGGATTACTCTGGAACATCTAACTATACACGGGAATGCATTACACCTTTGTGTTCGGTAAGGTGTGCTGTTTATTCTGATATATGGTTTGTCATGTGTTGCGTGAAGAGTGTGTATTCCACCGAGACGAATGGATGTGGAGATGGGCGCAGAGAATAATTATTCAATCTCTTGAAGTTATTTTTCTCGCGAACTGTTTATAGCTAGCACCGTTTAAAAGCTGAGAAAGGGCTCTTTCATGTGAAGTGTGACGAGTAGCCTACTTCTCGAGGAGTTCAACAGAGAAGAATGAGTGAATTTGAACGCACTTCATATGCCGAAGTGAAGCTGAAGCGCTGCGCAATGCTGCGCAGGGAGACTGCGGCTCACTGGTAGTTATTATAGGTAACTTCAAATCAGCGCGATTTACCCTTATAGGCTACTGCACATTACAAGATCTGTACGAGATGATCCGCAGCACTGAAGTGAGAAATGATTTAACTCTTTGTGTAGCGAATGTGAGCGCTTTCCCCCCCATTTCAACCTTAATATTGGTGGGGACATTTCAGTTCGTAATTTGACATTGGTGTGAACACGTCCTTCGGTCCCCACGCAAATCTACGCCCATGAGAATAACACCATTGTAATGACCACATAACACATTTCTTTAACTAGCACAAGATACTTTACTCTATTTGTGTAATGTAGGCCTATGTAAGTGAGTGAGTAAGTAGGTATATATTTGGGAAAAAAGTTATTACATCAAGCAGGTACAACACAGAACAAATATTTGAGTAGACTTCACATAAACTAGTCAATAGTCACAAAAAACATTGTAGGCTATTTTGTCAGTTTTGATATCAAAGCATATATCAAGCCTACAAAACTACTTCATGTTGACTTACCCCCACAGAAAAACAACATAAAATAGGTCACTTTCCAGCATATCCACATATTTATGTGATGGAGATTTCCCCTCTTTCACATCTCTGTAGTTTATAATGTTCTTTCCACTAGAGATGCTGAAAAGGAGGGAGGAGCGTGGGTGTAGGAGGTGCATAGAGAGAGTCAACGTGATCTTGCCTTCAGTTAAATCATAACACATAGTATGGTATTGTTGGTTTAATCACACCTTCAATATATAAAAACAAAGTACATAGTCTATGTATACATACTGTAAATGAATCCATGATTTACAATAGCATAATTATTGTATTGTCTTCAAATAAAGGTTATCTTTATCTTTAAAATGCACTGTGCCTGACACTTCCCTCTAGTTAAAAAAGATTGAGAGGCAATCAATGTGCTGTATCTGACCTCTGGTGGAGGTTTGAATTATATCCATTTTAATATCTGGACTTTCAGACATGAGAAAATCATCCTCCCACTGTGTGATGTCAGTAAATGGAACAGAATGATATTTTGGTCAAGTAAATTGTTTTGTTGCTTGCCATTTTATTCATATTTTAACATGAACAATTTGCACTTAAATAAAGAAGACTCAAATTTAAAAGCTTAAAGACAAAAAACGTTTGTCTCCATTTATTGAGTTTGAATATGCTTCACTTTAGGTTCAACATACCACTTAGCTTGCTATGTTTAATATATTTATAAATTAATACTATGAACAAGGTTCTATAAGCACATTAAGAGCCATATTTGTGGTTTATTTCATTCATAGAGCATGACCACCTTTTCAGAAAAATACTTAATCTTGTGTTGGGTACAGAAATGTCAGGTGCAAATATACATATGAATATAAAAAAGACTTTTACAAAATAATATATGTCACAGATACAGGTTTAGAAAGTCTCTTCTCTACTTCTGAAAAATAAGGTCCAGTAAAAATGGGGCCCTCACTCTCGCTAGGCATTGAACAAAATAGCCTTCAAATAATGTGCTTTTGCAAATACTGTATAATATATTTGAACTGATTTCTGACCCTCCAGCACTTTTTGATGTAACCTAGATGTATGGCTGCTATTGCATATCTATAGTGCACAGTACAAAGTAAACATTCTTTCAGAGGCGAATCAAGACAGCTCTTCCACTCCCCGTCACATTAGATAGCTAGCTAGATAGATAGATAGATAGATAGATAGATAGCAGAAATGATGGGGTATCTGGGGATGGGGTTGAATTTTGGCATAGATGGAGGTTAATGGTGGCTCTTCTCCTTCGGTATCCAGTTCTGGTATGTGGTCCCTGGGAGGAGGACAGGACAGCAGGGGAGGGAATGAGGAGTAAAGAGGCAGAAACACAAAAAAGAAAAGAAGTGCTGTCAACTGTGCCATTACAAGCCTTGAACAAGGCACCATTTACTGTCACACCATTTCACACAAGCCTTGAGCCTTCTATTGTCACACCATGCACGCAATCTTCTGTGACCACTCAGACTTTTCTGTTGTGAACAGGAAATGACTTGTGGCTTTCTAGCTGTGCTCTTGCTGCTCTGAGCGCTCATAGCTCTGGTGAGAACAGATCAAATGCTTCTAAGCCTGACCCTAGGAGGTACATCTGGTTAAAGAGAAGATGAATAAAGCAACATGCTTCAGAATGAGGCAGTAACAATCTCTCACAGAAACACACGCATACACACAGCAGTCATCCTCACTGAGTCTTGTGATACTGACCTGCCTTAGTCTTCTATCACTGTGCAATATCTCAGAGTATACTGAACTTCAGTTTGTAGTTCTTCATTTCCAGATTGAACTATAAGGTAAACAGACAATTGTTATACTGAAGGTAGTCAGAAATACCACTGATTTCTTCACCGTATCACAAGCTGAAAGAAAGTGGAAAACACAAGAAACATTTGAGCACTTATGAAAGCAACAGAGTATAGACTATGTGCTTTTTAGGGTGTAGCAAAGGGAAGTGCTGCATGCTATTATCCAAGATCAGTTAAGTGGATCATATTCTGTAAACTTTATTTACTAACAACTTCTGCTCTGCTCTGGCTTATGTTAACAGAGCAAACATAAGGACATTCATTTTCTTTTAAGGAAGTAGGTCATGGGATTTTTGTGTTGTAGATGTTTAGAAGTACATCCAAGAAACTTATGCATGGCTGTAACTGCATACTTTATGAAACCATGAACCAAACATTTGGGTAGTCTCTGTCCTTAACAACTGTATTATCTAAATATAATTATTTTTGGTCCCCATAGTTTTTACTACAAACATGTATAATGGTAGTTTGATACAGTAGCTGTTGAGTATGTAAACCTCCCTCCTCGCAACAAAGGCTAAGTTTCATGTGTTCCATGGGTCCCTTGCTAGCACGCCCACCTTCCAATCTAAAGTGCTACAAGTTCGCCAGTCAGGTGCAGGGCTGGGTCGTGCAGGCAACAACACAATGCAAGTTTCATGCATGAACAGAAGTTGCTTGACCATCTAAAATGGTTGAAAATGTTTATGGGTAATCCTTGAACAAACCAACTTTTTGGGAAATATTTTTATTTGCCATCTACCCCAAAGTTAGATAAGAGGATACATACCCTTCACTTGTACAACAACCCAGTCTTACATCATTAGCATAGCTAAGCATAAATCACTGGAAGTGGGTTAGACCAGTTAGCTTATAGCTAGCCTATAGCTAAAAGGGAGCTAGAGTTATAGCACGCACAGAGAAGAGAAGCTGTATCTTTTGATATAACTCTGGGGTTGACAGCAAACTCAAAAGTTTGTGTTCTCGAATTTACCATAAAAAAGAAAATAATATTTTGTAAGGACACAATAAGAATTTAGAGATAATATAATAAAAAGTTTGAGATAACTTCATAACTTTATAAAAAATAAAATGTTTTCATTATATGCATTCTTCTAACATGGAAAATGGACAAGTAGCTACCTGCCTTGTAATTATTCGTTTCTCCTTTTCCTTAGAGACAGAAAAACTCCTCCAACTAATATAACACCGATAACACTCAAAACCACCACAGAGATTATTATAGTGTGTTCTCGTCCTGCATCTGTCAAAAGAAAAATATTTTCAGTGTAATCAAGACATTTTATATAAATGTTCACATTGCATATAATGTAGTATTAGGCTGAGATGAAGAATATTGCAGTGGACTAGTAGTAGTAGAACTGTAGTAGTTAGTTGTAGTAGTAGTAGTAGTAGTAGTAGTAGTAAATTTAATAATAATAATAATAATAATAATAATAACGCTACTACTATTATTATTTTAAAATAACTGTGTTAATCACTGTTCAAACTCAAACTAAACCAGGAGGGACTTAAAGGAGGACACCTAAACTAATTTCCTCTGCAGCTCATTACAGAGCCTCAGGGCCCTGATTCTCAATGTTCTGCCCCCTTTGGATTTTACTGTTGTTGGGCTTTAAGAACAATTTTTAAAAACGCAGATCTGAAAGTGTGGTTGCAAAGAGCCTTAAAAGTGATTAGTGGAATCTAGATAAAAGTCCAGATAAAAATGATCATTGTACGGTAGATATTTTCATCCAATTTACTTCAGAGCTTTTTGCTGTCATACCTGTAGATTTGAGACAGTGTTGTTGTGTATCACTATGAGATAGGTGTGTTGTCTGATTAATGGCAGGGTTGGCAGCCACACAGTCATAAGTGGAAGAATCTTCAATTTTAAGATGAAGACTGAGACTGATGTTGTTGTCAGGGTTACTGGTCTGGTTCAGGAGCACATTATCTTTATACCAGGCCAAAGTCACATTTTTGCCATTCTCCACAGAGCACCGCCACATACAGGAGCTTTCATCATCCAGTGACACCTGAGGTTGGGAAACTTCCTCTGGAAAAAGATAAAGTGAAGGTTTCTGTCATGAGAAATGTATCAGCATGGATTACGATGTTATGGTCTAAGAGATGTTGACAGATTTAGAAAGACAGCTCAATTTTGACAAGAGGCATGAAATATTTAGCTGGATTTATTCTCAGATGCATATCATTTATATAATGTATATGTTTATAGCATTCATTCTTCTTTGAATGTAATTCTTAACACCTTAGTGCACAAGAAATCTGACTTTAGAAAAAAAACTAAAGTGTCTGAAATCATTAACCATCTTCCATCTTCTTCAAGATACAGTGTATGGTGTCATCATACCAACCAAAAATCACCAAATCAAAAGGACGCTTCTAACAAAAGCACTTTTGTGAGGCAGATAGAATGTCCGCACTTTCTTAAAATTCAAACATTCAGCTGTTACATCTCGTACCCTGTGTTTCAGCAACTAAACATACAATTGCAGGCTATATGCTGTTTAATTAAACATACACACCATACTATGCCTATGCTCTCACCATTTATAATGTTATATAGATCAGATTATATCATACTACCACATACCATTTTATGTCCCGTGATGCCTTTTGTGTTTGTTTCCATGTCCTATTTGTTGGGGATAGTCACAATGGCCAAACTTCACCACGCCATATGCAAGTAATTATACCCAACAACCTTGTATTATAACACATCAGGGTGTACCACAACCGCTAAAATACTTCACAAAAATGTTACAATGACAACAAGAGCAGTCAGGCAACTGCAGACCTTCTTCCTAAACACATAATACTAACCAAGGAGAATACTAACCAAGGAGAAGCCAATTTCCAGCATGATCTGGATGGTTATACAGAGGAACCGAGATAAGGCGACCCTTCGCCTTAACAACGAGAACAAATGGCCTCTTACATGTTTGCAAAATGCCTGTGTTGCATAGCTGCCAAGTTGCAGTTCTGTTTGTGTGTTCACACCAAGAACGTCTAAGAGCTACTATCTTTCTAAATCCAGTTTGCCTTTGATAATAGCCCAAAATCCACAATGAGTAACATTAATGAGCTAAAAATGAAGACCAAAAAGTTGTTTGACAACAAAGAGTTGTTACCAGAAATCAGTCATCATTTTGTTTACCCACGGTTGCCATAGAAAGAAAGAAAGTATAGAAAACTAGGCCTATCTTTCACCTAATGTTAACTTATGACAGAATGTAACAATAGCCTTCATTCATTTTCTGCTACTTAATAGAACACATCTAGCCTCCACTTTCCCCTTTTTAGCACACATTCAGACTATCGACTGGTCTTTTCAATGTATTTCTGCCCAGAACCATTCGCTTTAAGCGGACAAAAGGCACCTTTTTATTTTCTAGCTGGGTTGTGGTTATAGCGCAGTTCAAACCACACCTGAGACACACATGTACAGTATGATGGAGGCAGTATGGCAGCTTTAACCTGTTAACATAGGCGGCAAAATAAAAATCAACACTGCGATCATGCAGGCAGTGTGTTCAAGCTGTAAAATGATGATCCAGACCAGTACTTTTAAGGTATGTGAACAGACAGATGGACAAGATGGAACTGATGTATACCCTCCAATCTCTAGGTATAAGGGTATGTGACAATGTGGGGCTATTTTAATTCCACACACATATTGGCATGGCTTTATTTCAGTTAACCTAATAGCTGATTTGATTTGCATTGAGAGATGATCTTATGGAAAGTACCCCATGCCAAACTCTTTGTATGGTGAAGGGTATGTGATGATGTGGGGCAATTTTAATTCCAAAAGCCAAGGGAAATTTATCAGGATGCATAGTATCCTGGATCAATGAAATAACAGGCCTTTAAAAATAAAAATCTTCCTGCCTCTATATGGGAATTTAAGGGGTGTCCTTACTTATGCCCCCTGTATTTTAAGGAAGAACATTTATTTATTTACAATACATTATTCATTCACAAAAGACACCCATAACTTTGGAATGGGTGTCCTAACTTTTTCACGACTGTATTTTCACTAGTTTTATGTACTGTTCCCTCCTGTTCCCTCGGTTCTGCCACAAATTTGGCACACTTTTTTCTTCCTGTCAGAGTCTTCCTCTGTTGCATAGCCTATTCAAAGACAGTCTGTAACTTAATAAAGTAAACCATCCCCTCATATTCAGAACACAACACAGTTAATTTATTAACTTAGTTAATGATATTAACCAGAAGGTTAAAACAAGCTCTTTATCATAAACCTTTTAAATTGGTTTTATAAGACTTGGCTTGTACAATTTAAGATTATTTCATCAGTGTTACCACAGAATTATGAAAGAATAAAAGTATACAACTTACCATACACAGTTAGCTGAAAATAATGCTGACTTCTGGAATCCTCAGAGTTCTCTATGACATATTTGCCTGAGTCACTTGTCCTTAAGTTATGAAGAAAGAAGTATCCAGTCTGATTGTTCCAGTGCAGATGATTTGTAAAACCACCCACAATTGAAACTTGGCCATTAATGAGATATGCTATGGTTTTTACTCCATACTTCAAATTGCCTATTTTAAATATCTGTACTGGAAATGTAATAGATCTTCCCTGAAGTATGACTTGCGAGGTCCATCTTTGTTTAATTTGATTTTCAGAAGAACAGAATTCTAAGCAGGGAAACAAAATATGTATTAATAAACTAGCATCATGTTTATTACATCTGAGCTGAAGGCAACAAAAACAACTAGAGAAAAAACATAAATAAATGTATTGTCAAACATTCTGCATCAACACTTAGATTATTCCTAGGCTATACAATGCCAAAAATACATGAAAAAGAGAGTAGGCTAATTCAGTATAGAGACTTAAGAATTAAATTGTGCTTTTATATTCTCCAAAATAATTTCCATGCAGGTTATTGTAAACAGTTTTTTGTTGACACAACATGTGCTTAGAGTGGTCTGGAGTCCTACTGTGCAAATGGTATTTCCATTTTGTTCTTGAAGTACGGTTTTCATGGTGTTCAATACTAATAGCGCCTTCATGCTTTTCGTACAGTAAACTCGGAGGACCCGACTTTAACCTCCCAAAAAAGAGTGTTCATGAGATTAGCTCGGAAAACAAATACAGGAAATGCGTAAATAAGTTATTAGAACTGTTTACTATGGTTTAGCAAGAAGGGAAATGTCTCGGGTGAGTTATCTGTAGTGTTAATTTAGCGATTACCATGCCTATTTGTAATGAGAGTGAAATTCGCCCACATAGTCCCACATGTCTAAACTGTCGGCTTCATTTTGAACAAAAAGGGTAATTACATTTCACTTTATATAGCATACCGCACCAAGCAAGGACTAGGCTATGAGCTAAACGTTCAATTGCTCCATTTAGTCCATGGGCCAGACCAGATACCGGTACCATCTGGGTGGGCAAATTCTAGTTGTGATTTTTTTATACCTACACATCCCTAGTTTATGTTTTGATATGATAGACCTCTGAGATTGGTAGCTTTTTAGTGGTTATCACCTAATGAAGTAAACCACCCTCTAATATAAATCGCATTTTAGACGCCTGGTGCATATTCTGGTTGAAGCCATGGTTAAGACACTTGTCAGTGTTGTATAATATTGTGTTATCATCTTAAATGTGGTTATGTGGTATCATCTTAAAGAGTACATCCTAAGCTGTCATTTAAGCACATTGGTGAAGCCCTCTGACAAACACAGAAGTCACTGGAGCTCTTTGAACCATCAAAAACACAACATTTTCCAAAATTTCCGCCTAAACTATACACTTTCTTTATGCCCTGTGGCATCAGAGAATATTACAGATACAAAAGACAGAAACTGAAATACTCTCTGGACTCCAAGGATTCTGGAAATGTATGCTTTACCCATACTACTTCATTGTTGGATGTGATTTCAGGACTAAACTAAGAAGGATGACTTTGGCCAAAATTCCGCTCATGGAACTTCATTGCTTTGTTAGGTAGATGTGTAATTGTGTTTCTATTGTCATGCCAAGTGTAAATACATGAGTGTAAATGTAACATTTTGGCTACAGCTACATCAGGCACCCATATGTAATCTAGCTAAGTGTATAAGTTTAAATGGTAAGTAAGGTCATACGTTTATAACCATGTTAGGGAGTATACTCCAGCAGCATCTTGCACAAAATAAAGTCCTGTGAGAATTTTGGTATGAAAGCAAGCCACTATGCTAGATGCCTCAAGGGGACCCTGATGGTTCATAAAAAGCACGGTGGCACTCTGGGAAATGGTGTGGTCAAATAGTTTTGACATATTTAGTGCTTTCGTTCGAACTGACATTTTCGCGACACTTTAAAATCTATGTTGTCATTCTGTAGGCCTATACACTAAATCAGGGCTATTCAATTAGTTTGTAATGGGGGCCAGTTCATGAAAAGCATCACAACTGAGGGGCCGGAGAAATGCGGCTTGAAATATGAGTAATCACATTAACAGCTGTATACAATGAATTACAACAGCAGCAATATGGGTGTTCAAATGTTGTATTTTGTACATGCATAACAACATCATTGGCTGGTTGATGGTGGCTAATATGGAATGAAATCTGTGATAACAGATAACACAAATGGAATCTGTGCTTTGCACAGTAACTGCTAGGTCCAAGATTTCCAGTGAGTACAAACAGGATTCAAACACTGTTCAGGTGAATTAAATGTGTAATCAGTCACATATGTAGCTCTTCTGACTTATTCATGGGTTTCATCAGGTCCCTTTCCACAGGTGTATCAAAGCACCATGCAGCCTGCATTGATAATCAAGGTGCTTGATTTTATACACCTGTGGAAAGGGACCTGATGAAACCCATGAATAGGCCTACTTGTTACATTTGACGTTCCCACCATTTTTGAGATGACCGTGACCCCTAGATTTTTTTAGCACTGGGGGCAGGCCAGTCATAATAGCCTAATAATAATAACACGGGGGTCCGGGGGTGTCTCCCCCGGGATTTTTTTTATTTTCTGGTTGCTAATCACGCTATTTTAACATGTTTTGAGAGGGACAGGCCCAGGGTCGGACTGGGAACAAAATTCGGCCCTGGCAATTTTCTCCTGGACCGGCCCACTACTGGACCGACGACCCCCCCCCCCCCACACACACACACACATACACACAAGCCCACCGATACCAAAATCCCCCCGATTCCCCCCCATAAATAACAAACACACAGTATCATGCTGTAGCAACACTTCATAAACTGAACCCAAACATTTAGATTTGGACCTATAGGTTATTATAATCACAATAACACGGGGGTCCGGCGGGGTCTCTCCGGGATTTTTTTTTTTATTCTGGTTGCTAATCACACCATTTTAAAGTGATTTGAGAGGGACAGGATTCAGGGATAGGCTACTAAAGACAGGCTCATCTTCTGTCTGTCTCACTTCATGTTACCCATAACCACATGTCACTGCTTGACTGAATGAAAAATATAGGCTACTAAACATGCATGGAGATCGTCATAGTTGACAATTACGATTTGTGCCAACATGTTGTAGAAACACAACCACAGCCTTTAGGCCTATTTGGTGCAAATCTTCTCCTTTACTTTGGTTAGTCAGCAATTCACATTAACTGTAGGCTATCACCAAAAGTGTATACTAAATGTTTTTGCCCAAGTTTGTGTGCCGTCATCACATTTTGCAAAATTAGGCTACCTTCGTTACTAACCTACCAGTTAATAGCCTACTTTTTACGTGCATCGACTCGCGATTGATTGTGCATCTAATGTAACACTCGGTGGAGAGACTTACACTTTCCAAGTTTCACTTTCACTGTCGTTGTGAGCTAAAAGGCTACTATATGGGAAATACTTTGAAGTTCCTTTTGAGTCCAAACATGAATAGGTTTTCTTTAACCTGTGCTACACTTTTCCACCAAGTTGTGCGAAAATTGTAGGCTACTCTGAGTTTTTTTTTATGTTGACAGACAAACCGCACTACAGTAGCCTACATGGTGCAGTAAATGGAAGCTCTTAGCGTGCAACTAACGTCTATAAAAACAATAT
Organism: Alosa pseudoharengus; assembly: GCF_046254945.1. Taxonomy (NCBI): domain Eukaryota; kingdom Metazoa; phylum Chordata; class Actinopteri; order Clupeiformes; family Clupeidae; genus Alosa; species Alosa pseudoharengus. Next base: position 43,660,022 of record NW_027468663.1, read on the forward strand.
ATTTATGGAATAAAACTAGACACCTCTGATTGCTGTTTACGGTTAAACTGCGATGATGTGAACACCAACCAGCGGAGGGCACTTGTATAGCCTAGGCTACCGTGCATGGACTCGTAGGCTATATTTCCCCACAAACCAAGCGGCTGCTTGGACAAATCCACTTGAGGGGTGGGGCAGGGGGGCGCGATCGTAACACACACTGAACCTGTCATGAAGAGGCCAAAATTATTGACCTGTCACCCCCCAATCCAAATGGATGCAACTGCATTTATAGGCTAGGCCTAGGTCTACATAACGGGCCGCAAATAGGCTAAATAACTTAAAAAAAAAAAAAAAAAAATCCCGGAGGTCACCTGGGTCACATGTGGACCGGCCCACCGGGCATTTGCCCGGTTGTACAGATTACCAGTCCGAGCCTGGACAGGCCCATCTTTTTTCTGACGCACCTCACGTTACCCCATGCATTTACGGAAGCGTATTAGGGCCACATGAAGAGAAAATATTTTTGAAAATTCTGAGATAAAAGTCAAAATTTTCGAGAATATTAAAAGTCAAAATTTTCGAGAAACAAAGTCAGAAATATTTTCTGAGATTAAAGTCAGAATTTCTGAGAAAAAAAGTCAAAATTTTCGAGATAAAAGGCAACATTTTTGAGATAAAAGTCAAAATCTTTGAGAAACAAAGTCAGAAATAATTTCTGAGATAAAAGTCAGAATTTCTGAGAAGAAAAGTCAAAATTTTCGAGATAAAAGTCAAAATTTTCGAGAAACAAAGTCAGAAATAATTTCTGAGATTAAAGTCAGAAATTTTGACTTTAAAGTCAGAAATTCTGACTTTAGTCAGAAATTCTGACTTTAATCTCAGAAATTATTTCTGACTTTGTTTCTCGAAAATTTTGACTTTTATCTCAAAATTTGTTACTTTTATCTCGAAAATGTTGACTTTTTTACTCAGAAATTCTGACTTTAATCTCAGAAATTATTTCTGACTTTGTTTCTCGAAAATTTTGACTTTGATTCTCGAAAATGTTGACTTTTATCTCGAAAATTTTGACTTTTATCTCGGAATTTTCAAAAATATTTTCTCTTCATGTGGCCCTAATACGCTTCCGTATGCATTAAACCAAATGTCACTGCTTGAATAAATGAAACACATAGCCTACTGAACATGGGCATCGTCATAGTTCACGATGGCAATGAAAAAGTTTAGCCTACTTGGTTTCTAACAGAAATTACGTTTTGTGCCAACATATTGTAGAAACACAACCACGGCCTTTATTTGGTGAACGTTGGTGCAAATCATCTCCTTTACTTTCTTTATTATAAAGTCTACGATTCACTTTAACGTTTTGCCGTCGCCATTTACAAATATGCAATTTACCTTCGTTAGGCTATCATACTTTTTGCTTCGAATCGCAATTGAGTGCGCATTTAATGGAACATGCCACATGATTTCCAAGAGGCTTTTAGACAGGCTCATTTCAGACTTCGCTAGTCTATAATTGCATTTGTTTATGTTGTAAGACGTGAAGAAATGAAGGACATCGGCAATAGCCAGGCTACTATATAGAAATACTTTGAAATTCCCTTTGAGTCGGATCTGCTCTTACCTTTCCACCAAGTTTTGCAGAAATTGTGCCCATGTTTTTTTGCGATATTGTTGACAGAAACTATTTGTGTGGTGCAACCTGTTAAATATTAGTAGATAAACTCCAACGTGCCATTTTAGGTTGAAACTAAACTATGGCACTTACGTTCAGCTTATAAATGTACAAATGTAATGAATTGTAGCCTAACTTGTTCAATGGGCTGAGGTGCAGTGGCTGCAGGACTAAAGCGAGTGAGAGATGCAAGAGTGGACAACAGCTCATGCGCTTGCTAGAGATTACATTTTTTTTAAAGGGCCAGTACAAATGACCTCACCCGCGGGCCGCCAATTGAAGAGCCCTGCACTAAATTATGCTCCAACAGGGTTATGTTTGGTATCAAACTGACTGGTATAAGACCTCCTGCATCACTAGCATGCAGAGGTGGGCAGTAACGAAGTACATTTACTTAAGTACTGTACTTAAGTACAGATTTTGAGTATTTGTACTTCACTTGAGTTAATTTTTAAAAAAATACTTTCACTTTCACTTCACTACATCTGAATGACAAAAATCGTACTTTTAACTTCACTACATTTCTGTTAAGGCTCTCGTTACTTTTAACTTTAAATAAACTAGGTCTAGCCTATATCGAAACTCTGTCCCCCCCTCCCCTCTCTTCTAAAATGTGATGGTTTGTTCGCAGGTGACAGCCTATCACTAATCAGGGTTGCGTCACATCTGTGCGCTAGGCTATAAAACCAAGTTCAACGTCTAACCGTTCTCTATTCCTAAATCGACAGCAAGATGGAGGTAGACGGAGACGGAGATGAAGGCGGATGCCCTGTCGAGTACTCGCACCCATGGCCGTATCTCGACAAAATGTTTAAGTTTACTGAACGGATGAACGATTCCTATCGTTTTAAATGCGTGCTTTGCTTTTGGCTGTCTATACACAGTGATGGGGAGTGAATTTGTGGACCCATGTATTCTTGTTTTGTTTACAGTATAGACAGGCAACCATTTTAAGTGATGGGAAGTGAATTTGTGCACCCATGTAGACTTGTTTAGTTTACTTAAAATGGTTGGCTGTCTATACTGTAAACACAAAGTGGAAAGGGAATTTGTGCACCCATGTAGTCTATTTTGTTTCCTTGAAATGGTTGGTTAGATTTAACTCAGAAACCATGAGCCACTGTTGGACCTGTGATGTTAAGTTGCTTGAATGTTGCTTTCATGTCAAGCCAGTTTGATAGAAAATAAACATTTTCTTTCTCTCAGTTGGGTTTCTTCATTCTGTAACATTCTATAATCCCTTATTCTGCAGCTTATACAAGCTAGTCAGGGGCATGCATTTAAGTGTTAAACCTTACACATGTAATTTAATTGTACTTTACAATTAAACAAGTAACAAGTTACAAGTAAACAAATTGTACTTTAATACTTAAGTATTTTTAAAATCAAGTACTTCAGTACTTTCACTTAAGTACAATTTTGAATATGCAACTTTTACTTGTATCGGAGTAACATTTGACCAGTAGTATCTGTACTTTGACTTAAGTACTGAAATTGAGTACTTCGCCCACCTCTGCTAGCATGTTTTTTTGGCAATATATCAACTACTTCTTGAGCGAATAGCCAACAAGTGATTTTTTTTAACCAAGTTTGATATGCGTTTTCGCTATCCGCAGATCACTAAAGTTTGTTTTTATTACAATTCTGACAACCTAGTGATAATATCACAACTTTTCTGTGCTATTGCTGGTTAATTTGATATCAAAAGCTTATGATTTGCTTGATAAACACTCTATTATATTCTACAAAATGTAACCCTACCCCCTAATTTCTAAAATATGTCAACATTTTTATCTATCCTTTGTCAATGTTCATGTATAGGTTGCCTAGTAACGGGGACGCTGGCCAGATGCGCCGCTCCGTTTGGCCTATTTTTGTTTGATTATTTTCTAATATTTACATAACTTGATTTACATATTTTTCTGATTTGTATATTTTATTCGTTAACATATCAACTCGTTCGTTGTTTTTGTTGCGTTTTTTTCCCCTTTCCGTGGTGTTTTTTTGTCTGTTTTTGCCTGAGACGGCATTCCATGGAAAGACCGTTATCTACATTTAGGCTAGGCCTACTATCCAACTCATCAGCATACGGACTCAGTGGCTGTTTCAGTCGGTTGACTGTCAGTTGGGAGTAAGACTCCTCATTCAATCTATGAACTTAAATGGCTGATGTTAGTCGGTTGACTCTCAGCTGTGACATCGGTGGCTGATCTAGTCGGTGGACTGTCAGCTGGCCTAACGCAGGAGAAGGACGCAGCTTGTGCATAGAAGCTAGCTCTCTTTGGACTGTGTCAGTGTGAGCATGCCTTGCTGATGTTGGCCCTACGATACACTGCCCTACAACTTTTGCAGTTGTCATCTTTCAACGCGCCTATCAGCGAAAATGTGCTCGACCTATGCCGGGCAACGGGGATATTACGCAGGAAACGCTACATCCATCGAGGATCCGGCCGCACTGTCATCAAGCCGACAACAGAGGATGGTAGAGCTATCCTCCTGTATCCCTGTGTCCCTTCACTCAGGTACAACTCCTCAACTCATCTTCCTGGTGCCTGTCAACTGCGATGGTCTGAAGAGCGCGTCTCACCAGAGCGTAGGCCAACTGGCTCTGTCGTGTCAACTACACGCCATCTCATCTACCGAAGTTCTGCCCCAGCGATTACACAGCTAGAGTTGGACTAAGTTAACACGGACTTTTCTTTATTTTAATTTCTTATTTATTTATTTTATTACTTGTTCATTTTTGTTTGTTGTCTGTCTTGTATGTCTACCGTTAGGTATCTCGGGTACGCTGGCGATTACGCCGCTCCATCAGGCTTCTTTTGTCTTGTGCGTCAATTGTTATTTTGTAAATGTGTTTGCTTGTCTTGATGCCGCTGGAACGCTGGCGACTACGCCGCTCCGTCCGGCATCTTTTGTCTTTTTTTTATCTGTAGTGTTTCTGTAATCTCGGCTTCATTGAAAATGAGGGCTTCCCTCAATGACCCTCCGAGAATAAATAAAGGTTGAATGAATGAATGAATGAATGTATAATTTACCTAAACGTTTCAATGGACTCTTGAAGCATGGACATGCGATGATCAAGTGAGGTGTTCCATGTACTTTAATGAAAGCAGCATATGTGATTTGGACCTTGGACCTTTAGATCAATGACAACCACAGAAAGTTCCTCAGGTTTGCCTTTCGAGGTGTGGGCTACGAGCCCTCCCATTTGGCCTTGCGCTCAGCCCTCACGTCACCGAAGAGGCTATCGCCCCACTCCTGGAAAAGGGTTTACGTCTGACTACTTTTACCGACGACTGGCTGGTGGCCGCGGACTCGTGTCAGGAAGCACAGCAACATACGGCTCTCCTAACGAAGCACTTAATGTTACTGGGTTTCAGAATAAATTGGGAGAAAAGCGTTCTGCTCCCATGTCAAATCACCACCTTTATAGGGCTGTCTCTAAACTCTGTCTCATTCAGAGTGCGACTGGGGAGCCACTGTGAAATTCAGGGTCTGCCTCAGACTCCAGGGTCTCATGGCGTCAGCCTTGGTAGTCATACCACTTGGCCGCTTATACATGTGAGCATCTCTGGGATTGCACCCCTCGCGTCATGGCCGCGTTGCAATCTCAGCAGCCTGCTGCGCTGTGGATCTAGAAACGCCCACTCTTCCTCACAGAGGGAACCCCGATGGACGCTGTCCTACACAGGATAGTGGTGACAACGGATGCCTTGTTAAGCGGCTGGGGAACTACTCCCAAGGACAGGTCGATAAATGGGCTGTGGGATGCACACATGCAATCTTTGCACATATACTGTTTAGAACTTATGGCAGTGTGGCTCACACTCAGACGTTTTCTGCCTGTGAGAGGGCATCATGTCCTGGTCAGAACAGACAACACCATCATGTCCTGGTCAGAACAGACAACACCACGATGGTGGCTTATTTCAACAAGCAAGGGGCACCGAGGTCTCTTCATATGCACACGTTGGCACACAAACTGATTTTATGGAGCAGCACGCGGCTCCTGTCGCTGAAAGCCACACACGTCCCTGGTGTATTGAATTTGGGTGCGGATTTATTATCCAGGGGCAATCCATGCTTTAGAGACTAGAAACAGGGTACGGTAACGGGGCCTCTTACTCATCCTCATAGCCCTGTGCTGGCCAGGGAAACCCCGTTACTCCACTCCCCAACGTGGCCACTGTCTCTCCGCAGGGAGCTGCTGTCCCAAGCGAACGGGGAGATATTTCACCCATATCCAGAGCGCCTGGCCCCCTGGATTTGGCTCGTGAAAGGCTGAATCTAACAGCTGCAGGTCTGCCCTGCAATGTCATAGGGGTTTCTAAACCACTGGCCCCTTCATGGGATCTACTGTACCTATGGTTTTGGATGTTCTGTCTCACCCTACCTTCGAGTCATTACAGCAGTTGGGTCTTAAAGTGCTCTCAATTAAGACAGTATTGTTGGTGGCCTTATCTACGGCTAAACGCATAAGCGATATTTACGCCTTATCCGTGAATCCAGTCTGTATGCAATTTTTCCCGGGTGACCCAAGTGTTGTATTAAACCCAACCCAGCGCTTATTCCGATTAAACTTTCCCCATAGAGAAAGTATGCTTGGCAGTGTGTTGGACAAACCCCGACAACGTTTGTCAGGTTTTACAGACATGATGTCACAGCCCCGACTTTGGCACATTCAGTGTTAGGCACTAGGACATCAGGGAACAGGGCACACTGATTCATTGATGGGGATTGCAAGCCTAGTATTCCAAGCAGGCCCGGGGTGGGTAATCAAGAAAATTCCTGGTGGGCCGCTTCACTTTTGGGCCGGTCAAGGAAAAACATATTGACATTTGTCACGTTAGTCTATCTTCTCTTAAAGTAGGCTACTCACGTTCTGCAATCTATGCCTGACACCGCAGCCCGTCTTTTCCAAAAAGTTTTCTCAGATAGGCCTGGCCTACCGATAGCTGGGCCGGCCTTACTGTAGCAATAAGCGTCAGGGAAGATGGATGGTATAAAGAGGCCAGGAGGGACTGAAAAGGCCAGGTAAAAAAAGAAAGGAAGGCATTGGAGGAGGATGTTGCCAAATGTGCCAAGCTTACAGATTTTTTTTAAAGCAACACCAAAGAGTTTTTTGTACCCTAAAATAATGTTTCCAAAATCGTTTCAATGGTTCATCAACTAACAGGGTGAACGGCACTTCTGCAGTTGCTTTGCGACCTTCTATCGGCTATAACCGCACTATGCAAGTTTGCCAGATCGGGTAGCGGACCTGTAGTTCGATGGAATGAGACATAAGAAACCACAAATTTGACTTGCATCCGATGCACAGTACATATACTTTCATCATGCAACATATTCTACCTTGTCTGTGGACATCGTTATTTCCAAAGCCGGTGCTTGATAAACAAATAGTTTGCATGCGACAGAGGAACATTTTCATAAGGCATTATGTAGTAAAAAGTGTCGTTATGGATTTGACGGTTTCATGTTATGGATGTGACATGTCTGAACCAGTCCTCCACAAACTACATAAAACACAGACACACACACACACACACAGGCAAGCACACACATATGCACAAACACCCACCCACACGAATGCACACACATAAACACACACACACAGGCACGCATACGCATGTACGTAAGGAGCTGTGCTCTTAAAGGGATACCAGGCAAGCCTGATGCTTTTTCTCTACAAAACTCCCCCTAGCATCTGTACGTGTCGATACGTGCACGAGCCCTCGCTCGGTCTGAAGCTCTTTTCCTTTTCTTTGCATCTTCCGTCAAGGGTTTTCGCTGCTTATTCGCCGGCTCTGCCATTATACACACGTTTGCAACAATCGCTAGCATTTCGTTAGCCTGCCTCTGTGCTGTGGATGCAGGATGTAAACTGATCCTGCTTCTCGCGATGTCTGAGACTTTGTGAGACTGCAGGTCGGCGGGTACGATACACTGAACTTGCAAGTGGGATATTCTTCCTACAGGCAGTAGAGACGGGCGAGAGAGTCTTCATTTGCCCTGTAATGAGTCATTTAAACATATACCGACTTACGAAGATGATTAATTAACACGAAAACGTTGCCTGGTGTCCCTTTAAAGGCAAGCTGAGCATACACATTGCTCTACCATTGATAACAATTTGTTGGAACCTTGAGTCCATTTATCCCCTTTTAATGGCCCTATCATGACAGTCTAAAACACATGGTCACTTGCGAAAAGCTTATTTAAATTTAGTGGGATGTCCAGTCCACATTGGGAGTGTTTTCGTTATTAAACGTAGGGCGGATGGCGCAACAAGACGTTCCTAGGTTTCTTAATCAGTGGGTGTGTTTTGGCAGACATCTGTCATTCCCTTTAACAGATAGCGGTGCAAATTACGTTTATCCTGCAGAGGAGTTGCCTACATTTCATGACGTCTTTAGCTGTTCAGCTCATATTTGCCTCTCCGTCATTACCAATTTGCAAATGATGGTAAATAACTACTCATTGTGAGATGTATTTCGTAATATCTTTATTCTAATTATGTTTCCCATGGTTATCGTGTAATTTCTAATGTTTTGCATGGATGTGCGCCGATGCGTGTTTGTGGATGAGAGAAGCATGGTGCGCTGTGCACCCGCCCATATCACTGTTGATAATGTGCCCTTAAAATAACATATAAACAACTCACCATGGACTTCTGACCAGGTTTCTCTTGGTCAGTGGCGTAATGTGTTTTAGGTAGTGTACTATAGCGATTTTTACGCACCAGAACCCTTCCTTAGGTCGTTAATTGCCACACCCCTGGGCATGTTGCTCAAAAAAAGAGATGCGCAAAATACGAATAAACTTTGCGCAGGGATAATAACCTGTTTCCCGCCATGCGCCAGGTTGGAAAATAGGGCCCTAAAAATATGTATGATATTGCCATGTGAAAAATGTTGTTTCTGTATGGTTGTACACCATATTTATTATTGTGAAGAGTAATTATCCATCAAATTCAATCAGATCAGTTACAAACAATAAAATATAGACCTAAATGAACATTTTAATAACAATAGTTCTATTTGTGTGTGCACAACTTTTTTTCCATGCTAAGGATGACCCAGCTACTTTACATAGGCTACCTGATGTAGCTGTAGCCAAAATGTTACATTTACACTCATGTACACTTGGCATGACAATAGAAACACAATTACACATCTACCTAACAAACCAATGAAGTTCCATGAGCGGAATTTTGGCCAAAGTCATCCTTCTTAGTTTAGTCCTGAAATCACATCCAACAATGAAGTAGTATGGGTAAAGCATACATTTCCAGAATCCTTGGAGTCCAGAGAGTATTTCAGTTTCTGTCTTTTGTATCTGTAATATTCTCTGATGCCACAGGGCATAAAGAAAGTGTATAGTTTAGGTGGAAATTGTGGAAAATGTTGTGTTTTTGATGGTTCAAAGAGCTCATTTGCTCTGTGTTTGTCAGAGGGCTTCACCAATGTGCTTAAATGACAGCTTAGGATGTACTCTGTAAGATGATACCAAACACAATATTATACAACACTGACAAGTGTCTTAACCATGGCTTCAACCAGGATATGCACCAGGCGTCTAAAATGCGATTTATATTAACTTAGAGGGTGGTTTACTTCATTAGGTGATAACCACTAAAAAGCTACCAATCTCAGAGGTCTATCATATCAAAACATAAACTAGGGATGTGTAGGTATAAAAAAATCACAACTAGAATTTGCCCACCCAGATGGTACCGGTATGCTATATTTTGGGTCTTTGGCCAAAGGACTAATTGTGAATAGCGCAATGGAGCAGATGGTGGCAGAGCAGAAAGGTGATGATATTTGCTTAACAAATAGTCCTAGCAACGTCGTCACACACTCAACGGTCAGAATATTATGGAAAAATACTGTCTGTAACCTCTGTAAACAAAAAGTCACAAATGGCTGTTGCTGAATCAGAATAATGCCATTGTAGCCTAATGTTATGACTATTCATTCAGTGACTATAGACTTTAGGCTACTGTATTTGGGCAATGTTTGTAAGTGAGTGGGTATATTTGAAAAGTAAGTGATCGCATCAACAGGTTTGATTCATGGAAAAGAACAAATATTCAAGTAGCCTATGCCTACACTTCATATAGTCAATAATCACAAAATAACCTTGTATTGTACAGAAATTTTCAGTAATTAGCATTTTAATGACTACTGTGTTGTTGTTTAACTGGTAACACTTTAAAGAAAGGTAGACATTAAAAGGATGATCTCAGTTATTTAGAATTTTTCTTATCTGTGACCTCCAAGGTCGACCTTACTTAGGGAGTCTGAAGTGAAAACAGCTTATCTCTTATCACGAAGCTCTTTTTCTTTCTTTTTATGTAATCCTATAAGTAATGGTAAGACTTTGTTTACAACAGACTTGTTGCTCTCATGCTCGCCTAGCATGCTTGTAACCTGTCTCCGGTGTTGTGAATAGAGCTCTGTACTCTGCCGTATGGTCGGTTTGCATGTGAGATACTTTTTGCCTCTTTGTGGAGTAGCCTAATACTTATTTTTTACCACACTATTAAGTTGCAACCTTACCAGAACAGTTTTGTGTGTCATCAAAGCATAAATCCTACAAAAGTCATGTTGACTTACCCACAATGAGAAACAACAACAAATAGGTAACATTCCAGCTTTTCCACATATTTTTGTGATGAAGATTCCCCCTTCTTTCACATCCTCGTAGTTTAGAATGATCTTTCCTCAGATGCTGAAGCATACATGAGTACAGCGTCTTTGTCACCAGCGATATGTTAATGAGTCCCAGAACGTCCACGCCCTTTTTTAGGTGAAGGAAGTAGGCACTTTGCTACTACTGTTGACAGAACAGTAGGCTACTTCAATGAGCAGGCACCATGCCTAAAAGCTGTTGTGTTGTATTTTGCAACAACAACAAAAAAAAAATAAGGATTTGCGGTTTAGTATGTTGCCACAAAAAGGGAAAGGGAAGGGAAAAGAAGGGGTTTGTGGCTCCAGTCAATCAGAAGAGAGAAATCCCGATGGGAGGCTGTGGGACCCGGTGTTCCAGTTTAGATGGTGAGCAGTTTAACTTGTGATCATGGGCGTCGGAGGCATTCTGAAAGTGGGTGGGACATTTTAGCGGGGGGGGGGGGGGGGTTGGATTTAGATGCAATTTCCTGAATTCTGGTACATTTTAACAGGTTATTTAGATACTTCTATATAACAAAAAAAAAGCTATTCATTCAATGACTAATTCAGAACCAGCTTTATTAACCTCATGGTATAGTTAACCATGCAGTTGCAATATCTGTTAAATTAAGTTATTTAATGCTTTGAATGCAACCCCGGAGTGGCTATCGGGAGCTTCGGGAGGATTCCCGGTGGGCCGTTAACTTTTTGTGCCAGTCTGAATGTCGTGAGCTTAAATATATTGTTTCTGAAGTTCATTTGCTGCGCCCTTGCAGCATTTAGCAGCCTACATGTAGAACAGTTGCAGCCCCTTACTTGCAGTTTCCCCAAATATTAACAAAGTAGCACTCACAAAAACTGTTCGGAAGTCGCAGCTATATCTAGTCTATGTATTTGCTAGCCCGGTTAAAACCAGACCCTTCTCAGTCGTAACTGAGAGTGGGTCTGGGGAAGGTTCGTTCACAGCCCATTTCCAAAGGGCGTTCCCAAACGGACGCCGATCAAAATGCCTCGGACGCAATAGGAGAGGCCAAAAACCAATCAGAGCAACGAAAGAGACAGAGTGACAGAAACACACAATTTGCAACACTGTCTGGTTGTAGGGAGAAGCAGGAAGAATTAACCACTTTTTAATTAAACGTAGGCTAATTTACAAAGACATCGTGCCACACTGAAAGCTAATATTTTGTCACTAGCAATTTACATCTGCCCTCTGTCAAACACAATTGCATTTTCAGCTCTGAACAAAACCGTTCACGATCAAACGAGCATTTTGTTTCATTCGTCCTTTCTGGCTGACCGGGACATAGCAGGAATGGGGGACGAGAGACTGAAACGTTCAAAGCAATTATGCCGGAATTGTTTCAAGGCAAACACTGAAGTGTAGCATTCGAGTTATGCTTGCATAGCACACCAATTCAAAAGTAGCCTATGTGTTTTTTGTCGGCTACGTGTCCAGCTATAGTCCTATAAATGAACAGAATATCAAACCGTTTTCAGTAGCCTACCACTGTTGCAGATATCACATAGGTATCCCTTTACATACATGTTTGTAATGTTGCATATTCCAACATAAGGAAGCAGTTAAGAAACTTCTAACTCCCTGTCTTAAACCAACGTAATATCAGCTTCAAACAAGCAGCAGCTGTCATGGTTGATGTTTTTTTTTAAAAACCCCGGCTTCTTCAACAGGGTGCGCTATCGTCATCGTGTAAAGCCCGCCTAAAGGATTCTGATTGGTGCCTCGATCTAGCAAAATTGGAAATGGGCTAGAATGGGTTCTTGGCCAGACGGACTTTCAGAGTGAATCTCGAATTTGCCGGAAGTACGTCTGGGTTTTTCCCAGGCTATGTATTTGCAACAATTAAAGGAATTATCCGGAGTAAAATGCACTTTAGATCAATTTACGGATGATTGGGAGTACATACGTTGAGTTGACATCAAAATCATGTCATTCGGATGTGTTTTGAGAAAGTTCGATTTTACCGTTTTTAGTCAAAACTCGTTAGCGTGGAAGTGAAAAGGGCATATTATTTCGGCGCTACAAAACGCTATTTTTATACCTCTTCTACAGTTCCAAACAACATTACACTTACGTGGTAGTGAGTAGAAGCTCCCTAAAGCCAAACCAAAGTATCCCGAGGTCTTTATGTGGTTGGATAGAGAGTCCAAAATGAATTTCATCAAGCCAGTACCTTTCCGGAAATGTTGCCATCTTTGCTGCCATCTTTAGGGGAAAGTCCGTAGGAGTCGATTGCCAAGTGTGCTCTGGAAATTCACAATTGCGTCGCCCTTTAAAAAAAAAAAAAACATAGTCCAGTCCATACAACTTCATTTAAATTGCAAAAGAAATACTGGACTATGTTTTTTTTTTTTTTTTAAACGGCGACGAAAAACACATCCGAATGACATGATTTTGATGTCAACTCAACGTATGTACTCCCAATCATCCGTAAATTGATCTAAAGTGCATTTTACTCCGGATAATTCCTTTAAGGAGAGTTTATGAGCGGTCCCTCCTCCAGTGGTAGGTTCCTAACGAACGCCAGGGTGACACACAGTTACAGTAATTGAGAGTTTAAAAAAAATCGTTTTCTTCCACTGTCCAGTCCAGCAGCTGTCAACATACAACGGAAAACAGGCGATTTTGGAAGGTGTGTAACCTATCTGCTTTAACTTTTTTAATCTAGGCGGCATTCCACCGAATCCACCCAGAGTCAGAGGCCTACCCTCTGTGATATGAATGAATGTTCTGCCTTCATATGCTCAAGCAGGCCTTTATGTCCATGTCGCAAATGTAGAGTCCGACTTGCTGCAACCACAATCATCTTGAAAGTAGCCTAGCCTAGGCCTGACAGGAGATAACATTCTACAATTTACACAGATTTTTTCTCCTCTGTTGATCTCGCGATGTTGTTGGCGAATTTGTATATGCTTATAAAAACAAAATAACACTTAATTTTGGGTTAAAATGCATTAACACGCGTTACTGAAGTTTGTCCCGACTCCTGAGTAAAATATTTACCAATTTTCTTGTAATGCCTTACATTAGCCTACCATGTTACAGCAAATTAGGCCCATTAGGCCTACATTATGCCACTTTTATAACGCGTTACTCCCAACACTGTATAGGCACAACAAAACACTAAGAGGGGAATTAACCCAAGTGCGTAAAGTCAAAAAACAAAACAAACAACCCTGCCAGGTTTCTCCCCATGTGTCATTTACGCGTGATAGAGGGAGTTACGCGTTTTGGCACCCCCAAACTCTGGGGGTTTCTTATGTATACAACTCTTGCGTGCATTCGGCCACTGACTTTCCAGCTGGGTCTCCAACATGTCGCTCTCAAGCTCAGTTGCTTGCCGCCTTGCCAGAGTCTGAAACACGCTACTACATTTAAACACAATTGTTGCCGCGACTCGAGGCATTCCAGCCTACGAAATTAATAAAAAGTAAATCATGCATAATTTAAAAATAACTCAATAGGCTACTTGGCTACGCAATAAGGTCTCCATTACAGCACCGCGGACGTTCAATGAACCCATGAAAGCGGATGGTTTGTTTGAAATCCCGACACTCTTTCAACTACATGGAACATAGTGATCATCAAATGCCTCCCCAGATTTCAGTGCCCATCAGTCCCAACATTTAACAATATAATCAAACAGCCCAAAAGTAAATTAAATATCAAACTAAACCGAAAATGTCATGCTTTTGAAGGCCTACCAGTATGCCGCTCCAAGAAATGCATGTCTCAAAATAAAACTCGCATTAGAAATAAAGGGCTGTCTCGAATACAATCCTGCCCCTAAAAGGCCTGTACTTTGTCTTAAGACCCCGGCCATAATTTGAGGATTTACAGTATCTAAGTAGACAAACTGGCTTCAGATATCCAACAGAGTGAATACGAGATTGTGCAGTCTTAGCTGTGGTTAGTGACGTGATGCTGTTAATGGGGAGTTTTACATAGCCTAGCGTAAACCTATAGGTTATTATTTATTTGGCGTAGGCTACCTATAAGGCTTTTTTCCTTATCAAAAGTGAGGGAGACGACTTATCTCTTCAACACTGCGGGGGATTTGTCGCTGTGTGTGTGACAGAAGCAGAATGGGAGAATGTGTGTAACAACAAAAAAAAAAAAGCGATTTACGCAAATGGGAGAATCCAATGAAAATGACAATGCAGCACTAAACAGATGCTGAAAACAGCACTGGTATTTCGCACGGCAAAAGTGGGGGGGTCCAAACTAACAATTTTAAAAAGTGGGTGGGACATATAATGGCTCCGACGCCCATGCTTGTGATATTCGCATAAAATCTGTGAATATTCAACAAGACTCTGCCTACTTGTTAACAGCGCTTTGCTCTGCCTCTGCCCCTCGAGTGCCGGGAGATTCACATTTTCATAAGCCCACAGTGAGACAGAATACAAAGAAAGATCTTGCCGAAAACACACGGAAATCACCGGTTCATGTAAAATGCATGTCCGCTTAAACATTATCAACACAAAATGCTCTGCTATCATGGTTGCACTCTAGCCTGGGTGTTCCCATGCTGCCTTGCGCGCGATTTGATTCACGCTGCTAAGGCAGCCTGGAGACCATGGAGCAAATTTTCGCCTGAGATAGGGGACCAATCACAGAACAAGGGGGAAAGCAACACGATGATGAGCTATGCACAGACGCATTTGATAGACATCTGTGGCACCCAATAAACGGATCTGGGCATTTTTTTCAAATACGAGAAAATTAACGTTTGGTTCCCAGACCACGTCTCATTGAGAAGTGGTGGCGCTAGCCAGGCTAGTTGCACTCTGCATGTTAAATGCGCTATAAAATAGCGACACCAGTCAGGACTTGGAAGAGAGTTTGTATAACTCGTCTGCTGGCTGGCCATAGCATTAGATCGGTATAAATAGCTATATATAACACTTGGGTAAAGTTCAAAAATGTAATGCACTGAAATTCTCATAGACCCCCATTCAAATATTTCCGGGTATAGTTTCACCTAAAAATGCCCGGATGTGTCAAAAAAACGGAAAGTACCCGGATTGTTGGAGCCATGTATTCAACATACTGTAGACATACTGTAGATGTAGGAGGTGCATATAGCCATGATTCTAAAAACAGCTTAAACATCACAACTTAAACATCAAGACCACCAGCATCAAACATCAATCACTCACCAACTGTATCTTTACAGGAGAATTATGGGAGATCAAAGTGATCTTGCATTCAGTTAAATCATAACAGATATGGCAGTATTAGTTTAATCACACGTTGAATCAAAACAAAGTAGTTAGTCTATACATAATTGAATCCATCATTTACAATAACATATGTATTGTATCTTGAAATAAAAGGGCATCTTTAAAATACTGTGTTTGATGCACAAGGAGCTTCCTGCATCCTCTGGTGAAGGTTTGAATTATTACCTGGAGTTGTGGCTACAGGACTACATCTAGCATGCATGTATGAATGAATGCATCTAGTAGATGTTATATTTTAATATCTGGGCTTTCAGCCATGGGGAATCCATCCTTCCTTTGTGATGTCAGTAAATGGAACAGAATTAAGTTTTGGTCAAGTAAATTGTCTTGTTGATTGTCATTTAATTTTTATTGTAAAGTGAACTATTTCCATTTTGTACACAAACACACTCAAATTCAAAAGTTCAAAGACAAAAAATTCCACCAGGAATGTCTGTCTCCGTTTATTGCATTTGAACACTTTAGGCTCAACATACCAGCTTTGTTTAATATATTTGTAAAGTTAATATCATGAACAAGTTCATAAGCATATTAAGACCCATATTTGTGGTTTATCTCATTTATAGCAGTAGAGCCATGACCACCTTTTCATATAAATACTTAATGTTGTGATAGATAGCAATTATGCATGGGTAAAGAAAAGTGTTAAATATAAATATGAGCAGTTTTTCAGAGGCGTCCCAAGACAGTGTTTTCACTCCCCGCCGCATTATTGTCTGGGGGATGGGGTTGAATTTTGGCATAGATGGAGGTTAATGGTGGCTCTTCTCCTTCGGTATCCAGTTCTGGTATGTGGGGTCCGTGTCCCTGAGAGGAGGACAGGACAGCAGGGGAGGAGAGGAGTAAAGAGGCAGAAACACAAAGAAGAAAAGAAGTGCTCAACTGTGCCATAACTGGACTGTCCAGACATACTGAACAGGGGTATTTTTCACAAGCCTTAAACAAGGTCCCTTCTATTGTCACACCATGCACACAATCTTCTGTGGCCACTAAGACTTGTTTGTTGTAACAGGAAATAACTTGCAGCTTTCTAACTGTGGTCTAGCTGCTCTGAGCACTCATAGCTCTGGTGAGAACAGATCAAATGCTTCTAACCCTGACCCTCAGAACAAGAGGTGCATCTGTGGAGGATGAGAAAAGCAACAAGCTTTACCCTCAGTGAGTCTTGTGATACTGACCTGTCTCAGAGTATACTGAACTTCAGTTTGTACAGTAGTTCTTCATTTCCAGATTGAACTATAAGGTAACAGACCTATGTTATATTGAAGGTAGTCCGAAATACCACTGATTTCTTCACCGAGTCACAAGCTGAAAGAAAGTGTAAAACAAGAAACATTTGGGCACTTATGAAGGCAACAGACTATGTGCTTTTTAGGGAGTAGCAAAGTGAAGTGCTGCATGCTGTTATCTGAGATCAGTTCAGTGGATCATATTCTGTAAACTTACTAACAACTTCTGCTTTGGCTTATGTTAACAGAGAGACATATGCATCGCTGTAAACTACATACTTTATGGAGCCATAGAAACCAAACACGTGCAACAGTTTTATTATGACCACCGCACAACAAAGTGGCGGGCTAATAGGTTTAGAGTTTTTTTTTTTCTTCCAGATTTTTTATTTATTTTTTCTTCAGTAATTTTGTGTCAACGATTTCTGGGACACTGAAAGACCGGGGTACACGAAACTTGGTGGGCATGTAGCCCCACAAGGATGACACGTAACTTGTACAATCTACAAGTTAAAGTGCTGAGTCTGGACACTCTTAGAAACAAGTCCCTCTGTATTTTAATGGACTCTCCGGCATCATATTTCACTGTGTGTGCCGTGCTGTGATGAATTTCTGTGTGATAGGCTACTTTGATGGACTTTGATATTAATCCTGCGTAATACTTGGATGGACTGTCTATAACACTTGTGTGATGCTTTGATAGACTTTTGATATTATCTTGCTTTTTGTTGTTGATGTGGCATCCTCCTACTTGTGTGCATTAATTGTAGATAGAGAACATTATGATATGCACAGAGTTGTGTGTGTGTGTCAAATTCAGCGCCCTGTACTCCCACTTGACACTCTCTCTCTCTTCTCTTATCAGCGGATCCCTGCGATTGGCCCGTCTAGCACCTGTCTGCGGTTCACCCGCCCCCTAGCTGTCAGTCACAGACCTGGATTCGCCCCCGCCCTCCTGGATAGTGCAAGCCTGTGTGTGTGTGTGCAGCCGGCTCTGACTGGCTCTCCCTCTCCATCCACCTGGACTGCGCACTGTGCTGCAAATACCCTCTCATCCTTTCATTGCCTCTATCCTGGATTGTGGACATTACTTCCAATAGACTGAGTATTTTACAAACAAAAGAAGTGACTGCTGTCTAAATAAACACACCCACACAAACACACACATGCAAGCACACACACACACTTAAACACACACACACACACACACACCATTACCCCTACACACTTACTCACAAGCGAACACCCCCCCCCCCCCACACACACACACACACACACACAGGCACATGCATGCACACACACATAAACATGAACACGCACGCACAAACACAAAATATGCGTGGCCATATTTTGTACCGCTTTGCAGTACATATTTTTGCATATGCACACGTTTTTTTAGGCTAAAACAGTTTATGTCACTTACTGCAAACAACCGCCAGCTGTCTGTATCCTGAATACACTGTAAAAAAACAGCGATATGTGTGGACAGCCCAGGCTCCAAAACGGCAACAAAAACAACCTGGGCAAACCTAGCCCATAAAAACATAACAAACTGTTCCAGCAAATCACAGACTAGATGCGCGTTTGGGAGAGTTTCAATTGAACGGGGAGGAGGGGGAGGAAGTAGCGAGCTAGCTCTCTGTTTTGTTTGAAAGTCAACAGAAGTGACGTTACAGCATCGCTTACAGTAGAGCACCTTTACTATAATATAAGATTACAACACTTATTACGATATCACTTTTTGCAGTGTGCTCTTCAGACATAGGCCCAACTATTCATTACCTGTTGTGGCTCAAAATAAGGCCTCTTCAGCTACACAAATGCACCAAAGATACAGGCTGTACAGTAGGTATGTTAAAATCCATAAGATTGTGCTACAGTATCTCAAAGTACAGAACAGTTTGCAGCAGTGTACAATACAGGTTAAACAGCCGGTGAAAAATCAAGTTTTAAACCTTGGCTTGCCATAACCACTGCCTAGCACCTTTTCAGCCGGCACAGACAACTGTGTGAAAACCAAAATCTAACAGACGTAATGTGGTTGAGATAGCTACAAAGACTAACACCTATGTTCACTGGTTTTCCCTTGGTTTTGGCACTTGGTTTTTTCCTCTATTGCATATTCAAAGGGAATTCAATAAAGTAAATCATACTCTCATATTCAGAATACAACAAGTAAATAAACACAAAGGCCTGACAAAAACATGAAATGACATTATAGCTGGCCCTGATGTGACAGTTCATGTTCGTTTCTCCTTGCATATCAGTAACAATATTTGTGATTTTTTTAAACTTAAGTTGCAATTAATTATAAAATTAATAATGAGAGTTAGAAGGCAAAACAGGCTGTAATAGACACTATATGTTGGTCTAAAGGACTTTTACAATTTAAAGAGAAACTATGCAGTATTTGCAATTTTTTTCACTGTTTTCTCGGTTTTTGCTTCTTTTTCGCTGGCTGCCATGACGAATGTCTGAGAAACTCCATCGCTACCTTGTTCTAGCCAGTGCCTGGCGTGTATGTGTATTTAAATGCAGTAAAGCAATTAGTTACATTCGTTATATTTCCTGACACTGAGGCCGCTGGCCTAGCCTGGCGAGCCAGACCCACATTAAAATGTAGGGTCTGGGCACTCACCGTTCAGTGCTCAGTCCGAGGGGCGGGATAATCAGTTGTCTTTCAAATTCCCTCTGCACGCAATAGGATATTTGTTTTCAAGTAGCAGGGAATTCAAGCCAAACCGTTGCAACTCTGCCATCAATCATTATGTTAAGCCCACCAAACGACTCTATACATGATTTCAATGGCCTGATTAAGTTTCGATTTCTGGAGCTCACAAGCCAACGGAGAGTTGCTAGACTAGCCCTGGCAGCAAGGGGCGCGTCTAGATTTCTAGTCTACCGCTGGCCCGCAGCTAGGGCCAAAGTTGCAAGGGTGGTTTTACCGCTCACAGGCGCTAGGGGGAAGCGAGACGGCCACCATTCCAATGACTCCAAAGCTGTTAAGTTAAGGTAAATTAAGCTAAAAACCTGCATATTAAGAAATGTTTCTCAAAGAGAGATGCAATGCTGTCTCCTTCAGTCCCCACTCTGCCATATTTAGATATCTGTACAGGAAAAATAATAGATCTTCCATGAAGTCCGACATATGAGGTCCATCTTGGTGTGATTTCATTTTCAGAAGAACAGAATTCTAGACGGGGAAGCAAAATATTTATTAATTAACAAACATCTAGTTAATTACATCAAAGCTACACAAAAATGAGACCACAATTTACTAAAATGAGCACACAATTTAGCCTACTAAAATAAGTGCATATTCTCGATATTCTCGTCTTGCAATGACACCTCCCGGGCTCCGTAGCGCTGCTTCAAAAAATAAAATAGAAAAAAAAAACGAGTCAGAAAAATCGAGACCGGACCAATCGTCAAAATTTCGGTGTCCACCACTCTAGTTCATCCAAAACAAACCAGAAAAGGGACTCAAAGTGCTAAATACCGGAATTATCCTTTTAGTAACACGGATGACTATTGGATCAGAATAACCTTGACTGCATAGTTGTAACCTGTGTTATCAAAGCATAAAGCCTACAAAACTAATTTTCTTCATATTGACTTATTTTCATAGAAAAGCAATAACAAATCACTTTATAGCATATCCGCATATTTATGCGATGAAGATTTAATGTTATTTCCTCTAGAGATGCTGAGAACATTCAACATGAGGGAGGAGCATGGGTGTAGGAGGTGCATAAGCATAAGGTACCTATGATTCTAAACCACATTTCTTTCAGATTAGTGAACTGCCTCTTACACTAAAAAATGAACCGACTGGATTTACTTAATTGCTAATATGCAGTGGCTGCACATAAATGAAATGTCTAAAATTGATGCATTTCTCATTTGGTTTACAAAATTGATTCATGCTGTGGCCTGACATCGTCATACTCAATTCTAGTCATACTTAAATGTTGTGGGCGGCACTAAGTTCTGCTGGCTTCCAGGCTAGTGGTGACTCAATTTGTGCAACCAATGATATGGTTTAAATGAAGTTTACATGAAATATACATGTCATTTCAATGTTATTCAGGTTGAAGCATGTATGGGGGTAGGCATTCATATTGTATTTAATATTGCAGCGTCGTCTACGCAAGCAGAAAATTTGCAATGTCTTGAGGTGACACCGTCTGATTAGGCAGTGCATATTGAGAAGAATTCATATGTAGCTCAAAACCTTCCACAAACACCTGATACCTTGTGAATGCTCAATAGCCTACCTAACACACATATGCACTGTGTCGCCAAAAGTTTTCACATGAGCTTTCTTAAAGACGGTTTTGCCTAGAGATATTCTTATGCTTTGAAATGAACCATTCTTTGTTCCCACCATGAGTGAGTTAGCTATTAAAGGGAAATTTAGCAGGATTAGCTACATTTCCCCCTCTGCTGGAGAAATTGTGCATTATGCTATTTCAAATTGTGGAAAGGTAATGATAAAGCACATGGATTTGTTTACAAGCTAGCGAAACGGTTAGCATAAGTTTGGCAGAACAATGTGGATGTTACAAGGTAAGAAACAGATTTAAAAAGTTTCTTGTTTCTCACTTCTATTACCGGGACGGTAGTCCCAATGTTGTTATTTAACCATCCAAATGATTTCTAAACGGGTTTATTAAGTTGAAATAGTTGCCAAGTGCCCCTTTAAGCATGCACAAAGTATCAGTGGTTCCATGGCACTGTTACCAAACTCAATGAACGTATCTGAAAACTGTGGCACAACATATTCAGCAAGTTTCATATTAAGACTTCATCTTGAAGTTTTAAAGGAACACGCCACCCAATGTCAGTAGTAGCCTAATATATGTTCTTACCTTAACTTTCACGAGTTGAGTCATACCTCTCCCGTGTAGGTACATGCACTCAAACGCTCTGGTGCGCGGCTGGACTGTGTTAGCATGTTGCTATGCTAGCGGGCTTTGACGGTAACTAAGCTTAGAAGTAATCAGAAACATCCACGTTTTCCCGACTTAAATACAGTTGCACTAGTAGTTGATAGAAATGCTACGGCCACGCAACATGAAACGTGGCGATTTTCCAAGCGAATAAACCGGAGAACTACAATGTGTGGCGCAATAGCACTTGGGAGTACTTCGACCTAGCGTAGTAGTATTGTTAACACCTAATTGTAGATCCTATCCACCACAGAGTTTAGAATCCATGCTGGATCGACCCTCAGCCTCTCCCTCCCCTCTGAGCGAGAGAGAGGCACACACACTAGAGATGCGCTGATGGGCTATTATTTCAACCATAACTGCATAGCAAAACTTATCATCCATCAGCCATCCATCAGCACCAAAGTTTTTTGACCAATTTTCGAAACCACACCCACCCACCATCCGCTGGTTGTTTAAATGTAGGCTATGGGTGATGCAGCGCTGCTGACGTGAGGCTAGAAAGCCCTTGCCTGTTCTAGAAAGACTGATCTAATGCAGCAAATAAAGGCTAAAGTCGTACATTGGCTATGTTGTAGCCTATCCCCAGAATATCAGCAGCAAACTCAGTCTCTGTCTCGCAAAACAGTCTCCAAATAAAACGCACATCGGCCTGTTGCTTATTCTGCCAGCTTGTGACAATATATCGTCCAAAATGCTTGATTGCATTGCATTCTCCACATTTTTAGCTAAATTTTCATGTACCACATCAGCATTTTTGTTCAGTGAATCTTTTGTAAATTGCTTTACAATTACCGTCGGGCATATTGCCTGGCTTGCCTCAGCTTCGGTCACGTCCTTTTACAATTTTATGATCTATCTATCTATCTATAAAGCAAGAAGCGTCTGTGTGTCTGTCTCTGTCTGTCTGTGTGTCTGTCTGTCTGTGGCACGCATATCTCGCTGACCGTTTGTCAGACTGATTTCAAACTTGGCAGGTGTCTTGCTATAGGCAAGAGTAGAGCTAGAGTAAGTGCAGTGCCAAATTTGACGTTGTTTGAATAAGAAATGCAAAAGATATTGTTAAATATATCGGTAAAAGAAGCACATTGGCTTTCACCGCTAGCCACTCCCCCTCCCACACACCACTGTACTGTAAGCCAGTGTTTTTCAACCACTGTGCCGGGGCACACTAGTGTGCCGTGAGAGATCATCAGGTGTGCCGCAGAAAATTACCCAAATGTCACTCACTGGTCCAGAAAAGCAACTGTTGTAGGCTATCAAAGAATTTACATGCTCTCATTGATTGATTGCACTATTTGTGGTATGCAGGCATTGTACAACGGGGGCCCCATATCCAGTATTCACAGAATCATCACATATCCAGTTCATAACAACAATTAAATTAGATATAGTCACCTACAAATGAAACAGAGGGCACTTGTTTTATTGAGCAGGTCTTGCATAGAAGCCATAATAAGGCCATATCTGTGTATTATTTGAAATTTTAGGCTATGGTATGTTTATTTTTTCTTCACACAGGATAGTGTGCCGTGGGACATTTTAAGTGTCAAAAGTGTGCCGTGGCACAAAAAAGGTTGAAAAACACTGCTGTAAGCTACCAGTGAGGATAGAAGCAGGGCTTTGGCTAAGCTGGATCAGTGTAAGTTATAAGGGCAAAAAACGTAACATGTCTGACCTAAACAATAAAGTGAACTCCACGGATTTTGCAACACGCCAAGACACAGGTATGCAGTGGCTCTTCATTCTTCAAAATGACGTAAAAAATGATGTGCAATAAACGGACTCTTCGAATAGCCCAGACTACTTTGGACTGTCTTTAGACTTTGAATAAGCAAACGACAATTCCAACTGCAAGGTCCTAAATTGAAACGAGCGATAATGGTCCCGAATTAAAGAACGTCTCAGAATGCCACACATGCAAAGCATAACCAGCGACAAGCAACGAGTGGCAGACAGAGTGTGATGCTATATGAATAGCCCAGGCTACTTTGGACTTTCTTTAGACTTTGAATAAGCAAACGACAGCTCCAACTGCAAGGTCCTAAATTGAAACGAGCGATGATGGTCCCGATTAAAGAACGTCTCAGAATGCCACACATGCAAAGCATAACCAGCGATAAGCAACGAGTGGCAGAAAGAGTGTGATGTCACTTATAGGCCACCAGAGACTGTTTTTGAGTCACACCGTTGCAAATTCCATATGATGCATCATTCCACAAAATGGTTTGTTTTCTCTATCATCACGTTATTCAATAGGCTAAGCATATAGCCTTGACTCAAAGCAGCTGTTATTATGACATTTTGATTTGTAAAAAATGTCACATGTAGCCATTTCTGTCAAAATGTCACATGTGAGCCAAATTCTGCTCACTTCACATTTATTATATTATCTGTAGGTCTATTCATTATTGAATGCTTACCTGGAATTATGTTTTTCCCTATTCTATTTTCAAAGCAGGCCTACCTGCAGGCACACTCTCGGAAAAAATGGTACCGCTCAGTACCGTAAAAAAGGTACAAACGCTTGTCTCTGTGGCAGTACCTTTAGAGGGTACAGAGCAGTACCTTACAAAAGGGGCACATATTTGTACCCTCATGTTTTGTACCTTCAATGGTCCCATCTGTACCTTCAGGAACTATTTTGTACCTTTTCTCTATGGTACAGGTTTGTATCATCATTGAGGGTACAGTATTTGTACCATTAAGGTACCACCACAGAGACAAGTCCATTTGTACCTTTAAAGGTACCTATAAGTTCCCTTAGACAAGTGGATTTGTACCTTTAAAGGTACTTATAGGTTCCCTTACTGGACATACTGTAAATAAATAATAAAAACAACACTTTCTTTAAAAAAACAGATTTATTGTATAAAAATACAAAACAGTAAATCTGATTTCATCACAGGGTACAGACAGAGAGCTTTTTTTTTTTTTTTTAAATCAGATGCATTCTGGCCACTTACGACATTAAGACATACATTTTGCAAGTTTACTTACAACAAGTTTAATTTTGTTTGATACAGTAGGGCTGGTGTGTGTGTGTGGGGAGAGAGAGAGAGAGAGAAAGAAAGAAAGAGAGAGAGAGTGTGTGTACAGAGAGAGGAAAGAGAGTAGAGAGAGAGAGAGAGAGTGGAGAGAGAGAGTGTATAGAGAGTGGAGAGAGAGAGAGTGTGGAGAGAGTGGAGAGAGAGAGAGTGTGGAGAGAGTGGAGAGAGAGAGAGTGTATAGAGAGAGTGGAGAGAGAGAGAGTATAGAGAGAGTGTATAGAGAGAGAGAGAGTGTGGAGAGCGAGAGTGGAGAGAGAGTGTGTGTGGAGAGAGCGAGAGAGTGGAGAGTGCAGACTTCCGTTCCATCCACCTTGATAGTTGCAGGGAGTCGCCGCTCGCTGAAAACCTGTCTCCAGTTTGATGTGCCAGGCATCTGCAGTCGGATAAGGTGTAGCTGGATCTCCCTAAACAGACAAAACACAACACAACTAAAATGAGTAAAGAAAATGTTCTCCTTTTGGAATTTCATATTAACTTTGTACAACTGAAAGTTCGGAAATGAAGATGAATGGTAAAACTTACATCATTCAGTGAAATGTAGTGCTCAAGTTTTTCTCTGAAGATGGTTGGTAAGAGCACCAAGGCAGCTCAGAATTCTAGGTTTTACAAACGAGAAGAGGTATAAATACAATGGATTAACAATGGCAAACATATCACACAATATGACAAGAGGTTACTTTTAGGGGTGTCACGATTCTCCAAATCCTCGATTCGATGTAATTTTCGATTTTAAAGTCACGATTCGATTCAATTTTCGATCTTTTTCAAATATTACTATTAATGCATTCCTTATATGTTATTTACTCTTTTTGGTCTTTTCCTTTTCAGATATTTAACACTTCTAAAGTGAACTACAAAAGAGTTGTTATAGGGCACAGTGTATGAAGGACCAAACTATTTCAAACATACCCCAAAAGGTGTTTTCAGGAAGGGATACTTGTTGGCGGCTTCAACAGCTGACATTCCACCCTGTAGCAACTCGCATCTTCTCCAGAGAAATGTGCGCCTCATTTTTTCCTCCACAATGGCACTATCTGGTTGAGACTTTTACATGGGCATCATTTAAGACTGCATCTTCGCCAACAGGACCTTCAGACTCATGATCGATCCTATTGTGTACAAGTTCACAAACACACAAACACACACATTACTGGGATGCTCTATAACCTAGAGTCCTACCACTGCTGCAAATACTGTTGTACCACAGGAGGCCTACCATTTCGCATCTTCTTTCACATGTTATCTGGCTTGGTGTCTGTTTGGACTTGCCCTTGCGATGACCAAATTTCGCTTTGAACTGTTTGACCTGTTCTTCATCCAAGAGGTGATCGTTCAGTTTTGAACTTCCTTTTTAATGACATGTGCAACGTATGCTATGCAAAACAATGATTGTCAAGGGTTACTTTACATTGCATGACAAGATGATATTTTGTTGCAAGTATATATATATATATATATATATATACCGTAAACATAAACATATCATTTCATTAGTAGCACAGTGACAACAGACTATTGAATAGTAACAGAAAACATCAGAATATATTGAAAGCATTCCTAAAGCACTTCAATGTCAAACACTTACATATCCATTCCCCTCCACGTCCTTCAAGAAAGGGTATTTGGCAACAAGTGCCTTGGCAGCCTTCACATAATCTTCACCGGAAGGATACCTAACAAATTCATTTAAAATGTTTACAATTGCACAAAGTTATTAGATCATACTGCATACATCCAAATACCTGCATTCAAACAAAACCAATGAAACAAAGGGTGTTTACAGCAAAAAAGGGCACCATTTTGCATGTGCAAGGCTTGTAAATACACCACACCATAGTTAGACACAATTATTGCTCTCTACAGTTAATATGTTTATTAAATTCCAGTCTGTTGCAAAGAATCCAAAGATAAAAAAGTTAAAAACCCACCTTGATTCAGACATTGAAGCAGGAGCTGCAACATCGCAAATTTCTGTTTTCGGCTGAGAGATCAGGTTGATGAACTTTACTGCTACTTGCTTTTTGAAGAACCCCTCAAAGAGCTGGGAAATCATAAGGTTCGTCAGGCCACCATTAACAGTTTCCCCATCCACTTCATATTCTGAAAAAGAAAAAACAAAACAGCATTTAATATAACTAGTTAGACACTACAAACTCACATCCCTTGCACAAACAGAACCTAAACTAACCTGTGAAAAATTACCATTAATTCACCATTGACCTTAAACCATCAAGTCAGCAAGGTCAGCGCTAGCCTTCACCAACCACGTGGCTGGCTAACTGATGAACTGAAACGGCCTTGATGCTACCAACACTAAGTTATACAAATGCAATCATAAGTTCTCAATGTATGACTGATGTTTAACTAAACAATATTAGCAGCTATATTGCCATTGTGTTACCGTTTGTATTGTATAGCAGTTATTTCAACATCTTTCTCAGAGCCAAAACAGGAAACTAACGTTACATAAAGCCTGGGAAGTTGACGTTAATTCTACCAAAAGCATGTGGCGTCAGCTAGCTAACCAGTCTGGTAGCCAATGTAGCGCTATAGCTTCCCAAGTTAGCTATAACTTTTCTACCATTGACCACGACTGATTACCTAGCCAACTAGCTAGCTCTAACATTGGCTTAAATTAACACTTGACATGATCCCAAATCCGCTAAAATGTCACCAAAGCACTAAGTAATGTTACTTAATGCATGCATAAATCAGATTGACAGGGAGCTAAGAGACCTTAGCAGCTCGTCCTAGCTTCTAGGTTCCATCTAGTAACGTTAGCTAGATAGATATTATACCACACGAAGTCCTGTTAAAAGTTTAACGCTATTGACAATTATTAAAAAAGCTACTTTAGTCACCTATGAATTTTTTTCTCTCATTTACGGTTACGTCCAATCCACCTTTAGAAAGTTGCTGCAGAAGGTCTTCGGTTGTCAGCGCAGCAAGAGACATCATTCAGATTCCCTGCCTCAGCTCAGCCCGACCCACGGCACCGACCGTTAAAATCTTTATGGAACACTCCAAACACTGACGCCCGTGCCGACGCTACGGCGCCTGCAGTACGCAGCACTGTCCGTTGCGTTGACTGATGACCGCTGACGATAGCTTGCTAACTTATTAGCTGGTACAGTACACACATCGTCAACCTCACTCCTGACAAATTTGTTTGTTGTAAAAACAGGATTTTTAGACTATTCAATCCATATTTCTCATCTCATTTTCAAAACAAAATCATAATCTAGCCCAACTTTTTAAATAAATGTATAATCCTCTACCATTTCTCAGAATCATCCTCCATGTTTTTATTTTTGGCGAGGTCGAGAGTTCTAGCAGGACTGGCGATCTGATTGGCTGACGCATGACTAATAGCTCTAGTTCATGGGTACAAAATCATATGGTACAAACATGTACTTTCACAAATCTTGTACTTTGAAAGGTACAACCAGAGAATGTCTAATAAGGGGAGAACTGCCACTCTCGGAAAACTTCCGGTTTCTAAACTGTTCTGAAGTGGTTGCAGTTCCTTCTGTGGTTCCACATGAGGGCGCTCGTCCACGAGTGCAGAATGCATGGAGGTCTATGGAGCTGTACCCCTCAAAATCCACTTTTCTCGGGATATAATTTTTTTCCAAGTAATTTGAATATTGTTTTCGAAAGGGGAGGCAAAGAAAATACACTTGGTTGAGTATTATATTTTTTAAAGTCACTTAATTGTTCTAAAAAGCCTTTCAAACGTGTCAATGACGTCATTCATTAGCACAATGCTAGCGTGTTATGGGCAACAACGACCCAACCTGTAAGAAATCAAAAGGACATAAGTACTCGTTCATTCAACTTTTGACCTATAACCCATGTTGAAGTTATACAAACTACAATCAAATCTGAGATTTGTCAACGACAATCAGGTGAAAGAGGCAAATTTAGCCGTCTAGCTCCATTGACTCCCATTCATTCTGCACTCATGGCGATCGCCCCCAGTGGAACTCTGGTGGAACTGCAACCAAAATTCGGTACAATGGGACTTAATACGGAGTGGCAAGGCTCTCCGTAGACGGGCTCTGGTACAACATTGTATCACAGAGGTTCAGTCCTGTATCTTTCAAGGTACAACAAACTGAAAGGAACAATTTGGTACCTGAAGGTTTAATACTTGTACCCCTGCGTACCTTTTTTTCTGAGAGTGCATGTAGGCTAATTGGGCTACAAGAATAGCATGTTTGAACGGGCACTGCACTAGTTGTAATAAAAAACGCAATTTGCCACATAATTTCAACATGCTCCTGGCCTACTAATTAATGCCTATTGTACTTTATTTTTTGCAAAAAAATGTCATTCACATTATAGGCTACTTTACACACTGTTAGGCTATGTCAGGGTGACTGACAAGCCTGTTCTGAAGACAGTCATTTTGACTGCACGAGCGCATCTTTTTCAGACAGACAGCATTTTATAGCAGGCCATCGGACAAATATGACGCCTCGATATTAAAGAAACTCCGACTCCATTCATTCTGAAAGTCCACCGCACAACGTGCATGTTCACATTTTTAGTAGCCTAACAACCGCCAGCTTGCTTGCCTTACACATCTAAGTTTTCCGACTATTTTTCGTAGGCCTACCTTCTTTTTCCGCTGGATGTTATTGAGTTTGTAGAAGTTTTAGCTCTTACGTTCTGAACATCTCGCACTGCCATCGCCCGATGTCATTTCTGAGTCATATCACTCTCTGTCTCTCTTTTAAATGCCTATTCCCTGAATGGTAGGCTACAATTATGTGTTTTATATATAGGCTAATATCGAAACAAAATAACCCAGGCAGTCTCATCTAGGATATACACAGGTTGAAGTCAACGTCAAGTTGGTTCTATTTAGGGAGGTGAATGTGTGTAAACATCTGTAGATGACTCAGAAATGACATCGGAAGACAAGGAGTGAAAGAGGCAAGCCGAAGGCTGCTGACAAGGGCCCGACGCTATTGTAAAGCAATTTACAAAAGATTCACTGAACAAAATGCAATCAAGCATTTGTACGATATATTGTCACAAGCTGGCAGAATAGGCAACAGGCCGATGTGCGTTTTATTTGGAGACTGTTTTGCGAGACAGAGACTGAGTTTGCTGCTGATATTCTGGGGATAGGCTACAACATAGCCAATGTACGACTTTAGCCTTTATTTGCTGCATTAGATCAGTCTTTCTAGAACAGGCAAGGGCTTTCTAGCCTCACGTCAGCAGCGCTGCATCACCCATAGCCTACATTAAAACAACCAGCGGATGGTGGGCGGGTGTGGTTTCGAAAATTGGTCAAAAAACTTTGGTGCTGATGGATGGCTGATGGATAAGTTTTGCTATGCAGTTATGGTTGAAATAATAGCCCATCAGCGCATCTGTGTGTGTGCCTCTCTCTCGCTCAGAGGGGAGGGAGAGGCTGAGGGTCGATCCAGCATGGATTCTAAACTCTGTGGTGGATAGGATCTACAATTAGGTGTTAACAATACTACTACGCTAGGTCGAAGTACTCCCAAGTGCTATTGCGCCACACATTGTAGTTCTCCGGTTTATTCGCTTGGAAAATCGCCACGTTTCATGTTGCGTGGCCGTAGCATTTCTATCAACTACTAGTGCAACTGTATTTAAGTCGGGAAAACGTGGATGTTTCTGATTACTTCTAAGCTTAGTTACCGTCAAAGCCCGCTAGCATAGCAACATGCTAACACAGTCCAGCGCGTTTGAGTGCACGTACCGACACGGGAGAGGTATGACTCAACTCGTGAAAGTTAAGGTAAGAACATATATTACTACTGACATTGGGTGGCGGGTTCCTTTAAGCATCAAAGTTATCTTCCTGTAACTTTAATGTTGCAATAGTAAGAACATCTGAATGTGTAGGCTACTCTCAGTACATGTCACCTGTAGGCCTACAAGAGAATGAAATTGAAATTAATATATTATTAATGAATATATATTAAAGGAAAATTCCAGTTTTTAGCACTTTAAGGCCCTTTTCTGGTTTGTTTTGGATGAACTAGAGTGGTGGACACCGACATTTTGATGATTGGTCCTGTCTCGACTTTTCTGACTCTTTTGAATCGCCTTTTCACCTCTCAGGGTGGCTGGCAATGGGCATACTGTAGTAGGCTACTCAAACATGTCCTAAAACAACCCCGTTCGTTTTCAAAACTGTGCAACTCACCGAGTGGTTAGTGGAGTTCGTTGGCTATTAAAAGCAAATATATCGGCGCAATGTATGATTCGTATTTGAACCTGAAGCATAGACGGTGGCTATCAACGTGCAATGAGTCTTCCAACAGAAATCAATGGGATTTTACAAAATGCCAAATAAAAGACGACAGAAACTGTATTTCGCTATGCTACTTGTTTTGGAACATCAACGAACACCACTAACCACTCGGTGAGTTGCACAGTTTTGAAAACGAACGGGGTTGTTTTAGGACATGTTTGAGTAGCCTACTACAGTATGCCCATTGCCAGCCACCCTGAGAGGTGAAAAGGCGATTCAAAACGAGTCAGAAAAGTCGAGACAGGACCAATCGTCAAATGTTCGGTGTCCACCACTCTAGTTCATCCAAAACAAACCAGAAAAGGGCCTTAAAGTGCTAAAAACCGGAATTTTCCTTTAATATTTCATGTAAACGTAACTTATACAATGTCATTGGAATCGCTTTGCAAAGCACGTAAGTAACTTCAGAACCAGGAGGGCAAATGATCACATCCATCATGCCATCACTTCATTATTAGACTAGGCAGGATTTTGGAAAATGTGATTATTTAAAGTCCCGAAGGCAAATCATTTTTGGCATACAAAATTTTTGGGGTTTTGAAGGGTGCTGAATTCAAATCTTCTGTATGCCAGGCTCAAAAATGTCCCATAATGCCTCAAAATGGAGAAATCCAATATGGCCGCCGCCGCCAGGTCAAAATCTAATGGGCTAGTTGCACGAAAGGCTCCCGGTGAGGTCATTTGTTTCCTGTGGAGCCAGGTGTGTTTGAACCTGCCGCTATTCTGAATGTAATTAGTGTCTACACGGACCCGGCTAGGTGTTGCACCTAGAGAATCAGCACGTTACGATAAAGAAGGACGTGTAGACACTAAGAAGAGCGGCAGGTTCAAACACACCTGGCTCCACAGGAAACAAACAAGCTCACCGGGAGCCTTTCATGCAACTAGTCCATTAATCACTTATCTTTTAGACTGTACAAGGTAAAAACCTGAATGTAATGTGCTTTTATAGGTTTTCACATATAGGGAATTCAATGTCATGCTCAGATTTAAGATCAAGACTAGAGAAAATGCTTGAAATTAATGTACATTGTTACAATTGTTGTCTCGGATAATGAATAATTCATGAAAAAAGAGGACCATGAAACAGGTTGATGGCTTTCTGAAGAATTTACTTGAAACATGTTTAGAAGCAAGGTTGATTACCATATTTCAATTATATATTTATATTATTTATCTGTATTTATCTATTTATATGTATTTTAACTATTTATTTAATAATGCATATTTACCTGTTTATTTAGTAATTAATCCATTCTGTTCTAATCAATTCTTTAAACTTCTTGGTATGAAGAGGTAGGCTACACACTTAGGCTATCCTAATCATCCTCATCCTCCTCCTCTCCAGCAGTGTTCTGACAGGTGCTGCTGCAGCTGCATGACTCCATGCATAACATGCAACTTTTCCTGCAACTGTAGCGCTGGCTTAGACATCCCTTGACGCAACCACAGGAGGTGATCTCCTTACAAGCTTTTGGAATTGGTGGAAAAGATAGTAGCTGTGGCACTAACTGATCATGCACATTTGGATGGCCTGATAAGTGTGAGTTGTGTTTGGGCCACCAACATGCTTTCTTGGCAAGGGACGCCCCCCAGTCGTGCATGAATTGTTTAATTATGCCTACGCACACAAGGGAAGCCCGTTTTTTCTCTGGTAAATGTGCAGGTTCTCCTGTTTCCGAGGGTCCGTCAAGGAAGATGGCAAGAGTAGCCAGGGCGCTTAGGGCAGTGTTTCTCAAACTTTTTTTCTGGGGACCCACTTTTTAAAAATGACAGACTATCGCGACCCAACTCGTGACTGTGGTAGTTAACAAACTAGATCAGTGGTTCTCAAACTTTTTCTTTCATTCCCCACTTTGATCAAGGGGGCATTCTCGAGCCCCACCTGTCCCTCATCGCTCTAAGAAAGTGGTAGGTCAAGCTTAAAATTGTCAAATGTATTGAAATAATGACAAGTTCTAAATATATCCTCTTCAACAGAGTTAAAATCAGCTGGTGCTGCAGATATAATAATAAATAAATACATAACACATATTTCTGTTTTCCAGCAACATATTAGGAAGCATAGGCCATTTTACAGCATTGTACAATATATTCAATGAAATACCAACATGCTGCATTAAATGGATCCATAATCCAGTCATACTGAGCACTGCTGGTTGGGAAATATTTTTGAAATAAACTTTGCAGGGATGTGATGTAGGCCTGCTGTCTCAAAGGCATAATACTGTCGCGATCGAGGCGCCTGTCCCATACTCAAGTTTTTTTGGTGAATGCAGTAATCTTATTTGCTAGGTGAGGTAGGTGCTTGTCTTCGCCTTGTAACTGGACATTTAACTCAAATGTATCGCTAAGATATATCAAATATATCGCTAAGATAGGCCAGCTTCGTCAAGAAATGTTCATCAGTGAACGTGCTTGCAGATTCAAACATGCGCTCTTCCTCCAAGAAGAGGCGACTCGGAGCTCAAACACGCGCGACAGCACTTTACCTCAGGAAAGCCACCTTGCCTCGTTGTGAAACAGTACAGCCTTTTGGTCAGCTACCATCTCTTCGCAAAGTGCGGAGAATAGACGCGCTTTTAAGGGCCGGGTTTTGATGAAATTCACCACTCTCACAACAACGTTCAAAATCTCATGTAGGTCGGGACTAACTAGCCTTGACACGAGCGCTTCCCTGTGAATAACACAGTGCGTCCATTGCGCATCGGGTGCTACCTGGGCCCAGGCTACAGATAAAAAAATAAATAAAAAAACTCCTGTTTTTCACGTCAGTTCGCGCCCCACCTGGCATGTGTCCGCGACCCAGTAGTGGGTCGCGACCCACAGTTTGAGAAACGCTGGCTTATGGGAACATATAGTCTAGGTCAATTTTGAAAATAAATTAACCCTGAAGGCAAATCATGTTAATTTTTGGCATACAACATTTTTAGGGGTTTTGAAGGGTGCTGAATTCAAATCTGTATGCCAGGCTCAAAAATGTCCCATAATGCCTCAAAACGGAGAAATCCAATATGGCCGCCGCCAGGTCAAAATCTAATTAATCACTTATCTTTAGGACTGTACAAGGTAAAAACCTGAATGTAATGTGCTTTTATAGGTTTTCACATATAGGGAATTCAATGCCATGCTCAGATTTAAGATCAAGACTAGAGAAAATGCTTGAAATGAATGTACATGGTTAAAATTGTTATCTCGGATAATGAATAATTCATTAAAAAAGAGGACCATGAAACAGGTTGATGGCTTTCTGAACAATTTACTTGAAACATGTTTTTTATTTTTATATTTTAACTATCTATTTATATTATTTATCTGTATTTTCAACCCGATCACACTCGCCATGCGTATGATTCCGGACGCAAACCTGTGCACGCCAATGCGTACAGTAATGTACGCAATTGTCAATAATTCGCACATGTGCGATAGCCTGAAATAGGCTTCCTCGAGCTTGCAATGGTTTTCACAGGTAGGCTACAGTAGGCTAGCTTAAATCCGTTCATTTGCTCGTGTTTGCTATTGTTTCTGTTTCAAAATGTGTGTTTAAACTGCTACCCTATTTTAGTTGGATAACATGACCTATCACGCACATCTGTAGGATATTTAATATTTATTGGCGATAGTGTTTTGTTTTTTTAATTGGTATAAGCGAGCGTGCCTTTAATAGGCTACGAGCGAGCCTAATTTTAATAATAATAGCCTGGTAAAGCTGTAATATTTTAATTTGAGCCTTGTTAAACATCCGCGATATATTTAGTAGTTTGTTTGAGATTTGTGGACTGTTTGGAAGGTGACTGCTATAAAGTTCTCGGACATACTTTTTTTAAAAAGTGGCGAAAGTCCAGTTCAAATCGGAGAAATTTTCCATCACGTCCTATATTGATGTCATTAGTTTGCGACATAATTGTTCACTCCTCGGCTGCCGCAGCCCAGATGGATGCATAGGGATGGATGTTGTGGTCAGCCTTGGTAAATTGGTACAAAAGTATGTCTTTTTTCGTGGTCAGTTAAACTCCTGTTCTGCCTTGTTCGCTTCCAAGTTTTGCAAGTATAAGAAAACAAGGAGATCACGTCAATAGGCCTAGGTTTTAAGACAACAGCTGGCAGCAGTCTGCCTGCCCCGTGTCTTACCATGCCGCCGGTGATGTAAGTAAGCAATGTCCCGTTTAATGTCAATATAACTTACTGTTCACCTTGATAGTTGGCTATTGGGTAATGTTTCCATTTTCTTTTCTAGTGTACTTTGATAAGAAAACGAAACATTTTCAATGATGGAATGGATCATTCTATACACATCGATGTTACATGCACGCAATGAAAAAGCTAATAAGCTAGCAATGGCAATAGGCAAACTTCATCAAAATGGACAGTTCAAAACAAACGTTGAATCTTATCATTCTCTGTTGCAGTACCTTAGAAGAGATGGATATTATAACAATATTGCAGTATTACTACAATATTTTCTTCAAATAAATCAACTGGCCGATACAATACTGCACTGAGGTAGCCATCTAGAGTTTGTGGTTATAGCTGTTGAGATGCCCAGCTGTTATGGGGAAACAAAAATAACATGGCACCAAAGAATTGTCTTGTTTACAGGGCAATCCATGTATTAGTGAACACATGATGATTTCCTGTGGCCCAGTGGTCAGATAAATAAATGAATGAATTATTGAAAAAAATATTCTTCCCCTTTCAGAAAGAAGCTGTTCTGATGTGTTTTCCTTTCCACCCCAAATCCCTATCCCACATAATTTGACCAGTGGTCCTTGGTATGTACATCTTGCATTTGCATTGAACACATTCATATTTTTTATTTTCTTTCTCTCAAAATGTATTGCTCGGCATTCTTCGGACATTCGACTCTGGCAGTGATTGTAAGTTGGAAGAGGTTAGCAATGTAAGGAAGGGTATAGTACATATGATTTAATCTGGAGTGTTCAGTAGTATATATTATTTTAACCTGAGTGTCCAGTGTTCAGAAATCAGTCTTAGAATTAATATATAAGACTACTATAGAAATACTATAGCGTCTAGAATATTATAGAGGTATTACAACATCACAGAATTATGTTATGTTCCGCTTGTGTTGTCCTGCTGTGGCTGTCTATTGTTGTTGTTGTTGTTGTTCTGTGGTGTATGTGTTGTTGTGTGTGCAATTGTTGTGTGTATTTTTGGTGGGCTGATGGTTGTTGTTGACTGTTTTTGAAAAAAGAACACTAACTGTAGGCATAATTGCTCTTGGATGGGGATTTAAAGCAAGGTTCCTATTGATCGATCTCCTTCAGATAATGTGGCCTCTTCATTTTCAACTGGGAAGGACCTGCATGGACTTGAGAATACAGAGCCAATCGGTATGTACAGTATTAGACACACACACACACTCACTCACTCACTCACTCACTCACACACACGCACTCTCTCAGAGGAATCAACGCTGTTACACCTATCCTGTAGATGTCAATTAATATGAATTAAGACATGTCACACCTTCCTATTTACTATGGTACATCATATTCAGAAAATACATAGTTTTCATGGCTGCAACTGCTTTGCCTTTGTGTTGGAGCTCAAAACATCAAATGCCCCATTCATTCGCCAATATACAAAATAGAAAAATATTTTTTTTGCAGACACAATGCTTTGCGTTACAGCTAGAGGGATGAAACTTTGCACACTCCATGTGGGTCATGTGCAGAAGGTCTGACTTGAATTTCAGTTCGTAGCTCCATGCTACCACCCAAAACTCCACCTCTGAAGTGGGAGTGGTCAACTTTTTTAAAGTTTTTCCTTCACAGTTTTTTTTTGTTAGTGTCTCAGAGATCCCACCTTTGGAGCAGTTGTCAGGGGCCTCAAGGCGGTGCCGTTCGTCTTGGTCCCATCCCTCTAGCACCTAGCGTTACCGCGCCAGAAGAGAGAAACCTTGTACGTTTCGAACAGTTTATCTCCTTCCGGGAATAATCCACCGACTCCAAACTGAGCCTGGCTTGTTTGTGATGTCCCGTTGTTCAACATATTCTGATTTCATACTTATCAGACCAACAAAAGTGAGTTTTTTTGGCTAAAAATGTAAAAATGGCTAAACGTTAGCAATTCCACTGCTTTGTTATTTTGCATAGCAACCACCATATGTACCCTAGCAACACAGAAGCAACCACCTTAATTACCCTAGCAACACCCTAGCAACCATCTTAATTACCATAGGAACCGCTTGAATAATGTCAAGCTAGCAACCACTATAGCAACCAAGATGCTTACCCTAACAACCACCATAGCAACCATGTTATTTTGCATAGCAACCACCATATCTACCCTAGCAACACCATAGCAACCATTCAAATTACCCTAGCAACAACCTAGCAACCACCATAATATGACCATAGTAACCACCATAGCAATGCCATTACTGACCTGACCAACATATGTGTGTTTTTTGGCTAAAAATTGAAAAATGGCTTAATGTTAAATAGTCAAAAAATATTTTTTTGCAGACACAATGCTTTGCGTTACAGCTAGAGGGATGAAACTTTGCACACTCCATGCGGGTCATGTGCAGAAGGTCTGACTTGAATTTCAGCCTCGTAGCTCCATGCTACCACCCAAAACTCCACCTCTGAAATGGGAGTGGTCAACTTTTTTTATGTTTTTCCTTCACAGTTTTTTTTGTGGGTGTCTCAGAGATCCCACCTTTGGAGCAGTTGTCAGGGGCCTCAAGGCTGTGCCGTGCCTCTTGGTCCCATCCCTCTAGCACCTAGCGTTACCGTGCCAGAAGAGGTAAACCTTGTACGTTTCGAACCGTTTATCTCCTAACGGGAATAATCCACCGACTCCAAACTGAGCCTGGCTTGTTTGTGATGTCCCGTTGTTCAACATATTCTGATTTCATACTTATCGGACC
The DNA here is from genome assembly GCF_046254945.1 of Alosa pseudoharengus. Lineage (NCBI taxonomy): Eukaryota > Metazoa > Chordata > Actinopteri > Clupeiformes > Clupeidae > Alosa > Alosa pseudoharengus. Next base: position 43,698,058 of record NW_027468663.1, read on the forward strand.
AACATAAGTGAGTTTTTTTTTTGGCTAAAAATTTAAAAATGGCTAAACGTTAGCAATTCCACTTCTTTGTTATTTTGCATAGCAACCACCATATGTACCCTAGCAACACCCAAGCAACCACCTTAATTACCCTAGCAACACCCTAGCAACCATCTTAATTACCCTAGCAACCACTTGAATAATGTCAAGCTAGCAACCACCATAGCAACCAACATGCCTACCCTAACAACCACCATAGCAACCATGTTATTTTGCATAGCAACCACCATATCTACCCTAGCAACACCATAGCAACCATTCAAATTACCCTAGCAACAACCTAGCAACCACCATAATATGACCATAGTAACCACCATAGCAATGCCATTACTGACCTGACCAACATATGTGTGTTTTTTGGCTAAAAATTGAAAAATGGCTTCATGTTAAAGGAACACGCCACCCAAAATCAGTAGTAATATATGTTCTTACCTTAACTTTCACGAGTTGAGTCATACCTCTCCCGCGCCGGTAAGTGCACTCAAACGCTCTGTCGCGCGGCGCGAATGTGTTAGCATGTTGCTATGCTAGCGGGCTCTGCCGTGGCCGTAGAGAGAGGAACATAGCAGTAATCAAACACCTCCACATTATTAATATTATTAACACCTAATTGTAGATCCTATCCACCACAGAGTTTAGAATCCATGCTGGATCGACCCTCAGCCTCTCCCTCTCCTCTGAGCGAGAGAGAGGCACACACACTAGAGATGCGCTGATGGGCTATTATTTCAACCATAACTGCATTGCAAAACTTATCATCCATCAGCACCAAAGTTTGTTGCATTAGATCAGTCTTTCTAGAACAGGCAAGGGCTTTCTAGCCTCACGTCAGCAGCGCTGCATCACCCATATAGGCTAGCCTACATTAAAACAACGGATGGTGGGCGGGTGCGGTTTTGAAAATTGGTCAACAAACTTTGGTGCTGATGGATGATAAGTTTTGCTATGCAGTTATGGTTGAAATAATAGCCCATCAGCGCATCTCTAGTCTGTGTGCCTCTCTCTCGCTCAGAGGGGAGGGAGAGGCTGAGGGTCGATCCAGCATGGATTCTAAACTCTGTGGTGGATAGGATCTACAATTAGGTGTTAATAATATTACCACGCTATGTCGAAGTACTCCCAAGTGCTATTGCGCCACACATTGTAGTTCTCCTGTTTATTCGCTTGGAAAATCGCCACGTTTCATGTTGTGTGACGTACACATTTTTATCAACTACTCGTGCAACTGTATTTAAGTAGGGAAAATGTGGAGGTGTTTGATTACTGCTATGTTCCTCTCTCTACGGCCACGGCAGAGCCCGCTAGCATAGCAACATGCTAACACATTCGTGCCGCGCGACAGAGCGTTTGAGTGCACCTACCGGCGCGGGAGAGGTATGACTCAACTCGTGAAAGTTAAGGTAAGAACATATATTACTACTGATTTTGGGTGGCGTGTTCCTTTAAATAGTCAAAAAATATTTTTTTGCAGACACAATGCTTTGCGTTACAGCTAGAGGGATGAAACTTTGCACACTCCATGCGGGTCATGTGCAGAAGGTCTGACTTGAATTTCAGCCTCGTAGCTCCATGCTACCACCCAAAACTCCACCTCTGAAATGGGAGTGGTCAACTTTTTTTATGTTTTTCCTTCACAGTTTTTTTTGTGGGTGTCTCAGAGATCCCACCTTTGGAGCAGTTGTCAGGGGCCTCAAGGCTGTGCCGTGCCTCTTGGTCCCATCCCTCTACCACCTAGCGTTACCGTGCCAGAAGAGGTAAATCGTGTACGTTTCGAACCGTTTATCTCCTTCCGGGAATAATCCACCGACTCCAAACTGAGCCTGGCTTGTTTGTGATGTCCCGTTGTTCAACATATTCTGATTTCATACTTATCGGATCAACATAAGTGAGTTTTTTGGCTAAAAATGTAAAAATGGCTAAACGTTAGCAATTCCACTGCTTTGTTATTTGGTATTGCAACCACCATATGTACCCTAGCAACACCCAAGCAACCACCTTAATTACCCTAGCAACATCCTAGCAACCATCTTAATTACCCTAGCAACCACTTGAATAATGTCAAGCTAGCAACCACCATACCAACCAACATGCTTACCCTAACAACCACCATAGCAACTATGTTATTTTGCATAGCAACCACCATATCTACCCTAGCAACACCACCAGCATATATTTTCTAACAGTTTTACCTTTACATCCTGCAGAAGTTCAAGAGGGATCTCTCGTATGCAGTGCTGCTCCTTTGCCTCATCAAGGTGAGACATGTCTAACCTACAGTATATTCCACCCTTATGTTTGCTTAATCTCATTCTGGCATATGGTTTTATTAAGCACTAAAAACTACCTGCACTCGTCACGTCACTCTGAACAGTGATCTCATCCTGGCATATGGTTTTATTAATCACACAGAAGGGAGGAATATAACTTATTATAGCTTAAATCACATCTCCACACTACAGGCGTTCAAAAAATATATAATTTAGGCTATCTACGGTAGGTACGGTTATGGTAGGTATGGTTATGGATATGGTTTGCATGGCTGAAACTGCTTTGCCTTTGAGTTGGAGCTCAAAACGTATCATATGTGTACCTCGTTCGCCAATATGCAAAATAGAGCCATGTATAGATTTATGTCCTCCAAAGTTTGCAGGAAAGTGGGACATGTCCTATTGTATGTTAAATCACACCTACAACTGATCGATCGTATGATATGCAAAAGTCTGCAGAAAAGTAGGTCAGGCTTTCAGAATATATACAGTGGGACATGTCTCAATTCATGTTAAATGTTAAATAATTTTCTTCATAATTAAAGGTTTGAAGGGACAGAGGACGGTGGTGCAAAAGAGAAGGAGGGCCAGCCGGGCCTCGTGGAGTTCAATCAGTGGCAGGGTATTTTTTAGCCTGACAGTGTAGCTGTAATGTTAAAGTTGGTGACTTTGGAGAGCTAGACGGTAAAGATGTGCACCCGCTAATATTGGGTACAGTGAAGAAAGAAAGGGAGGGAGGCTGCTTTTAAAAGAGAGGTAAAGTATAATTTTTTTACGGGTGCGAAATCACGATAAATGACCGGCAAAACCCTACTGCTGAACAAACTAGCCATGAAGATGAACAATTTTTCAGCATGTTCTAGTTGGAATATAGTAGGCTAGAAGCTAATGTAATAGTGTTATTTGATGCGATATCCCGTGATATTTTAGAGGAGGCTGCGCTTCCCCTGTAGTCTTAGAGCAATCGCCTCTAGATTAGATCTATCGAAGATGAAATTCAATGGAAGAACAATTATTTTAGTATGGTCACAATCTGGCCCTGAGTTTTGATACAAATTATATTGACATGGCAACACAAACCTAATTGATAATGGATTTTAAGGGGGGGGGGGGGGTTAACCCTAGATTACGGTTCATTTAGGGCCAAAGTATCTTGAGGCCTTTTGGACCAATGACAGGAAGGCTGAGCTGCTGAACATATATACTCTATATATACACTAATAGGGGTGTGTCAAGTGGTATGTATAAATGAAAGTGGTGTTAAGGTTTGTTTTTGTGTCAATCCTTTCTTGAAGTTCAGAAAAGGAACCTTAACATTTGTTTTTAATGACACTGAGCGTACTGTCTTACAGATGCTTTGGGGGGTGAGAGGCCGTACGTTGACCCTGATATCAGTGGCACACATTGCCGGATGGCAATTGGCCGTCTGATAAAAGAACATGGTATGACTGGCATTCTATGTTTTCAATTTCCTTATTTAAAGATCAAAATGATGCAGACTACTGAATCTGATTACACTTTAACACCCTTCTATCTCAGCACTGAGTCAGGGTTTGTCTCGGCCTGAATATCTGCCACAACACAGGCCGCCTTGGTGGCCTGAGGAGTTGCCCTTTGCCTCAGCCAGTGACGGTACGTTAATATTGAATAACCAGCTATTACTGTTTCGACTGCATGCACACAGCTGTTGCAACATGATTTGACTTTAACTTTGTTTCTCACTATGGTCATTTTGATACACTTTGATGCATTTTTTAAAGGAAAAGGTGAAGGGCGTAAAGCTTTCACTGCTGAAAAGCTGAGGCAGGTGGTACACTCATACAATATATTGTATTACAATCTCCAGGTATATATACAATTGTATGAACCTGTCTAAAACCTTTTGCATACCAGTGTGTTTTACAGACTAAAACAGATTTGTACATACATATCTAACAATAATGCGCTTTTCCTTTAATCTGTTGAGCTGCAGCAATCTGTTGAGGCACCACCATCACCCCCATCACCAGCACCAGCAACGACCCCCCACCCACCCCCATGATGCAAGGGCGCTGGGCACCAGCAGCAGCATCACCACTTCCAGCCTTTAATGCAGATTTCAATCTCCAGGTATATATGTACAATTGTATCAAGCTGTCTAAATTGCTGTAGTTTTGCTTCATTCCTTAAAAACACAGAAAATACTTAAAAAGAGAAGGATGAATGATTTCAAGTGCAACCATTGTGTTTAAAGACATTTGTACATACATATCTAACAACGATGCGCTTTTCCCTTAGTCAGAGAATGTGCAGCAGTTTGTTGAGGCACCACCAGCAACAGTAGCAGTACCAGCTGCAGCTGCAGCTGTGTCAGTGGCAGGAGCAGCACCAACAGCAGCACAAACACCATCAGCACCACAAACACCCAATGCAATAACAATAAAGGCATTCATTCATTTACTCATTAGTCATTTTAGTTTGTATTACTACAGTCATTATTATTGTTGTAATCTCACATGTACTATGGCTACCATAATTAAAATTAGATAGATACATAGATAATGTGTCTTAATAGGCCTACAGTGAAAATACATTATATGTAGCCAACTGTTCCAGCAATTCAATTCAAAAAACTTTATTTATCCCCGAGGGGCAATTTTTCTATGCAGTCATAGTGACATATAAGACATAACACAACATATAAGACATAACACAACATATAAGACAGGACAGACAAAGAAAGAATAGGACAGACAGGAGTGTAGGGGGGGGGGTAGTCCCAGGAGATGGAATTGGAGGGGGCTTGGATTCAAGTTCAAAAGGCGAATAGCCTCAAAAGTAAAGGTGGCCTTCCTCCTGTTAGTCCTAGCCAGAGGACAGCGCAGACGCCTGCCAGAGGGCAGCCATTCAAAAACCCTGTGTAGGACATGGGTAGAGTCTTCTAGGATGCAGTAGGCTTTCCTTAATGTTGCCTTGTCGTGCAGTGATGTCAGAGACTGAAGAGGGTGGCCAATGATTTTAGAACATGTGTTCACAATGCTCTGGAGGTGTTTCTTATTTTTGACTGAGAGGGAGTGAAACCAGCACATGGATGAAAAGGTCAGTATACTTTCAATAAAGAAGTGTAAAAAATGCTAAGAATCTTCCTGTTCACTCCAAAGGAGTAAAGCTTCCTCAAGAAATACTGCCTCTGTTGACATTTTTTCATACTCACCTCTGTATTAGAGTCAAGACGCAGTTTGTCATCAATGATAGTGCCCAGATATTTGTATTCATGTACAACTTCCACTGGTTCCCCATGGATTGTAGTTGCAGTCCTGCTCCCTCCACGCATAGTGAAGTCAATAAACATCTCCTTGGTCTTTGTAACATTTAGCTCCAAAAATGAGCTATCACACCATTCCACAAACTCACTGAGGACAGGCCCGTGATCTTGAAGAACCATGTAGCAGGGAAAGGAGAACAGTATCGTCAGCAAACTTCACTAGGTGACGATCAGCATGGCGGCTTCTACAGTCATTTGTGTACAAGATGAAAAGTAGTGGTGAGAGGACACAACCTTGGGGTGAGCCAGTGGACGTGTATCTGATGTCAGAGAACCTCTTGTTGACCAGCACCGTCTGTGTTCTTTGGGTCAGAAAGTCTGTAATCCACAGAATTAGCTGATGATCCAGGTTGAAATAGTCCATACGTTTTTTAGCCAGCATGTGAGGTTGAATGGTGTTAAAGGCAGATGAGAAATCTGCAAATAGGAGCCGGGCAAAAGAATTTGGGCTTTACATGTTCATGGCATTCAAGCAAGGAGGAAGATGCATGGGGTATGGATATTGGACATGCATATCCACTCCTAGGCTTATTCTCCTATACTCCCCCTGTAGCCTAGTAGCCAGCATTACATTTTACATTTAAATCTCTCACTTTGGCCTATGGGACACTGACTGGATCTGCTCCTTGTTATTTCAATTCAATGATCAAGATGTACTTCCCCAACCGCCATGCTGTCTTCTGATTACCATTTGTTCTGTCGACTAGGCCTACTCTCATGAACGCTAAATTCAAGACTTCCTCAGTGGTTCCATGTGGGTGCAATACGTTGCACACTGCTCTCTGTTCCTGTGATAGTTTACAGTGTTTTTAAAAGGCGTCTAAAGGCACATTTGTTCAACATGCACTTAGTCCATTAAGCAGTAAAGCACTATAACTTGTTATTTATCATTGATTGAATGGGCATTTGTTTATTAGCGTATTGCCTAGCCTATTGCTATTGTCCTAATTACAGTCTGACCAACATCTTCATTTGTTACCTGTTCAATTTAAGTGTTATATTGTTATCTATTTATGTTGCTTTGAACAGCAAAGATTAGGATAACGAGCCTCCTTATTCTTCAGCCAAGCAGGTAGGCCTACGGGGCGTTGCCTAGCAACAAGGGTCAGAAGTACACGTTTTTCGATATTTTGGGGAATTATACTTATTTTCATTGAATGCCAATGTCGTGAGTCATGTACCAACTTGCTTTAACTATTTCTATACATATTATACCCAGCAAAAGTCGTCTGTGCCAGTGTTTTGCATCCTAACAATATTTTGTTTATGTTTTAATACAAAACCGTTTTAATGAACTACAAATTCGGCGCCATTGTTATAAAGCAGCGTTGAAATGAACGCTACACGTCATGGGGCACGTAGTCTAATTACAGAAATAGCTATAATTTCAAAATTACAAAAATATTTTTATACATAACATGAGAAACATGCTTGAATTATTAAGATGTATCACCTGCTTGACTATAAAGTCAAAAGCTTGCAACATTTGTAATATGTTCAAATAAATGTAATTTTCCCATTTTTGCACATGAGATACACAAATGACAGAAACATTATTTATAATACATATCTTAAGTAATAAGCATACCAAATTTCAGACAAATCTGACCAGTGGTTCCACAATTCTGGCAACTCACAATATTACATTTTTACACCTTTGAGGGGCGCTACTGAGGTAACCGGGGTACCTGGGGCATTAAAAATTCTTGGAGATGCTTCCCTGCATCCGGATGAACAACATATGCTATTTTATTTCACCCTCTGAATATTTTTATTTTTCCTCAACTGGGCAAAATATGACCATGCATAGCCTACATTTGGATGAGCATGACATGATGAGAACGTAAAGCAATAGTTTCAACTTTGGCAAAAAACATTTCACATGGGCTTAAAGGCAGAGGAAGCTTTTGAGGGTTTGGGATGGCATCATCAACCCAACTTGGTGTGCATCCAAAACTGTCAGAAAATGCAGCTGAATGTGTGGATGGTACCTTGCAGGGCTGCCGCGTAGGTCAAAACTGACCAGCAGGGTGATGTCATGCAAATCATGTTTATTTCATATCAAAACACTTGCATATATCAGATAAAAGTACAATATAGGTGTTATAGGTGCTTGGTTTGATCCATGAACTTTTGTGCATCCAAAACTGTCAGAAAATGCAGCCGAATGGCTGTGTGGATGGTACTTTGCAGGGCTGTCGCGTAGGTCAAAACTGACCAGCAGGGTGATGTCATGCAAATCATGTTTATTTCATATCAAAACACTTGCATATATCAGATAAAAGCACAATATAGATGTTATGAGGTGCTTGGTTTGATCCATGAACTTTTGTGCATCCAAAACTGTCAGAAAATGCAGCCGAATGGCTGTGTGGATGGTACTTTGCAGGGCTGTCGCGTAGGTCAAAACTGACCAGCAGGGTGATGTCATGCAAATCATGTTTATTTCATATCAAAACACTTGCATTTATCAGATAAAAGCACAATATAGATGTTATGAGGTGCTTGGTTTGATCCATGAACTTTTGTGCATCCAAAACTGTCAGAAAATGCAGCCGAATGGCTGTGTGGATGGTACTTTGCAGGGCTGTCGCGTAGGTCAAAACTGACCAGCAGGGTGATGTCATCAAGGATTAAAGTTCTCCGTCATAGGACGGATTTCCGTCAATTTGATTTTAGAAATGTCATATTTGAGATCGATGCAGATCCGATGAGTCACCTTTGCTTTTCCTTTTTTAAGGCAACTACAAATATTAGGTAAATGTTTAAAGACCTAATGTTCTTGAGAACTTTCTGTGTCTCAATCCGTGACCGCTCAAGACGATACCTCCTATACGGCCTACGTCAGCCATGAGTTTCGCTTTTTATGTTGTAGCTACACACTTGTCTCGGGCGTTTGCTTAAAAAAAAGAACACGTATGGAGGACTATAACGGTCTAAAAGTTGGATTATAGTGACACAATCGAGACAGCTGATGAGGTTGGCCAATCCGTTTAACTTTTTTGGATATGATATTGTGAGCTCTATGTGCGAATTCGGAGGCTGTGTTCTTTCCGTGCATCAATGTAGACACTTACTATCGCGAACTCTTGTCAGGGGAGGTCATTCATTTTGGGTGTCACCTATGACTTGAACAGATAGCCTGCTATGCCACCCGATGTAGGCTACTATTATTGTTACAGTTTTTAATCAATGCAACTTAACATTATGTGTAAAGCGACGCAATATAAACCGTAGCCTATGCAATTTATTATCCCGTCTGTTATGACATACAACAATGTTTTTCACAATTTGCGAGGAAGGTTTTGACTGAGCGTGTCGAGTAAGGGGGTCAGTCGTGTTTGTGACGCACAGACAGCCTTGTAGCCTATTTTGCTTAGGCCTCACTTTTAACGACAATAGGTTGTGAGTGTATGTTGACAAAAAATAACCATACAATTAAAATAGTCAACTTAAAACTTTGCTATAAAATATTATTAATTTATAGCACAAAACCATAACCAGTGGGCCTACCAGAACCTCGCATATTAGCGTCATGATTTGTGTGCGTCTATTTGGCAAGGCCACTAGCTGTCATGGATGCGTTGTTGCTAAAGGAAGGCAGGTGTCAAAAGTTAAAAAATAAATGCAGATGGGCAGCTGTTGGAAACGGGGGAGAACTAACAAGCCATGGTGTAAAGAAATTAAAGTGCCAGGAGTTTGCTTTTGCGCGGTTCGCTGCAAGAAAATTGTTTATGGATGCAATAGGAAAACGTTTTAGCACGCCACCAATCAGAAGACCGCCATAAGGTTAACGTTCGTGCACTTCAGGACATCTTCCCTACCTGGTGCAACTAGCCACCACGACAGAGGTAGGCTACGTTTATCTATGGCTGACCGTTTTTACGTTTAGAAAGTAGGCTACGCATGTTCTTTCATAGCGCAACACGACCTGTCCTTAACCATATCGCAACCTCTTGTCAACCTTATACAATCTGTTGCTGAAGACAAAAGCGCCGTCTCCAGATTGTCGTTACAAATGCGCAGACCTCCTGCATGAGCACACACAGTATTGCTGCTCATTGGAAAACTGAGTTGTCTGTAAAACTCAAAATTACCATGTTATCATTAAATGCGGATGAGGCAACAAATGGAAATATGAACAATATCTAGAATGTTCTGATTTGTTACTTTGATGAGGAAATGGGAAGTCTTGCAAACTTGATTTTATAGATTTTACTTGGTGTTGAATTGCAAGAAAAAAATCTCCCCTTTAAACACTTTTGGCCTGAAGTAATTAAATAAGAGTGTGTTAAAGCCTTTCTACAATATTGCTGCAGTAGAAAAGAACAGCAATGGCTAATCAGCAATGGTCAGGGATGGTACTAAAATATATTTTTGTTCATCAGGAAAACTCAATCTCAATCAAGAACACTCTCAATTCGCCTTATTCACATGGCGGCCATTGGCGGCTAAAACGAGGCTACAGGGTACACAAACCATAGGATTGTTATGTTCTATGCATTCACCTGTAGGTGGCATTAATTATATAGTAAGTGTACCCTGTAGCCTCGTTTTGGTTTAAACAATGGCCGCTGTGTGAATAAGGCGAATACTCCCTTTACTTTGCTGTTTGCATCTTTTTGTACATTAAAAACCAATAGGTCGCGACCGCAAAAGGGGTGCTATCTCGATAGGTAGATATGAACAACGTATGACTTATGGCCTGAAAAAAGTTCAGTCAAACGATTTTTTTTCACTTTAATCCCTGTGTCATGCAAATCATGTTTATTTCATATCAAAACACTTGCATATATCAGATAAAAGCACAATATAGATGTTATGAGGTGCTTGGTTTGATCCATGAACTTTTGTGCATCCAAAACTGTCAGAAAATGCAGCCGAATGGCTGTGTGGATGGTACTTTGCAGGGCTGTCGCGTAGGTCAAAACTGACCAGCAGGGTGATGTCATGCAAATCATGTTTATTTCATATCAAAACACTTGCATTTATCAGATAAAAGTACAATATAGATGTTATGAGGTGCTTGGTTTGATCCATGAACTTTTGTGCATCCAAAACTGTCAGAAAATGCAGCCGAATGGCTGTGTGGATGGTACTTTGCAGGGCTGTCGCGTAGGTCAAAACTGACCAGCAGGGTGATGTCATGCAAATCATGTTTATTTCATATCAAAACACTTGCATATATCAGATAAAAGCACAATATAGATGTTATGAGGTGCTTGGTTTGATCGATCCATGAACTTTTGTGCATCCAAAACTGTCAGAAAATGCAGCCGAATGGCTGTGTGGATGGTACTTTGCAGGGCTGTCGCGTAGGTCAAAACTGACCAGCAGGGTGATGTCATGCAAATCCTGTTTATTTCATATCAAAACACTTGCATATATCAGATAAAAGCACAATATCGATGTTATGAGGTGCTTGGTTTGTGCATCCAAAACTGTCAGAAAATGCAGCCGAATGTCTGTGTGGATGGTACTTTGTGGATGTCGCATTTGAACCGTTTGCCCCGTGTTATCCCTGGTATATATATATTAGTGATGGGCAAATGAAACTTTGGTGAACCACTAAACCACAGCAGTGTGAAGCTAGCAACACTAATGAAAAAATCCAATATGGCTGCCACATGTAGATTTTTCAACATAAAAGTCCTTACCCAAACCAGTATATGTAACCAAAAATATTGGTTTGCTAAGGACTTTTATGTTGAAAAATGTATGTGTGGCGGCCATCTTCTTGCTTTTCAGCTAGTATCGCTAGGTTCACACTGCTGTGGTTCAGTGGTTCACCAAAGCTTCATTTGCCCATCACTAATATATATGAGCAAAGTGTGACAATAGAATTCTAACTATTGGTAGTGCAGCTGCTGGTGGTGGTGCTACTGCTGCTTATTATTATATTTCTTTTACAGCATATAATAGATATTTTTGTGTAAAGTCAAAGAAAAGATGGCAGGTGGGAAAAATACACTTTATTATACACAAGAAGGCAACACAGAACATTAATTACAGATTAATTACAGTGAATTTGTCATTTTTATTTGGTAAGGCACAACCACTTCTGGGGAACTATGTACCGGTATGTACTTCTCTCTGTACCTTCTTTGTCAAGGGGTACAGGTGTTTGTACTGGTCTGAGCGATGGTGTCATAACTTTTACTTTTTACTATAAAAAAAAAATCTTGTATGAGCTTTATCTTCATATTGTGATGACTACCATATCTTGCTTTAACATAATCAATAATGATATTATAGCAACTTTTTAGTGTGCTAAATTTTTGTGTTTGTTTTGTCAGCCACTGTTTGATCTCTTGATACTACCACTACGCCTCCCACTATGTAGAGCTGTGACAATTGATGAATCAATTGATCATAAATTAACAATCATAAATTAACAATGAAATTAATCATTAGTTGCAGCCCAGCTTTGATCGACCAGCCCGTGCTTTGATCCACCAGAGAAAATCACCTGCTGAAGTGCTAAGACGTAGGCCAGATGTGATGTTGATTTGTTGATATGGATAAATGTCATAATCATGAAACAACTGAGCATAATTGCTGTGATGGTTTGTGCTGGTGGTGCCGCTCCTGCTGCTCCTGCTGCAGCTACTGCTACTGCTGCTGCTGGTGCCGCTCCTGATGATGCTGCCGCTCCTCATGGGGGAGGGGGGTGGGGGGTGAGAGCCGCTCTTGATGCTGCTGCTGGGGTGGGGGGATGAGAGGCGCTGTGCCCCAGCGTACTTACTTCACAGTTTGTTGAGCCCGTACCCTAGAGTGGTACCAAACATACAGCCGTAAATGCTGCAGGAAGTGCTGCCTTGTCATGTACGGCAAATGGTGCTTCAGCCGTTTCAACCGTGCATTAAATTGCTCAGCCTGCTGGGTGTTTATGCCTGACAGCTGAGGATAGCTGTCAGCATTATAGCCAACACTGCAACCTGCACACACACAAACAATTGAAGAAAATATAGTATTGTTGTCTTGCATTGACAAGAACAAGTGAACAACAAGTGTAATGCATTGCAGTAAATTGTGTTGCAGAACATTGCTCACCTTTGTGATTCCTCCAGTGCAACCGGTCTATGAGGAACCAGCTGCTCTGGAAGAAAGCTGGATCCCTGTTAAGGCTGAAGCTGTGCAGCCTGCATGCATTGTCATAAATGATAACATCCGGTGCTGAAACCCATATAAAGAATGTAGACAGAAATCAATAGTTGCAGAAAATTTGTCGAAATTGGTACTACCAAAAACATGAAGGAAGTTTTTACCGGTCAGCCATTTGGTCTTCAATGCGGTAAATGGCAAGTCAACGGACTCTGGAGACTCCATTACCGCATGATGTGGCCCTCCTCAGCCATATTCCTCAAAAGGGGCAAAATGAATGGGGCCTCCTTCTCTGCAACCACCAGAAGTTGAGCCCATTCATCTTGCCCAGTTAGACCTTCCCCATACCTCTTCAGGGCCTCCCTGAGGTGTGGGGACTTGATCAGAATTCGATCACTATGACTATTGGAATGAAAAGCAAAATTGATGACTGTCATTTATTTTGTATAATTATATTTGTATAATATAATCTTGACATATGTCATACTATGACTGATGTTCATTTGTAAATACATATCAGAAAAGTTGAAGGATTGCATACATATACAGTACAATGTTAAAAAATACTTATCTTCCTTCTTTCCCTTGGTCTTTCCCTTGGTCCTGAGTGGGCGGTGTAGCCTGGGGCTGCTTGGCAAACCGGCGATGATAACCAAGCCATCCATCACCACAGCCCTGCAAGGAGCACATATCTGTTGTTATATGTTCAGTTGTGTTCAATTGTAATGCTGCTACTAGTATAGCTACTACTACTACTACTAATAATAATAATAATAGCAATAGTGATGATGATGATGATGATGATCATGGTGATGATAATCCAACCTTGGATTAGGCCCGCATTGAGGACAACAAAAGCCCTCAACCACTTGGATGTCCACCAATTTAAGGAACGACAGCCATGCCCACCGAAACCTCTTGTACGTGATTATCTCCTCCACCCCATAGTAAAATAACAAAGCAGTGGAATTGCTAACGTTTAGCCATTTTTAGCCAAAAAAACTCACTTATGTTAGCCAAAAAAACTCACTTATGTTGGTCCGATAAGTATGAAATCAGAATATGTTGAACAACGGGACATCACAAACAAGCCAGGCTCAGTTTGGAGTCAGTGGATTATTCCCGGAAGGAGATAAACGGTTTGAAAAATACAAGGTTTACCTCTTCTGGCACAGTAACGCTAGGTGCTAGAGGGATGGGACCAAGAGGCACAGCACAGCCTTGAGGCCCCTGACAACTGCTCCAAAGGTGGGATCTCTGAGACACTCACAAAAAAAACTGTGAAGGAAAAACTTTCAAAAAGTTGACCACTCCCACTTCAGAGGTGGAGTTGTGGGTGGTAGCATGGAGCTACAAGGCTGAAATTCAAGTCAGACCTTCAGCACATGACCCACATGGAGCGTGCAAAGTTTCATCTCTCTAGCTGTAACGCAAAGCATTGTGCTGGCAAAAACGACTTTTTTGGCGATTTAACATTTAGCCATTTTTACATTTTTAGCCAAAAACCTCACTTATGTTGGTCCGATAAGTATGAAATCAGATTATGTTGAACAACGGGACATCACAAACAAGCCAGGCTCAGTTTGGAGTCAGTGGATTATTCCCAGAAGGAGATAAACGGTTTGAAACGTACAAGGTTTACCTCTTCTGGCACGGTAACGCTAGGTGCTAGAGGGATGGGACCAAGAGGCACAGCACAGCCTTGAGACCCCTGACAACTGCTCCAAAGGTGGGATTTCTGAGACACCCACAAAGAAAACTGTGAAAGAAAAACATAAAAAAAGTTGACCACTCCTATTTCAGAGGTGGAGTTTTGGGTGGTAGCATGGAGCTACGAGGCTAAAATTCAAGTCAGACCTTCTGCACATGACCCACATGGAGTGTGCAAAGTTTCATCCCTCTAGCTGTAACGCAAAGCATTGTGTCTGCAAAAAAATATTTTTTTAATATTTAACATTTAGCCATTTATCATTTTTTAGCCAAAAAACACACATATGTTGGTCAGGTCAGTATTGGCGTTGCTATGGTGGTTACTATGGTCATATTATGGTGGTTGCTAGGTTGTTGCTAGGGTAATTTGAATGGTTGCTATGGTGTTGCTAGGGTAGATATGGTGGTTGCTATGCAAAATAACATGGTTGCTATGGTGGTTGTTAGGGTAAGCATCTTGGTTGCTATGGTGGTTGCTAGCTTGACATTATTCAAGTGGTTGCTATGGTAATTAAGATGGTTGCTAGGGTGTTGCTAGGGTAATTAAGGTGGTTGCTTGGGTGTTGCTAGGGTACATATGGTGGTTGCTATGCAAAATAACAAAGCAGTGGAATTGCTAACGTTTAGCCATTTTTACATTTTTAGCCAAAAAAACTCACTTATGTTGGTCCGATAAGTATGAAATCAGAATATGTTGAACAACGGGACATCACAAACAAGCCAGGCTCAGTTTGGAGTCGGTGGATTATTCCCGGAAGGAGATAAACTGTTCGAAACTGTTTGAAACGTACAAGGTTTCTCTCTTCTGGCGCGGCAACGCTAGGTGCTAGAGGGATGGGACCAAGACGAACGGCACCGCCTTGAGGCCCCTGACAACTGCTCCAAAGGTGGGATCTCTGAGACACTCACAAAAAAAACTGTGAAGGAAAAACTTTAATAAAGTTGACCACTCCCACTTCAGAGGTGGAGTTTTGGGTGGTAGCATGGAGCTACGAGGCTGAAATTCAAGTCAGACCTTCTGCACACGACCCACATTGCATTGTGTCTGCAAATTTTTGTTTTTTGACTATTTAACATTTAACCATTTTTCAATTTTTTAAAAAAAAACACACTGTTGGTCAGGTCAGTAATGGCGTTGCTATGGTGGTTACTATGGTCATATTATGGTGGTTGCTAAGTTGTTGCTAGGGTAATTTGAATGGTTGCTATGGTGTTGCTAGGGTAGATATGGTGGTTGCTATGCAAAATAACATGGTTGCTATGGTGGTTGTTAGGGTAAGCATGTTGGTTGCTATGGTGGTTGCTAGCTTGAAGGTGGGCCATGTGTTAATGTATGTTATCTCACATGTATAAGTGACAGGCTTTCAGAAAATATATGGTTTGCATGGCTGAAACTGCTTTGCCTTTATATTGGAGCTAAAAAAAAAAAAAGCCTGTCACTTGTACATGTGAGTTAACATACATTAGCACATGGTCCACCTTCCTGCAAACTTTGGAGGACATAAATGTATACATGGCTCTATTTTGTATATTGGCGAATGAATGGGGCATATGATGTTTTGAGCTCCAACACAAAGGCAAAGCAGTTGCAGCCATGAAAACTATGTATTTTCTGAATATGATGTACCATAGTAAATAGGAAGGTGTGACATGTCTTAATTCATATTAATTGACATCTACAGGATAGGTGTAACAGCGTTGATTCCTCCGAGAGAGTGCGTGTGTGTGTGTGAGTGAGTGAGTGAGTGAGTGAGTGTGTGTGTGTGTCTAATACTGTACATACCGATTGGCTCTGTATTCTCAAGTCCATGCAGGTCCTTCCCAGTTGAAAATGAAGAGGCCACATTATCTGAAGGAGATCAATAGGAACCTTGCTTTAAATCCCCATCCAAGAGCAATTATGCCTACAGTTAGTGTTCTTTTTTCAAAAACAGTCAACAACAACCATCAGCCCACCAAAACAACACACAACAACAATTGCACACACAACAACACATACACCACAGAACAACAACAACAACAACAACAACAACAGACAGCCACAGCAGGACAACACAAGCGGAACATAACATAATTCTGTGATGTTGTAATACCTCTATAATATTCTATAGACGCTATAGTATTTCTATAGTAGTCTTATATATTAATTCTAAGACTGATTTCTGAACACTGGACACTCAGGTTAAAATAATATATACTACTGAACACTCCAGATTAAATCATATGTACTATACCCTTCCTTACATTGCTAACCTCTTCCAACTTACAATCACTGCCAGAGTCGAATGTCCGAAGAATGCCGAGCAATACATTTTGAGAGAAAGAAAATTAAAAATATGAATGTGTTCAATGCAAATGCAAGATGGACATACCAAGGACCACTGGTCAAATTATGTGGGATAGGGATTTGGGGTGGAAAGGAAAACACATCAGAACAGCTTCTTTCTGAAAGGGGAAGAATATTTTTTTCAATAATTCATTCATTTATTTATCTGACCACTGGGCCACAGGAAATCATCATGTGTTCACTAATACATGGATTGCCCTGTAAACAAGACAATTCTTTGGTGCAATGTTATTTTTGTTTCCCCATAACAGCTGGGCATCTCAACAGCTACAACCACAAACTCATGACTAGATGGCTACCTCAGTGCAGTATTGTATCGGCCAGTTGATTTATTTGAAGAAAATATTGTAGTAATACTGCAATATTGTTATAATATCCATCTCTTCTAAGTTACTGCAACAGAGAATTATAAGATTCAACGTTTGTTTTGAACTGTCCATTTTGATGAAGTTTGCCTATTGCCAGCGCTAGCTTATTAGCTTTTTCATTGCGTGCATGTAACATCGATGTGTATAGAATGATCCATTCCATCATTGAAAATGTATCGTTTTCTTATCAAAGTACACTAGAAAAGAAAATGGAAACATTACCCAATAGCCAACTATCAACGTGAACAGTAAGTTATATTGACATTAAACGGGACATTGCTTACTTACATCACCGGCGGCATGGTAAGACACGGGGCAGGCAGACTGCTGCCAGCTGTTGTCTTAAAACCTAGGCCTATTGACGTGATCTCCTTGTTTTCTTATACTTGCAAAACTTGGAAGCGAACAAGGCAGAACAGGAGTTTAACTGACCACGAAAAAAGACATACTTTTGTACCAATTTACCAAGGCTGACCACAACATCCATCCCTATGCATCCATCTGGGCTGCGCAGCCGAGGAGTGAACAATTATGTCGCAAACTAATGACATCAATAGGACGTGATGGAAAATTTCTCCGATTTGAACTGGACTTTCGCCACTTTTTTAAAAAAGTATGTCCGAGAACTTTATAGCAGTCACCTTCCAAACAGTCCACAAATCTCAAACAAACTACTAAATATATCGCGGATGTTTAACAAGGCTCAAATTAAAATATTACAGCTTTACCAGGCTATTATTATTAAAATTAGGCTCGCTCGTAGCCTATTAAAGGCACGCTCGCTTATACCAATTAAAAAAACAAAACACTATCGCCAATAAATATTAAATATCCTACAGATGTGCGTGATAGGTCATGTTATCCAACTAAAATAGGGTAGCAGTTTAAACACACATTTTGAAACAGAAACAATAGCAAACACGAGCAAATGAACGGATTTAAGCTAGCCTACTGTAGCCTACCTGTGAAAACCATTGCAAGCTCGAGGAAGCCTATTTCAGGCTATCGCGCATGTGCGAATTATTGACAATTGCGTACATTACTGTACGCATTGGCGTGCACAGGTTTGCGTCCGGAAACATACGCATGGCGAGTGTGATCGGGTTGATTTTAACTATTTATTTAGTATTTGAAGAAAATGCTTGAAACTCTTAACCTATTACTACTAGATTTGCCTACTATTGAAATATTGTACCTGAGCCTATTGTTTTGATGTCAGTGTGCTATGATGACATGTTTGCCCATCCCACCCCTACCCGTACCCCTACACACACAAATACCCATATGTAACCCTGAATGAGGCCACACCCTCTACCTATACACTGAGGAGGCACTTTTTAGCAATTATGTCGCTCCTCTCACATGATGCTCAGCAGTAACAGGTAAACTATAACATAATATCACAACAATTTGTTTAGGACCATGTAATACATGTGCTTCAACAGCAAGGCCACGTGTAGGCGGCATTGCACTTCTGAGGTTGCACAGATGAGCCAGTCGTCTAGATAGTTTAATATCCTGAGCCCCCTCTGCCTCCATGCACCTGGTGAAGGTTCTGGGGGCCAGAGAGATTCCAAATGGGGGGACTTGGAACTCGAAGACCTGACCCTCGAATGCAAACCTCAGGAACTGCCAATGCCCTGGCCATGGGTATCTGAAAATAAGCATCCTGTAGGTCGATGGTAGCAAACCAGTCCCCTGCGTTGATGGCCTGCCGCACCCTCGGAACTGTGATGAACCTGCACCTCAGAGACCGGTGTACGTTGAGAGCCCTGAGGTCTAAAATAGGACGAAGGTCCTCTGTGTGCTTGGGTACAGGAAAATAACGGGAGAAGAACCCCGCTTGGGGGTCTGAACTCCTCACTTCCCTTATCGCCCTTTTGTCCAGGAGGGTGGACAGCTCTGCACATAAGGTCTGAGCGTGGGTCATGGTGGAGAGCACCCATGGATCTGCTCCAGCCAAGCCTTAATGCTGAGAGGTGAGGCTGGCTGGCTCGGAGATTGTCAGGAACGATGAGGGCACCTGGAGGGGCCACGGCCACTAGCACGCTGGCCCCCCCGGCCAGCTTGTGGGCAGGTACCCCGCCCCTGGGATGCCTGAAGCCGCTGCATGAGATCAGTCGGCCCCCAAGACGGATGCCCCAAGGTAGGTGTTGGCTGAGGCGTGAATGCTCTAGGGCGCCTAGCGCCCCTGGTACGCCTGCCAAGAGACCCTCTCACCTCTTCTGCACAGGGCCAGCTGTCACGCGCCTGCTGTGGGCCGAACATGGACCCAGGCTCCACCGGCACTCTCAAAAGACGCTCTCTGTCTGCCTGCTGGAGCTGAGATTAAGACAGCCAGAGATGGCGTCTAGCTACTTAGAACTGAGCCAAGGAGCGGCCCGATGCCACTGCCTGCTCCTTAGACACTGCAGTGAGGTACACAGAGGCTGACTGGAGCTCTCTCAAAAGAGTGGGATCACCGGCATTGCTTTGCAAGAGACCAGAGAGGTGTCGAACATACAGGGACAGAATGGCCGCTGTGTTAGCCAGGCGGGCTTGCATCACTATGGGCCTATGCAGCTTACCCAGCAGAGCCTCCATAGTCCTGCCATTGGCACTGAGGCAGGAGGGACCACCAAAGAGGGAGTTGGGGGAGTTGAAGAGGGGCTCCAAAGCTTGATCCACTGGGGGGAGCGAGCCACAACCTATCAGCCCTTCACCGTGCATGTTGGAAAGCACCTTAGCCTGGCCAGACCACCTATGAAAAGTAGTTGGGGAGGAAAACTGGTGACAGAACAAGTCGCTAAAGTCTGGTAGGAGGGGAATGAGCGCCGCCACTGGGCGCTCAGTCATGTCTGTGTGGAACCTAGACGCAGAGGCAAGGGGCTTCTCTGGAAGGGGAATATCAAGAGCCTTGGATGCCCTGCCAACGACCTCCTCAAACAGACGGGCCAGCTCGCCTCCCACAGGGCTGGCTACACAGGGCAGTGCACAAGGTAACTCCTCTCCCTCAGACGCAAGAACAGTCTCAACGTCCACAATGGCCTCCTCATCTTCCTCCTCCAGCTCATGCGGACTGGTAGAAAGAGCAGGTTGGGGAACTGCAGGCCTTGTGCTAAGAGAAAAATGTGAGGATTGTAAGGCTGCTGAGGACTCCCTAAGCCAGCGTTTCTCAAACTGTGGGTCGCGACCCACTACTGGGTCGCGGACACATGCCAGGTGGGGCGCGAACTGACGTGAAAAACAGGAGTTTTTTTTATTTATTTTTTTTATCTGTAGCCTGGGCCCAGGTAGCACCCGATGCGCAATGGACGCACTGTGTTATTCACAGGGAAGCGCTCGTGTCAAGGCTAGTTAGTCCCGACCTACATGAGATTTTGAACGTTGTTGTGAGAGTGGTGAATTTCATCAAAACCCGGCCCTTAAAAGCGCGTCTATTCTCCGCACTTTGCGAAGAGATGGTAGCTGACCAAAAGGCTGTACTGTTTCACAACGAGGCAAGGTGGCTTTCCCGAGGTAAAGTGCTGTCGCGCGTGTTTGAGCTCCGAGTCGCCTCTTCTTGGAGGAAGAGCGCATGTTTGAATCTGCAAGCACGTTCACTGATGAACATTTCTTGACGAAGCTGGCCTATCCTAGCGATATATTTGATATATCTTAGCGATACATTTGAGTTAAATGTCCAGTTACAAGGCGAAGACAAGCACCTACCTCACCTAGCAAATAAGATTACTGCATTCACCAAAAAAACTTGAGTATGGGACAGGCGCCTCGATCGCGACAGTATTATGCCTTTGAGACAGTAGGCCTACATCACATCCCTGCAAAGTTTATTTCAAAAATATTTCCCAACCAGCAGTGCTCAGTATGACTGGATTATGGATCCATTTAATGCAGCATGTTGGTATTTCATTGAATATATTGTACAATGCTGTAAAATGGCCTATGCTTCCTAATATGTTGCTGGAAAACAGAAATATGTGTTATGTATTTATTTATTATTATATCTGCAGCACCAGCTGATTTTAACTCTGTTGAAGAGGATATATTTAGAACTTGTCATTATTTCAATACATTTGACAATTTTAAGCTTGACCTACCACTTTCTTAGAGCGATGAGGGACAGGTGGGGCTCGAGAATGCCCCCTTGATCAAAGTGGGGAATGAAAGAAAAAGTTTGAGAACCACTGATCTAGTTTGTTAACTACCACAGTCACGAGTTGGGTCGCGATAGTCTGTCATTTTTAAAAAGTGGGTCCCCAGAAAAAAAGTTTGAGAAACACTGCCATAAGCCTTTGCAATAACACTGAGATAGTCTGCCATCTGGTGGAAGTTTGAATTATTACCTGGAGTTGTGACTGCAGTACTGCATCACTGACGTTGACAAACAAATTTAGCAATGTGTCTAGTTATTACATGTTCTATTTTAATATCTGGGTTTTCCGACATGAGAACATCACTCCCACTGTACGATGTCAGTAAACGGAACAGAATGAAGTTTTGGTCAAGAGGGCAATGATTAGTTTTGTAGCCTAACTGTTTTATGGCCATGCCCGTTGTCATAAAAGTTAGTAACAGACTATAAGAGCATTGTACTATATAGTTTGCATATGTTTATGTTTATTGTTATTATTCTGTCCTATTTCTAATTCTATTTAGTCTGTCAATACTGGTATTTTTACATGTATGCTGAGAATCTACTTTAAATTGTTCATTTTAATGTTAATGTAATGTGTATTGATGTCATTGTAAGTCCCTTTGGACAAAATGTTCTGTTAGGAACTATAAACATAAACACACAAACAAGATTAACAGGGTTATAATTAAATTATTTTGCCATCAACCCATGCATGCCCCCTTTGCTGAAACCCAATGCCCCTGCTGTGGCACCTGACCCACATTTTAGGAACCACTTCAGAGATTTGTAGAAAAGCAGTCACAGTTACAGGCAGGAGGTCACTTGCACTGCCTACACACGAGCGCATTTGCTCAGATGTACATCAACCACATGTAAGAAATGTCACCGCCAGCTATACTTCCTGTCTTAGTAACCTTGCACGTAAGCACTGATGGAAACAAAGTGCATGGGTGGCAAGCAACATGAGCATGCACGTGAGAAAATGTAAAAAAAAGAAAGTAAGACAGGTCTGGACAACAAAGGGTTTATGGGTACATTCATTCTTGTTGAAATTTTTAAGTACATTTGAAATTTGTTGATGGCCTCTGCATTTTCATGAAATATGACTTTCAATGTCACCTTTGTGTATGTTTCATTTCATTTTAAATAAATACAAACACATCCCTGTGACCTTTACCCCAGCTGATCCTAGATGGCCAACTGGTTTGTTCCCAACATGTAATTAAACTGGCATCACATATCAGACTTCAGTGGAGAATGAGACAGTTATATCTTAATTGCTGTGCCCTATAAAAGATCTGGACAGTTCAAACAGACAGGTGGAGGTTGGTTCTCATTGGGGTAATTCACTTATCATGGGATGAATAAATTCCAGTTTTTTCAGTTGTGGCAGATAGTGAATGAACACTGATTCTGTCCATTTGAAAATTAATATATATGCCAAAAACGTAGAACAAATATATTTGCTGTGTATATGAAAACTAACATGGCTATAACCCCAGCTGCAGAGTAACAAACTGTGCTCTTACTCACTTCAAGCCTATTTAAGTAAGTGCCTATATGGGGTGCATGCTCACTCCCAGGCAAGATGTAGAGATAAATAAAAAAAATTATTGGTGCATTTTTTTGTTGGAACTGATACCAAACAGTATTCTCAACAAAATAAATAGAAATAGAACTTAAAATGTACAGAAACTGTTCTTTATTAAAGGGACACCAGGCAAACCTGATGCTTTTTCTCTTTTCGCCCTAGCGTCTGTACATGTCGATACGTGTGCGAGCCCTCGCACGGTCTGAAGCTCTTTTTCTTTTCTTTGCATCTTCCGTCAAGGGTTTTCGCTGCTTCTTTGCCGGCTCTGCCATTATACACACGTTTGCAACAGTCACTAGCGTTTCGTTAGCCTGCCTCTGTGCTGGGGATGCAGGATGTAAACTGATCCTGCATCTCGCGATGTCTGAGACTTTGTGAGACTGAAGGTCGGTGGGTACGATACACTGAACTTGCAAGCGGAATATTCTTCCTACAGGCAGTAGGGGCGGGCGTGAGAGTCTTCATTCGCCCTGTAATGAGTCATTTAACCATATGCCGACTTACGAAGATGATTAGGCCTAATAAACAACAAAACGTTGCCTGGTGTCCCTTTAAACAAAGTCATCGATCATAATAACATGAGCAACATGTCTGCAAACATAGAGAGCAGGCACTGACCAATTGTCAACGTGCTTCAGTGACTGACATATTTGTGGGTAAAGATGTGATGTCACTTAATTTCACTTTGTCCGTTTAACCAGAAGGGGTGCTATGCTAAAAGTATCCCTCTCTCCCAAAGAGTAGTTTTTTTTTCTATTCATACACACTCAAATGTTCCTGGATGAAATACACACTTCTGTACAGAAAGCTGCTTGTTTCAACAAACAGGAGAGAAGCTCCTTGGTTATCTCTGTGTATTGTAGGCTATACTCCATTTCCTGTTCATAATGTGTCTCAGAGCTGCAGGGTTTGGTCTGGTACTTCAGTAAAGGGAAATGGCACAGGATGTGGTCTAGACCAGTGGTTTTCAAAGTGGGGACCATGGACCCCTGGGGGGCCGCAGCAAGATAAAAAATAAATAAATAAATGTTGTTGCATATCTGAACATTATATTTTCCATGATAATCTTTCTGATTGGATTGTTTCAAACACCTTCATCATCACGTAATCTGTCAGTGTAGTCCTGGTAAAGTCCATGACATCCGTGAATGCTGCTATTTAGCTAGCTGGCTAGCTCTGCTTAAATGGACATCTTTTTGAAAGTAGAGCCAAAGGGAGAGATATTTTTCACGTTTTGGAGGAGTACATTGAGCCAAATGGACTTGACTGGCGTTGTTGTGTGGGGAGTGTGTTCAGACGGGGTATGCCCCTGAACCTGGGTGGCTTGTGCCTCTGTGCAGCTCTAGCTGATGCCCCCAGGACAGTGTCCCCGTTTTAAGTTCATAAAGATAAAAACATGATATGTTTTGGAGGTATTTACGATTCTCAACTGAAAATGTCCTCAGATTTTGTCTCAGAAATCTGGTCACCTTAGCCAAAGGGAGAGATATTTTTCAAGTTTTGGAGGAGTACATTGAGGCAAATGGACTTGACTGGTGTTGTTGTGCGGGAGTGTGTTCAGACAGGGCCGCGGCTATGACTGGAAATAACAGTGCAGTGACAGCTGTCATCAAGCAGAAAGCCCTGAATGCAATTTTCACACACTGTATACTGTAATCCATCACAAAGTGCTTGTGGCTAAATGGATATAGGATGAGCTTAATTTATTTTTACATTTGCCATAGTGCGATGGGTTTAATAAGACATCTTGCAAAAGGGAGGCCTTGGCCAGTGATATTTGGGGGGCCTTGCCATGGGAAAAGTTTGTATTTGACATTCATTGTCTTTATATAGTGTTCTTTATTTTCTGGAAATCAAGATTGGTATTAGTGACTGATATTCATCTGTTTCCTGTGGACATTTTGCTGCATGCTCGCTGTATGCTACAGGCAGTGCCCCGGAAACAGTATGTGGTGAGTTTGTAGAGAACTGAAGTTAAATATAAGTGGTTGGTAGACCACAGTGTTACAAATCAGAAAATGGTGTGAAAACCAATCGTCTCCACACACATTTAAATCCATCTTTAAAGTGGTTTGTCATTTCTCGGTATTCACTAATCACAGACTCAAGTCAGTGTAAAGCTAAATAAGTCATCCAAGCTTTTTCTGAAACATTTCATGCACTGCCAGCAAAGAGGATGCGAGAGTAGTGTAGCAAACTTGGAGCACATGACTTAGTTCCAACTCTAACATAAAAGTATAGTCTTTTGAAACCAAGGCGTACTTCAAATACTAACTTATTGAGATTTTTCTCCAAGTGAGATAATGTGGACCATAAGCTTGCAACACCTTCAAACAGGCGTGGATAATTTGATGAAGGCATTAAATGCAGGCCACTTTACAAAAGAATATTTGACTGCTCCCCCATCTGATCATTATAAAAGGAGGATATTCTTCCAGTTTGTCTGTAACCTCTCCAGGTCCCCTCTCTCCGTTTCTTGCTGTGTGTCTCTGTGTACGTACAGTATTTGCGTGTCTGTAGGTGTGAGTGGATGTGTGTGTTCAGCACTAAACAAAATTTCAGTCTCATGAATAGTCACAATGACACAGTGATTCAAAACCCACATACAGAGGTGCTTTTTGCCCTTTGACTTGATCTCCCTCCGTCATGCAGCATATTACACACACACACCAGGAAACATCACATCCTAAGAGGTCTGAGAGATTCTGTAAACAGGATTTTCTCCTGAAGAAACAACAGTAGCCTATATTGCAGTTCAGTAACAACATAAATAATTTTATCTTATTTACACTCTTTTGATGGAAGTCTGATTTGTGCCTAGAAGTCTAGAAACAGCAAGCACAACAACATTTGGTGATATCTATTGGTTCCTGGCTAAACTAGGCCAGGATGCTTTGATGCTATGCACATGTAGGGCAAAAATCTGCATGCATAAGAGGTGGAAAGTTAGTCTGGGTATGACTATGTTATTTATGAAAGTCTGTTTACAGATAAGAAATCAGAACCCACAACTGAAGCATATGCAAATACATTGTACGTCTGGAATGTGGCTTTTCAGTGTGTTTGGGGAGATGTGCGTTTGGGGGAGGGGTAACCTAGGCTGATCTTGTATAATTCTCTGAACAGCCTCCCCAAGGGAATTCCCCTCCTGTCTACAGTGGTTTGGTGCCTCTTTCCTTAACTGGGCACAAAATATTTCTACTCGAACGATTAAACAAATGTATTTACTTAAAAAAAAAAAGATACTCTAAAGCTTGGTGGAACCTTGCCAATGCCTGTGGTTATGAGATATTTTGGAGAATGCTTCAGAGTGCTGACACAGACATGACTCAGAACACACAACTCAGAAGTTGGAACTTGGAAACCACCAAAACTCCCAACCCTCCAAAGAGGAAAAGAGGGATATCATTATCAAAGAAGACGTTTCACAAATAATTTGGTTTAATAAAGTTTTTAAAGTGTTAATTATTGGAATAAGTGTTAATTAAAAGAATTGTAATTAAGCAAGTATGGGTTGTATTCTGTATCCTAACAAAATCTGAAAAACTTAATGCATAAAATGGCCTTAATACATTTCCATGAATTTTACTGCTACACCACAATCTTACTCCTGCAAAATCTCTTTTTTATTTTAAATCCATTGCATTCTTCATTTACACTATAAGACAATTTCATTTAATTTCAGTGTAGCCTACAAGACTGCTAGGGCTGCAAATTACCGCTTTCTATCGAAAACAACTAGCTTCTTCCAAATTCGGAGGCGGAGAAAGATAGATAGAGGAGGAACAAAATCACTTTGGCTTTTAGCCTGTTCGAAGTACTGATGAACGTCAACGGTTATAGACAATGATTTCGCAATGATGTGCACAGTAAGACTGCTCATTCTTTTAATTTATTATGGTAAGCAATCCTTTACCCTCTATTCATTCATGCGGGTTTGTGTTTTTCGTATAGTGTAACTAAAATGGTTCCTACATGTCGTTCACTTTACGTTGGAAATTAAAGGCAGATATCTGAGACGGCCTTAATACGGCTGAATTAAATAACGTTTCATTTATGGTGGCCTATCTTGAGTAGCCTAGCTGCACGGCACGCACCGTCACAAAAGACACTACGAAGTACAGTAGGTAGCCTACAAAATGACGAGATGAATAGTTTAAAGTGTCGTCGACACTTTCAAACGAGTAGAGGCTATCTGTTAGCAAGCATGAGATCAAATGTTAAGTGTATTGTTAAAACATATGCAAACACTCACATTGAGGGCTTGAAGTTGAACCAGTCACAAACAAGTTTTGAAAACGTTCAGAAAACGCAGTGACTTAACGTTCAGCATGTTGCAGCATGCACTAAAAGTGACTTGCATTATTCAATTTCTGTCCACAGGTCCAATAGTGTCCTTAGAGAGTGAAAAAAGGAGATTAACAGCACAAGTTGGACAGACTGTTGTCCTTCAGCCTGAAATCCCAAATCTGAAGACTAATGATCAGTTTCTGTGGAGGTTTCATTCAAATAGTGGATCTGTAAAGTCAATTATCGTTCAGAGCCAGGTGTTGAAAGATGAAGTTCATACAGGATATAAAGGGGGATTCAAAGACAGCCTGCTGCTGGACAGAAACACTGGATCTCTCACCATCAGAAACATCACCACCAGCCAGTCTGGACTATACCACCTTCAAATAATTGGTGATGAAAGTGTCTCAGATTGGTATTTTAACTGTTCCGTCTATGGTGAGTGACTTTTATTAATCATCACAGTTAGAGTTGTGCAATACATAACATTATAAGAAACCAGTTGTATTGCTATTAATTTCATCTCCACTGAAATAGTAGTGTTTGTATTTTCATGAATAATTGTGTTTGTGTATTTACCTGACAAGCTCCTGTCTCAGCACCTAACATCACCAGCAGAGGAAATTCTCACCCCAACACAAGGGCCACCACTGGCCCTGTGGGCCGTTCTCTGTCAAGGCCGGAGTCCCAGTCCAGCTCCAGCTGTCAGGTGCTGTGTTCTGTGAAGAATGACAGAGAGGTGTCCCTGTCCTGGTTCAGAGGGGATGCGATTCTCAACCAAACGAGCAGTTCTGAAGCCAACATCACCCTATCCCTCCCTCTGGATATAGATGACCAGGAGGACACAATCACTTACAGATGTGTGTCTGCTAATCCTGCCAGCAATTACACCACTCACCTCAGCATCCCTGCAGTGTGTTCTTATAAGAATCAAAAAGGTTTGTCAACAGTGTCTGATAAATTGTCTGAATATATAATGTAAAAGTAAAATAGCTATTTTTTCTGTGTAACATGTACTACAGTATGTACTGCTAAACTGAAAAGTTCAGATACTTTATGAAGAACAATAGACTGGAAGTGGGTAGTTACAGTTCATGCATTATATTGAAATTATGTTTGTATTTTTGTCTTTCAGATCCTTCAATCCGCAGAATGTGGTATCTTTTAGTACCATTCAGCCTTTGTGTTACAATTGTAACTTTGGCCGTAGCAATGTATTTGAAGAGGAGAAAAGAAGATAGTAATACAAGGTGTGAAGGTGGGCATGGAGGCATGATTGCTTATTCTTTATACATCGATTTTGTGGAGAGAATGACTATTCACCAACAAATCAAACTGAAATGTTTTTCAGATCAGATGGTTGAAGAGCCACACTATGCTGATTTGAAACACCGTGCACATATACAGGTACAAAATCAAGTTACTTTTACATTGGGGTGTGTTTTGTTTATTGCATAAAGTACATTTTTTTTATTTCTCTTTGTATCTCTGTATTGCTTGACATATTACATTATGGCAGTAATGTCAGAATCTAGTTGTGATTTAACATTTTTAATCCCACAAAGGTTCTAAGTTTAATTATGAAACATTACATTGGGGTGTGTTTTGTTTATTGCATAACGTACATAATTATTTTTTAATTTATCTTTCTATCTCTGCATTGCTTGACATATTACATTATGGCAGTAATGTCAGAATTTAGTTGTGATTTAACATTTTCAATCCCACAAAGGTTCTAAGTTTAATTAAGAAACATTATTGTTTTCCTTTTCTGTTATAGGATGTCAGTGTACAGGAGACAGACCTGACTTGTGAAACGATATATGCAGGTGTTGTGACATGAGATTACGTAATGTATAGTCCATGTGTTTTGTTATCTCTGAAATATCAATAAATTATTCATTTTCCGTGTTGTTTTGAACATAATCATCTCATATTTGTAAGCGTCAGTCAGTTTTTTTGGTGTTTAAAAGTTTGGTTTCAGACTGATTGAAATCACCGATGTGGCAAGTCAGTGGTGTGGTCATTCATTATGTGGCATTTGAGGCTCTTAATCGTTTTGGTGCCAAAACTGAGCCCTGTGAAGAGACACGTCATTTTTGTACTTCCCTTCACTGTCTCCATATAATAAGCTTTATGACATGTTTTTTTTTGTTTAGCTTTTTTTCACTGTGCCCACTGATGTAGTGTTACTTTTGTTGAAGGTACTTCATAGATAGTTTTATGATTGTTCTACTTCCTCTCAACATACCATTTACCCGACATGATCCAGCTTGTCCTAGTAGCTTGTGTTGTGGAAAGTCTTGCTGCAACAGGTTTCAACCACTTTTGTGGTATGTATCTGAAGGTGACTATTTTTTTGTATCGTCATCAAATCAATTTTGATGGTGTAGGCAAGGACAGATGAACACATGGGGCCCTCATTTAAAGATGACATAAAATGGAAAACTGTTATTACCTTGGCATGGTTGAAGAAGGAGAATTCGGTGTATGGCAACAAGCTACCAAGAACCAGAAACACGGTTGTCTCCTCCATATGCAAATCTCAGACTTTGAAATGACCACAATAAAACGGGCGGATCTGTGATGACACTGTGATGCAAATACAGACTCTGGCGCAGACCAACTCTCATCACCACCTAGTCCACATATTACGTTACCCCTTCAAGTTGGAGATTCAGGCTAGAAGGCAAGCAAACCAAGCAATTGCTTGGGGCCCCGAGCTGGCCAGGGGCCCCAAGACAACGACTGGTTAAGAATAAAATGCAACGACAAACTGTGAGCGCCCCTTTGATAGTCAATGCAGTAAAGTGCAACGACACTGTTACCGGCAATACCGGGATCCCCCTCAAGGGGGCCCCTCTCAGTAGTCGCTGACAGCAGCCAGCCAGCCAGGCAGGGATGGATTACTGCACGGGCCCAAGGGGTCAGGGGGCCCTGAAGCCCAAGCCTTTGCATGGAATCATTGCCTCAGTATCAACAAATCAGGATGTAGGCTATGAATCTGATTAAATTTAGTATTGGCCATCCCCAAAATGCACCAGAATACAGGAAATCACATCAAACAAATTAAAAATGTTCTGGGGGAGGGCCCCCAAACCCCCCCTCCACACATATACGACAATTAGTGGGGGCCCCTTAATACATCTGGGCCCAGGGGCCCGAAAGTTCCTAATCCGCCCATGCAGCCAGGTTTGTGGTCTCTGCTGCTGCCGTGAAAATATAAAACCTCGGCAGTCATAATGAAGCGGAGTTATGCGTCCGGAAGCCAGAAGAGAAAGGAAGAGGATGACAAGAAAAAACAAGATAGTGGTAAGTGATAAATTACACTGGATAAAATAGCTCTACTTGTCTTGTACAAATGGTGTAATGTCGCAGCAGGAAGGCTAGCCTAGCAAAAAATGTTTATGTTAACTACCTGCCTGACGGCCCATGCTACTTGTAACAAACTAGAACAGTTATAGCAACTTTTTTTTTCCGAACGGACGGAATATGGTTACATACTGTAATATGTTTATTAACGGGATAAGGAAGACGCAGATCTGTTCCAGAATCACTGTTTATCATATTTAATGACATAACATTGCTATAGCTTTGTATAGGTTTTGATGAAAGTGGCATAATGGGGGTTAGGAAAACCACACGATAAATTCCGTGCATCAAAGCAGACTGGAACTTTCATGTCTAGTAGTATTCATGCACGCCAGCTGTTTACTGTCTTTAAAGCACCAGGTGTGTCTGTCTAATTCTCAAACAGCAGAATGCTTAAATGCTATGTTAAGCTACAAGTAGGCCTAGGTCAATGTATAACATTAGCTTGGGATGTTTTTACAGTAAGCATTGGTAGTTGTGAAAGCAGCTGCATCCCTTCTAAATATCAAAATATGGAAATGCTAACATATCTTTTCTTTCTCCCTCAAGATGCTTTGCTTAAATTTCTCAGCCCTCAGGCTCTTCCTAAGGATACCTCCACTGATGAAGATGGCCTGAAAGGTTAATCTTATGTGTGTGTGTGTGTGTGTGTGTGACTGTGTGTGTACTTGTATTTATGTTGGATTTTTAAATTGCTATACAACCTGCACTCTTTATAGTTTGAACAATGCATCCTTTTTCTGCATAAGATGGCAGTGTTTTATTTTCTCACTTTGTGAGAACTGAAAAATGTTAATGTGAGTGTGTGTGTGTGTGTGTTTAACTATGTTGGATTTAATTATTGTGCACTTTTTTACATTTATATTGGATTTTATGGTACAGTGGTGTTTTTGCAAATGTTCAAATGTTCAAAACTAATGCACAGTATATATGCAACTTCAGTATTTGCACTGTCAAAATGTTGTATTTATATAAACTGTGGGTTTGCGGATATAAACTGTGGGTTTGCAGATATAAAGCTATGGCTATGCGGTGGTTCCTGTAGGCTTTGCGTGCGGCGGGGGGGGGGGGGGGGGGGGGGCTCCATGTCCATTGGCTTGGGGAGTCAATGAGCAAAGTGTATCGTGCGTGAACTACAGCCATCATGTGACGTGAGAGCTTTAAGCTGATCCACTGATGCTTGTGCCCAGGATCTACCTTGGTGTTAAAATAGCCTAGATTATTAAATTAAATTTAGTTAGACTTTGCCCATTATTTAAATGTGGGGCCCACCAGCTGGTGTTTAGCTTGCTATTTTGAGACTGAGACTTCTTGTTAACTCTGCCTGTTTACTGTACACTGGGCCATTTTACCACCTCGAACGTGCATTTTCTTTCTGTGAACCGAACGCTGTGTCGTCCACTGTATTTCATCAATACATTTTCACAGCTAAAGTAAAGTGTCTGTAAACTTAATAACAACTTGCAGAGGGTTTACACTCCGCATCTTTATTCAGCATACACTGTTACACCTTTCAAACTGGGGTCACCACCTGGTGATGTCATGTATCAGTCCCTGTGGTTGAACTTGACAGTGCCACAGCTCTACAAAGTTAAACCTTTTGATGTAAGAACGTCCCCTTCCCCTCCCCCTTAAAAACAACAACATAAAAAAACCAATACTGTACCTTGCCTCCACATTAAGATTCTCTCACACCTGGCAAAGCTTTATAGAATATGTTACTGCAGATGTACCCCTCCATTGTTGCTTAAAGGAGCGGTTTGTAGGATTGTTACCAAATGTTCTGTAGGCCAAAATCAAAACACTGGTGAATGTTCTTAAGACTGGACACAATGCTCTTCTGGGTTGCCAGATGTAATGAAGACTTAGCTAACGTTAGTTCTCCAACCATGACCTAACTACACATTACGGAAACAGTGAAAACAAAAAAAATACCTCTCTAACCAACGTAACATATTCAGCTGAAGTTAGCGATGCAGATGAAGTTTAGCCTTGGGCCTACCTGTCAAGGAGAAATATTGCAGGGCTCTCAAGTTTTGAGGACAGGCAAGAGTGACATTCCCCATCGACAATCACCCCCCCCCCTCCCCCCCGACAGAGGGTTAAAGGGGTGGCTGGTCAGACGGGTTGCGAGAATGGGGGTGTTTCATTAATAACTACAACTTTTTGTTGCTGTTATTAATATGCCTTCAGATGTTCCAGTGTAACAGAGGTCGTTTTGTCCGCCGCTCACGGCCCTCGAACCCGCCACCTCAACACACATCGGCATGGGAGTCGAACGCTCACCACTGAGCTAAAAACCCAGGCTTCCAACTCAGCGGTTAAAGCCGTTCTTAAGGTTAGGGGTGTGAGGATTTACAGTACACGCGCAACTAGCATCACCAGCTAGCATACACCAGCCCCAAGTCGGTTACCAGTTGATCCAATATTAGTTGTGCAGAAATATAGCCCATCTTATACACACCAATTGAATTGAAATAGAAATTGTAAAGATTTGTATTTTTTGTAATTATTCCATATTTAGTGTAGTCATATCCAAATGCAAGCATGAAACTTCAGAGTATTACCTTTCAGATACCAGAGTATTTGAGGCCAAGATTATGCTTATAAGGGGTTCATATGCAGTAAGCATTTGATTGCCAGTAGCCTACTGTATGCATTTTGGATATCCCAAAGTCCTATGGGAAGTTTTCATAGGGCATTTTACAAAATGCATGAGCATACCTTGGCAAATAATGGTCTAAAGTACTCATGTTGCCATTCTATATATCTACTTTTGCACACAGCATGACAAGATCTAATGCTAGGACTCAAGATCTAATGACTCAAGTCATATCAAGTCAAGACCTAGAGGGCTGAAATGTGGTCAGTTCAAAGATGCTTGTTATCCGGTAGAAAAAGAAAAGAATAATCTAGCCTTTGTAACTTTGTGTCAGTACATCACACAGTTATTCTAATTGTTTTCCAACAGTGTCTCAGCTTTCCAAAAGAGAGCAGGCATTTGATTATTGGCTAAAGTATGTAGGAGCAATGCCCTCCTAAGTAAAAATGGGGCAAAAGTATAATTTATAATTGCTCAGATTTGCAAAAGAAAAGATTTGACACATGGCACTAGGGGTGTAACGGTACACAGAAGTCACGGTTCGGTTCATACCTCGGTTCGGACATCACGGTTCGGTACGAGTTCGGTACAATGGAGGGAAAAGCAAAACAAAAATGCAGAAAGCATTTTTTTTTTGTACATGTCTCAGGCTGTACCACCTAGTGTCATACAGTCTCTTCCCTGAGCTATCTGCAACAGCCTGAAGTGTGTAAGATGTAGGCTAAACAGTACAATAAGTACCCAGACTCCATCTGTAACTTGTAAACAAAATAAGACAATCAGCTATAACTAATAACTAGGGCTGGGACTCGATTAAAAAAATTAATCTAATTAATTAGAGGCTTTGTAATTAATTAATCGAAATTAATCGCATTTTAATGGCATATAAATATTTGACCTGAGAACAGTGAGAAGTATTTTTTTTCACATGGATTTTTAGTATACCATTGAATAATGACTGAATACATAAGCTTAAGCAACATTGTTTATTTTTGTTCAAGTCCAACAGACCAGTGCAATTTTTGCCATTAAGTGTAGCAATACCATATTTAGAAATATAGTACATTTCAGAAATTCAGGTAGCCTATAGATAGGTAGACCTTCCGTAAACTATAATACTTAGGTTTGTTTTTAAGTAAAACACAATACTTTCAAGTATATTCAGAACATTGAAACCCTGACTATTAGAAAACATCTCTCTGTTGCTTCACAAGCCATAACAGACTTTGTTAATTTACCAACAGCTGGTTTAAAAAACTCAAATTCATTTCAGTGCAACTCTCTCAATAACCTTGGCCAAAACAATAAAGAGTTCAACTTAAAGTGCCAGTTGCACCAACAACATAATACAACATGGTAATACAACATAGTTCAACATAAAATGTACCATTTAAAATAAATAAAAAAGTGCCAGTGATTGACCTCAATCCCTTCTATTCTTCCAATATCCTGATGAAAAATAAAATCTCTCTGTTGCTTAGGCATCAGGAATCAGGCTAACGTCCACGCTAGCTACCACACTAGCGTCCACGCTAGCTGCTATATGTTTTGCACTGAGGTGATACTTAAGGCTCGATGTGCTGCGGTGATATGCGAATTCCTTGTTGCATAGCTTGCACACTACCATGCTCTTACGGTACCGATCCACTTGCACGACACTTCTTTTTGTCGTGTCGCATTCCACTCTAGTCCTATGGGTGACGTCAAGCGACTTTAACGCGCCCGCAAAGCATTCCGGGAAGGCAGCGCTGCATTTGAAATAATGTCGCGCGTCAAAAAGCTGGCCGATGCCCAGCTTTATGCAAATGAATCCGTTGAACGCGAGGCGACTCTCCAATGAAAGGACGAGTTTGTAGGTCCTTTGTTCTACCACAACGGTGCCTGTGAAACTTTGGTTCCGCTTACAAGACAAATAATGTTTTAACGATCTCTTCCACGACCACCTAGTAGTCCATAAAACAAACGAAACTAGGATTTGGATGAATATATTGACTGTTGGTGTTTCTGGTGAGGATTTGAGATTGCTTTGAGTAGTTTAAATAAAACAAGATTTCGAAATGGCTTGCATAGTTTGTTTAGGCTATTAATGTGTTGTATACTGTTAAGTACATGCTTAAAATTGTGGTCCATTTGTGGAAAAACACTTAAGATACGTTAAAACGAACTGAGTATGAGCTGGTAACTGACATTTTAAACAAAACGTCCACACACGACTGAACGTGGGGAGGCAGCGCGACATCTATGCGACACGACAAAAAGAAGTGAAGTACAAGTGGATCGGTACCGTTACGGCTCCCACACACAGCTGCGTTCCGTCAACGCATGCCGACGGTAGCTATGCAAATGACTTGAAGTAAAACCGTAATGTGATTGGTTGGTGCCGTCCGTAGATTCGCTTGATTGGCCGGTGCAGTCTGTCGGTGCAGCAACAGCTGAACTCCTCAACGCGAGCGGCAGGAGAAACGCGACGCGACGGACCCACAATTCAGTTCGGCAACGGATCACGTGAGCCCATGTAAAGTGAATGGGATGCGTCTCCAGCAACGCGAAGCACGCAGCTGTGTGTGGGAGCCGTTATCGACGCTTCCCATCCACGGGGCCAACCAACGCGGTCAGTTTTTTTGTTCATGTTCACTGTGCCACTGTGGTTTGTTGTTGTCTGAACCGAACTCATGCGCGTTAGTTGGTGCTCCAGTACAATCGGTCCGTGTGAAACTCATCCAGTGAGAAACGTTCCACGGTGCAAAAATAAATATGCTACGACTAAAATGCGTCAATTTTTTTAACGCGCTCATTTTTGTGTAATTAATTAATCTTAATTAACGCGTTAAAGTCCCAGCCCTACTAATAACTATTCAATATAACTGAAAATAGGCCTACAGCATCTCTTATTTCTGAAAGTGCAAAATAGGCCTACATAGAAAAATGATTTTTAAAAATCCACTTAAGCAAGACCTTCAACATCTGTGTTTAGTTGTATATGGAAGGGTCTACAATTTGCCTCAATATTTTTTTTATTGTGTGTAAAGTAATAATCTAGCCTACTAACTGTGAAAATATCACACTATTTTGCCTTTTTTTAAAAAACGAAATTGCTCCTTTCATTTCATAAACAGGCTACAACTAGAAGTCACGTGACTTTGCCCTTTGACGTTAACTCACCGTAGCATGGTTTGTTTATTAGCCTGGTAAGCGTTGTCACTTTATTTTGCTGTCTATGCACTTAACACTACCAGCTCCTCAAGTGAGAAGTTACAAGTTACCCCAACATAAAGGTAATTACCACGCGATTTACATAGCATTCTGTCATTACGAAATCATTTAATTTAAGCCATAGGTTTTGGCCCTATTTGTATCAAAAGGCTGCTGAAGCGCAGGGTAAGTTTTTTCCCCTCGTTTCAGTGATTGGTAGCCCACTACACCATCTGGGTGATGGCTTCGAATATGTGTAGCATTTTTTCCACTCTCATACCCAACAACTGCTGAACAACGCCGACACACAGTTTCATCTTATCCACCACTCTTTCGCCTGTACTAACGTTACTGTAACTGAAGTTCTCAAACTTGCGATCTTAAAGAGACTAGCGGATCCTCTAACTCTTGTGGGTCTAACCTTAGTGCTGCTAATGACTGATGGACTCGACCGACGACCTGACAAAAAAAACATAGGCGCCAATCAGAGCTTCAGAGCTAAGGCGAGGCTACAGATTAGCGTTAGGTGTCGCTAAAGAACTCCCGTAACTCTCGCTACTTAACAGTAATTGCACATGACATTAATTAATCCGCACACGAGTTTTATGTATTTTTATACCGTGTATTCTCCGTGTAAATTCATGCACCGAACCGTGACGCCCGTACCGTTTCGGTTCAATACGAATACATGAACCGTCACACCCCTACATGGCACTGACAATTTTATAATGGGCCTTTTCACCACCTCTGAGCATCCACTAACCTGGACCTTTTAGGGGGCTTTCCTCCCAGGGTGAATGAGAGGATGCTTAAAGGACAGGTTCGGTATTTTACACTTAAAGCCCTGTTTTCAGATAGTTTATGATTAAATAGAACGTTTAAGATTGAAATTTGGACACATGCTGCTGTCCTGAGAATTTTCGGTTTCTGTGGTAGCGCCCCCCCTCCTCCAGAACGATGCATAGGTGCACTGGAACAATCCTTCCTAAAACGCATTAAACTTTCGTTTACAAAGACGTGAAACTCACCGAGTGGTCAGGGGTGTTCGCTGATATGCTCACACAAAAATCGCTGCAAAAGACGCTTTCCAACCGGTTATTACCATGTTGTAAAACTGTGGAGCTATTTTTCCAAACGCCTCACACCCGTACATTCTTCCGTTGAGAGCTTGAATAATAGACACTCCAGCCCAGTTGGTGGCGATAATGCACCATACACCGTCTTGCCAATTACAAGCAAACCACTGGCATTTCATTGAATACACAGAAGAAGCAGAAGATCGCTGTCTTGAAGTATTTTGCAACAGACAGCTAAAAATGAGGCGATTTTGTGCAGTTCCGAATTGCGGGAAAATTCGTGGCAAAAAAAGTTGTCACAGACTTCCTTTCAACGATCCAGAAAGGCTAAAGTTGTGGCTGGAATTTCTGGGGTTGGATGTGAGCACACCTGTTGAGAATCTGCAGAAAGCTGATCACCGTGTCTGCATTTTACTGAACGTCGCTGGAGGTCAAAAGAAATCGCCCAAAAAGCTATTTCGCCTGAGAAATACAGCGGTTCCCACATTACCTCCTGGGACGACAGAGTTGGAAGAACTTGGGGTAAGAACTTATTTGTTATGTCCATAACCTGTCATGTTCACATCATAAGCCTAACACTAACCCTAGCCTACATGAATAATTTGGCTACATGATTTTGTACGTTTACAATTTTTTTGGCTGTGGAACTTTCATGATGAAAACGTAATGATTCACGTAGGCTATCATTCACATTGTGCAAGTTCCAAGACATTTTAGCATTAGCCATGGTTGGACGTGACAATAATTTGGATAGCGTAGTAGCCTACGATACCGCGACTGCATAAGACTACAGAAAGAAAACAAACAACCCCATATCCGTTTCCGGCAGCGGAGTAATACCGTACCTCACAGCACATCCAATACAAGTCAATGGAGTTGGACAAAAACTACGATAAAACCTGTTGGAAAGAATCTTTTGCAGCGATTTTTGTGTGAGCATATCAGTGAACACCCCTTACCACTCGGTGAGTTTCACGTTTTTGTAAACGAAGGTTTAATGCGTTTTAGGAAGGATTGTTCCAGTGCACCTATGCATCGTTCTGGAGGAGGGGGGGGCGCTACCACAGAAACCGAAAATTCTCAGGACAGCAGCATGTGTCCAAATTTCAATCTTAAACATTCTATTTAATCATAAACTATCTGAAAACAGGGCTTTAAGTGTAAAATACCGAACCTGTCCTTTAATTGCTTTTTACCCAGCATTTTTTAATACAGATCCAATGATTAATGCATCCATGGCCAGGATATAATTATATAATATGACATGATTTTAAAAGTGACCTATAACAACAGGCTATGCAACACACTTTAATTTGTTTAGTGCTAATACAATGATTAAGCCTATTTGGAGAGAGAGATGTTTACAATGTGACAATATGTCAGTCGTCGTGTGAACGAAAGTATGACTAGGCATAGGCTACTTGTTCTGAGCAAGTGTTGTCAATGAACAGGCTGTGAAACTGTTGGCTAAGTTACAGACAGTCATGAACAACTGATGCTAATTATCTGGGAAACATTCTCTATAGCAGCAGTCACGTTGTCATTGTATGTGTCAAACAAGTTGTGGATTTGTTGTAACATTAAAAGATGACTTACTCTGTGCTGAAACCATGAACTGATGCTCGAAGCTCCAAGGTGAACGAAACTTGGAAGTAGCTAACAGGTTCACGTTCAATAATTCACGTTCAACAATTCCAGGATACGCGTTTTTCATTGGTTGTTGCGTTAAATTAGCCTGGCGGGGCCATCCTATATCATTGAGATGTATAGTCTGGCATCGAATCATTCACCTCGCTTAATCCAAGGGGCGGGCAGAGAATTGTCTTTCAAACTGCCTAGGCATGCAATAGGCCAGCGCTACGACCATATCCATATCCGGTAGGCAAAACGGCAAACACATCCTTCTTAGAAAGGAATGACTTAAGTGCATTGTGTTGCTCAACTTTCAAAGAAAAGCACAAGTCCAACTCCTCCAAAGTTGACGCCAACGCCGATTCAAACAACCGCTGTTCGTTCGCCATAGCCACCTTCCTTGTTGTTCACCGTCACAGGACTGTCGTTATCCTGTTAAGCCCGCCTTAAGACTCTCTAACGAAATAGAGCGCTGTGATTGGAGAACATCCACGGTGTTAAGCCAATAGAAATTCCTATGGTTCGATACTAGACGTACAGGCTGAGCAAATTAATTTGCCGCCGCTAGGGTGCGTCTAGATTTCTAGGCTAGCGTTAAATCCTACCCAGATACAATAGAGCGATTTTCTGATTGGCTATTGTGTAGCCCCTCTCGTTATTTTTGATTGGCTGATTAAGTGGCAGGCTTAACTCCAGGGGAGACTCTTGATTCCTGCCGGTTCCATAATAGTTAGAGTGGCGCGGCCAGACATTTTGGGCGCTGCGGCAGCATATTAAATATATAAATAGTTTTTCTGCGTGAGAAATAAAATGTGTGGCGGGAGAGCGTGACAAAAGACTGAAATGAGTGACTGTCACGCTCAATGCGTGACACTTGAGAGCCCTGTATTGCCAGCTCTGCGTCAGACTTGATATTCTTCATTTGACGAAGACGTCGCCATTTCAGGAAGGCTCCTCCGATGTCCACTTAATTGGTTTCTTGTTTTATCAAACAATATTTTGGAGATTTTGGTGGCGATAATATCATCTCCTCTGACTGCCTCTCGTAGGCTACTCGTTCATGAGTTGGCCTTTGTTAATCTGGCAACCCAAATAAGAGAATGTGCCGGCCCATTATTAATACGCTATTCTAGAATTAAATTGTTCAAAACATAAACTAAAATTCCGCCCTGTAACTCATATTTTTTTTACGGGTTTCTACGGGTTATAGTAATGTTGTCAAATAAGCCATTACTTCAATTCATTGTGTTTCCTTACTCTGACGACATACTGTATGTTGATAATTTTTGGAATGGTTACAATTTATTTTCCATGTATTTCCTACATACTGGTCCTTTAAACACCATTTTAGTTGGTTTAAGGAACTTGATATGCCACATGTTCTTACATGCACAAACACACCAGCTGGAAACAGCCGATGGCATTCATGTCCCTATTCAGTTGACTCATCATGAGCAAACACCAATATGGCAATGCCAACATCCAAAGAGAGGTTATAGCAGGGGCTGGCACTGCTTAGTACTCTGGCAATAAAAAGATAGAAACCTGAAACCTATAAAACCCTACTCTGTTGTAGGCGAGCTACATGGTCGTTATCTCTGGTGCCCTCTTCTGGGTTGCTACTGCACTGTGTAATTTTTGTAAACCAAAAAGGGGTGGAACTCATAGCCGGTGAAAAGAGAAGACAGAGGTGACGAGAAAAAGCGGATGGCTTGGCTTAAAGGACTATGATCGAGTTAAGATTGTCAGCTGTTACAGACAATGCAGATTTTGTGATAATGCACATCATGAGACTGTTCATTCTTTTCATTTATTATGGTAAGCAATGTTATAATATATAGAATCTTATTTTATGCATAGTTTATGTTTTTCTGTATAACTGAAATGGAATCTTAATTTTACTGACAAATTAAAAGCAGATTTTAGGGACAAGACAATGTTTAGCCTACTTTAAGGTAGCCTATCATGAAGCATCCCAAAGCATGCACTATCATGATAACCTTTATAAACTGTGTGTAGCCTACCAAGTAGCTGAGTAAATACTTAGTAGGGTCTCGTTGAAACTTTCTAATGAGCAGAGGATACGCAAAAGTACAACCAAACATTAGTAATATGGTCACAAATTTGGAGTCTAGTTTCATAACATAGGCAAACATTGGCATCTAGGATATTGAAGCCAATTGATCCAGCCACAAACAAGATTATGCAAACTGTCTTGAACGGAATTGACCACTGTTTGAATTTTCAGCATGTTCCAGCATGCACTGCACCTAAAAGTTCTTGCATTATATATCCACAGGTCCAATAGCGTCCTTAGAGAGTGAAAAAAGGAGATTAACAGCACAAGTTGGACAGACTGTTGTCCTTCAGCCTGAAATCCCAGATCTGAAGACTAATGATCAGTTTCTGTGGAGGTTTCATTCAAATAGCAGATCTGTAAAGTCAATTATCGTTCTGGCGTTGAAAGATGAAGTTCATACAAAATATAAAGGGAGATTCAAAGACAGCCTGCTGCTGGACAGAAACACTGGATCTCTCACCATCAGAAACATCACCACCAGCCAGTCTGGACTATACCACCTTCAAATAATGGGTGATGAAAGTGTCTCAGATTGGTATTTTAACTGTTCCGTCTATGGTGAGTGACTTTTATTAATCATCACAGTTAGAGATGTGCAATACATAACATTATAAGAAACCAGTTGTATTGCTAGCTGAAATAGTAGTGTTTGTATTTTCATGAATAATTGTGTTTGTGTATTTACCTGACAAGCTCCTGTCTCAGCACCTAACATCACCAGCAGAGGAAATTCTCACCCCAACACAAGGGCCACCACTGGCCCTGTGGGCCGTTCTCTGTCAAGGCCGGAGTCCCAGTCCAGCTCCAGCTGTCAGGTGCTGTGTTCTGTGAAAAATGACAGAGAGGTGTCCCTGTCCTGGTTCAGAGGGGATGAGATTCTCAACCAAACGAGCAGTTCTGAAGCCAACATCACCCTATCCCTCCCTCTGGATATAGATGACCAGGAGGACACAATCACTTACAGATGTGTGTCTGCTAATCCTGCCAGCAATTACACCACTCACCTCAGCATCCCTGCAGTGTGTTCTTATAAGAATCAAAAAGGTTTGTCAACAGTGTCTGATGAATTGTCTGAATATATAATGTAAAAGTAAAATAGCTATTTTTTCTGTGTAACATGTACTACAGTATGTACTGCTAAACTGAAAAGGTAAAATGGCAATTTTTTCAGATAATTTATGAAGGTAAATAGACTTGAAGTGGGCAGTTACAGTTAATTTTAATGTAATTGAACACAGGAGTCTGTATTATATTGAAGAGAACTCATGATAGTATATTTTTGTCTTTCAGATCCTTCAATCCGCAAACTGTGGTATCTTTTTGTGCCATTCAGCCTTTTTGTTACAATTGTAATTGTGGCCGTAGCAATGTATTTGAAGAAGAAAAAAGAAGATAGTAATAGAAGGTGTGCAGGTGGGCATGACTGCTTCTTCTTTAAACATCGATATTGATTTTGTGGAGAGAATGACTATTCACATATGTAAGTGAAAGTTAAGGACAAACAGAAAGCACCATGGAGGCAAAATCCAGCAGTTAAACTTCTAAAAAGAGAGTGTAGGAAGACTGAAAGAAAATGGCGTAAATACAAACTTCAGATCCACTATGAAATCCATAAAGAGATGCTCCGCACATATAACTCTGAAATATGCAAAGCAAGACAGTCTTTCTTTTCTAACATTATCAATATTATCAAATAACACTCGTATTCTATTTTCAACTGTTGATAAGTTAACAAATCCCCCCTCACAATTAGTGCCTGAGCTTCTTTCAACTAATAAATGCAATGACTTTTCATCTTTTTTTAAATGTAAAGTTGGCAAAATCAGACTCAACATATCTGCTTAATTACTAATTCAACAACCTGAACTTCCAGCAACAAACAGAGGGAAACTTAACTTGATGTCAGAGTTCAGCTTGATAGACTACGAAACACTTGAAAAAACGGTACAGAATCTCAGCTCTTCCACATGTGTCTTAGACACTCTGCCTACCAATTTCTTCAAAACTGTTTTTCACCTCATAGCGGCAGATGTCCTTCAAATTGTAAATGTATCACTGCTGTCTGGCACTTTTCCTAAGTCACTGAAATTAGCTGTTGATTCAAACCAGCTAATAGGCTAACTGAAATAACACCATGCCAATCTCTAGGTATGGTGAAGGGTATGTGATGATGTGGGGCTATTTTAATTCCAAAGACCAAGGTAACTTTATCAGGATGCACAGTATTCTGGATCCATGAAATAACTGGCCTTTAAAAATAAAAATCTGCCTGTCTCTATGGGAATTTAACATAGGGGTGGGAATACTTATGACCCCTGTATTTTAAGGAAGAACATTTATTTATTTATGATACATTATTCATTCACTAAGAAAATTGGTGTCCTTAAAGGTTAGATATTTCCTCATTTTTCACGTAAGGC
This sequence comes from Alosa pseudoharengus, assembly GCF_046254945.1. Lineage (NCBI taxonomy): Eukaryota > Metazoa > Chordata > Actinopteri > Clupeiformes > Clupeidae > Alosa > Alosa pseudoharengus. The sequence continues at coordinate 43,741,569 of NW_027468663.1, forward strand.
ATTAAGATCAATTTCCAAAAGATGATTTTATATTCCTCTTTTCAGTCAACTTTAGCATGGGTGCCAATACTTTTGGCCATCACTGTATGTGTCAGTGTATAGAACAAATCAACACCTGGATGTCTCAAAATTTTCTTCAGCTGAACAAAGAAAAAACTGAAGTAATTATATTTGGTAAAAAGGAAGAAAGACTTTGGGTTGCCACTTTCCTTGACACAAAAGGGTTGAAGGCAAAGGATAATGTTAAAAATCTTGGTGTATTAATTGACAGTGATCTAAATTTCAACAGCCACATGAAAGTGATAACTAAATCAGCTTTTTACCACCTCAAAAATATTGCCAAACTCATGCATTTATCTCCAGCAGGGTTGATTACTGCAACGGACTGTTCACAGGCCTTCCTTAAAAGACTATTAAACAGCTTCAGGTGATACAAAATGCAGCAAAAACTAAAAGAACTGACCACAGGTAATACAAATGCAAAAACTAAAAGAACTGACCACATTACTCCAATTCTTAAGTCCTTGCACTGGCTTCCAGTAAGTCACAGAATTGACTTTAAAGCACTATTGCTTGTTTATAAATAAGTAAATGGAGCAGGACCTAAATCTCGTCCTCTCAGGTCCCAGGTGAAAAACCTGTTAGTAAAACCTACTGTTAGAACTAAACATGGTGAAGCAGCTTTTAGCTGCTATGCGGCTCAGCTCTGGAACCAACTTTCGGATGACATCAAAAAGGCCCCAACTGTAGCCAGTTTTAAATCTAGACTTAAGACCAAACTGTTCTCAGATGCTTTCTGCTAACTGCGCTGAGTTACAAATTCTGAATCTGCCTTGATAATTATTCTACCTTGTCTTTTATTACTTTTTTACTACTTTTGCCTTTGTTTTTGCTTACTAATTATTCTTTATTTTTAAATGATTTTACCTTGTGTTTTATGTTTTCTTTTTAGTATGATCTTTACCTTTTGAACTATTCTTTGACTATATTGCCCTTCTATGCTTTTATTTGTTATTATTGTTTGGTTTTGTTTATGTAAAGCACATTGAATGACCTCTGTGTATGAAATGCGCTAAATAAATAAACTTGACTTGACCAACAAATCAAACTCAATTTTTTTTCTTCACAGATCAGACCCTCCATGAAGTGGCATACTATGTTGATTTGAAACATTTGGATCATACAAAGGTACTACATCAAGTGATTTTTACATTGTGTGTGTTTTCTTTAGGTTTCTCATATTGCACATAGGCCAGGTGATTTTTTTTATCTATATAATGGTATTGCCAGTAACATAAGAAACTGATGAACATTTTGTGAACATTTTCAGTTCCTCAAAGTTAAGTTTAACTTTGAATTATTGTTGTTTTCTTTTTTTTGTCAGAATGTCTTCCAGAAGATAGAACAGACCTTTGAAACATGTGTGATATACATAGGGTTGTGATATGAGATTATATGTATTTTAATAACATGTTTGGTGTGTGTTTTGTTATCTCTGAAATATCAATAAACATTTATTCTGTGTTTCTGTGTTCTTTCTCATATTTGTTTAAGCACCAACTCACAGTCTGATTGGTGAATATGCTATTTGTAAATCGATATCGCAAAATAAAATATTTTAAAAAATAGGACTGCCAGAATAATTTGACTGGGCCAAACAATATCAGTGGCGGCAGCTTTGGCCGCCTGTTGCCGACCCATGTCGTAGATTATAGTTTAAACTTGAGGTGTGTCAATGATATTTTAATTCCATGTCGACTGAGCCGACAGGGATTTAAAATTTTTTTTAAAGTATAATGCCCATTCAGCCGACCGGGAGTTCAGAACTGCGTTAGTGTTTATTATCTTCATGACTAGGCTTACAGGAGGAAGGCAGCCAGAAGTAAAGCCTAGCCTACTGGGGTATACTACGAATCTCGATTAGTGGGTTAGCGAGGTATGTTGCGCTCAAAGCCAGGCTATGCTGTGACACGAAAGTGGATCTGTTTTAGTGTCGCTACTGTATATCACCATTAGTCCATGAGCCACAGGGGGTCGTCACTACCACTTGGGGGGGCAAATTCTCACTATATTTTTCTGAAAGCTACATATCTCTGGAGTATAAAATGGTATGATAGCAAGTTGGATCTTGTAGCTTTGTGGCTGTACAGGCCTTCAAAGTTGACCTCTGATTTGAAAAAAAAGGAAATTCCGCCTATTGGCTTTTTTTGTTCAAACACTCATAAGAGCCTAGAAAATAATCAAAATCTTATTATTACTGATGCATATGTGGTGTTTGATGTTGGCATACATATTTTGACTCATTATGTGATTTTGCTCTTCATTTTGATTGATTAAATTCAAGATTTATGTGCAAAAAAAAGCTAATTTGAGTTTTCAGAGCAACATGTTATGGCAATACCTGAATGCAGACCTTATTGATCATTACTATTCTACCCTCCTTACTTTCAATTGCGAGTTGAAATTAATGTTAAATGATGACATACATAGGTCTGCAGTACAAATGTTTTTTAAATTGTAGCTGAAACGAGTACAAAGGATCTTTAATCTATTCATTGAATTCATCGTCAGAACAGGAGCACAGAGGATGCCATCTCTATGGCACTTCACTCTGCCCTGTCCCACCTTGACAATAGCAACACCTATGTAAGAATGCTGTTCATTGACTTCAGCTAAGCGTTCAACACCATCATCCCCTCCAAACTGATCACCAAACTCAGTGAACTGGGCATCAATACCTCCCTCTGTAACTGGATTCTGGACTACTTGTATTGCATTCATTGTGTCTACACTTGAGATAAATAAGTTTGTTTTTTTCTTTTATCACATATTGGTAGATGTTTTTTCTGTACCTTGACATGTTTCCATCTTCATCAGAAGGTCACACGGTGGAGTAGTGTGACGCGTTTTTATCAGCTGATGTTGTTACGGAGGTGTGATCCACCTGTCAGTTTTTTGACAGGTGGACCACACCTCCTGCTGTCAGTCAGCCGCCCCCCAGGACGGCACTCCAGGTATGGGAGAGCATATATGCTCCCTCATCTCTGTTCATCGTCTTTGGGCTCCGCTTTCTTATTTCAATCGCCTCCTTTATCCAGCGGTGGTATCAGTTGTTCTCCTGCTTAATGACTCTGGCATGCAGGAGGTGTGGTCCACCTGTCAAAAAACTGACAGGTGGATCACACCTCCGTAACAACATCAGCCAATAAAAATGTGTCACACTACTCCACCGTGTGACCTTCTGATGAAGACGGAAGTATACGTCGAAACATGTCATGGTAAAGAAAAAACATCTACCAATAAATGTGTATGTGATAAAAGAAAAAACAAACTTATGGATTCTGGACTTCCTAACCAACAGACCTCAGTCTGTTAGGTTAGATAATCGCACCTCCTCAGCCATCGAACACCAGTGTACCACTGGGATGTGTGCTGAGCCCTACTCCCTCTTCACCTACGACTGCACACCTGTACATGGCTCTACCACCATTGTCAAGTTTGCAGATGACACTACGGTGATTGGGCTCATCAGCAATAACGATGAGATGGCCTACAGGGAGGAGATCCAGCACCTAACATCGTGGTGCACTGATAACAACCTGGCTCTCAACACTAAGAAGACCAAAGAGCTCATTGTGGACTTCAGGAAGTCTAAAGCTAGCACACACACACACCCATTCTCATCAACAGGACTGAGGTGGAGCATGTCACCAGCTTCAAGTTTCTGGGTGTCCACATCTCTGAGGACCTCTCTTGGACCCTCAACACCTCTACCCTGATCAAAAAGGCTCACCAGCGTCTCTTCTTTCTGAGGTCCATCTGTTTCCTTAGATCCTGGTGAACGTCTACCGCTGCAACATCGAGAGCATCCTCACCAACTGTATCATAGTTTGGTATGGCAACTGCTCTGCCCACGACCGGAAAGCACTGCAGAGGGTGGTGAAAACTGCCCAACACATCACCGGTTCCTCACTCCCCTCCATCGAGGCCATCCAGGGCAAGCGATGCTTGCGTAAGGCACGTGTAACGAATGCCAGCTAGCTTAGCTGTGCTTGTGGAACGTTGGTAAACCTCACTCCCAGAAGCCTCAAGAGTGCTGCTGGCATGCGAGCCAGTAGACTGGGCTATTGGCTCAATTGTTAGCGCGCTCGCCTCCCGATCCGAGGTGCTGCTGTTTGCAGGTTCGAGTCTGGGCGTGTGCAGGGCTGAATCGCGCAGGTTTAACACAATGCAGGTTACACACGCATCATCAAAGACTGTTCTCACCCCAACCACAGACTGTTCACTCCACTCCCCTCCGGGAGGTGTTACAGGTCCACATCCAAACCAGCAGGTTCAGAGGAAGCTTCTTTCCTGCGGCTGTCACCCTACTGAACTCTAGCTCTGCATCCCGGTGACATCCAACCAACTAAGCCCCCATCACCCCCTGCCCCGCCTGATGCCTCCTTGCCTGTGCCTGTTGAGGTGTCCACGACCATGGCAACCTTGACAGGGACAACAAGGAGGCGGACATCCCCCCCCCCCCCCCACAACTGCACTACCCTATCCCACCCATCTATCCCATGCATCTATTTATTTACAAATGTACATACTATAATTACACTTATACTGTACATAGCCATATTCCACTGCTTTTCATCCTGCACATACACTTATTATTAATACTATTGTAATATTACTGTTTCTGCACTACAATGGTACTGTTACCACACTGCACATAGTTGTACATACTGTACATATCTGTCTATATGGTTCATACTAAATATCCATATTTATTCAGTTTTTCTGTAATATATTCTGTTAATACACTGCATATATCTATATTGTTCTTACTACTACTATAATGGTACCGCCACTACATTGCACATACCTGTACATGTTGTTCATACATTGTTCATATTACAGTACATAGCCATATTTATTCCGCTCTTATAACTGCTAATACACTGCACATATTTATATTTAATTTATGCTACTCTAAACCACCTTCTGCAAAACAACTGTATACTACTGTCTACACTGCACTATATTTCTTGTCCTGTCTATGCACCACCTGCCTATACTGTGTACAGTATATCACATTGCACTTTTCTGCTTTTTTGCACTTCTGGTTAGACGCAAACTGCATTTCGTTGTCTCTGTACTTGTTCTCTGCACAATGACAATAAAGCTAAATCTAATCTAATTTAATCTAAAAAAATATCTGCCTCTGCTTTGCCTCTTTACGGATCATGCTATGAATGGCAGCAGCAATGTCTGCATAAGTTGAGACATTGTTATTGACCTTCTGGACCAGAGACATTCCATCAATGATTGTTGCTGTATTATATTCATCTGGAAGATTATCTGATAGTGATGCAAGTTTCTGCAAATGCTTTGCAAGTGCTGCTTTAGAGGTTTTCCTTGGGGTCCCCTCAGGTGTCGCCAAGGTCCAAGAGGGTGACAAAATACTTCTCTCATGTCCAGTCTTTAACATGATGGTCTTGCCATGTGCCTGTGTTTTCTTTTTTGACTCATGCTCGTAAATGTCTTTAATTTTTGCTTTGTCAATGTATCATGGAATTTGTGCTTAGGTGTATCTGACTCCAGCCTCTATGTCATGATCTTTGCCTGTAGTATGAGCCTGAATCAGATCATCCCTAACCTCTTGTGTTGCTTTGCCTGCTGTAGATATGCAAATTAACTCATGTTCCTCTGAAAATGGATTGATCCAATTTCAGTTTCTGTCTCATCTCATCAGAACTGTGTAGAATTTTTAAAACTGTTGTAAATGTATGTACTTGTAGATCTTGGAAAATAGTTATTATTTCTTTTCAATGGAAATTATTTTAACATCAGATGAAAGACAATTTTAAGTATGATGATAATATTATTATTATTAATAATAATAATAATAATAATAATAATGATAATAATAATAATTGTACATAATGATAACAATGTGTAAAGTATGAATATTTTCACCAACCATCTCATTCCCACATTCTTACTAGTCAAAAATACAACTGAAATGTATAATGTAGATCATTTTAGCACCTGTGATGCAATTACCATAATTTCCCAACTATTAGCTGCAGCTTATACATTGATTTTGCAAAATTTCTTCAGCTATGAGGTTAATACACAGGTTTTAACTGGCATAAAACACTGTCGGGTGGCTTATACACAATACGGCTAATACACAGGAAATGACTGTATGTATTTCATGTGCCCTGGACATTATACAATTATAATATTTATGTTAAGCTGGGTACATGTGGTTATGTGAACAATTTTCATATGGTATTCCTTGAATGTAAAGATAATATGTGATTGGTAATCATGATGTTTTGATCTCTTGGAATATTTCCTATTAAATACTAATTTACTGAATTTTGGGGTGTTTCCAAATAGTACATTTACAAATAGTAAATAGCATAGCAATGCAGACCTATGTAATCATTTGTATTTCAAGTCTCTGCTGGGAGGTAGGAAGGTATAAATACATTGATTAATGAGGTAGTGGGCATTTCAATTAGTGCTGCAACACATTGTGTCTCTGAAAACGTAGATTTGCTCATTATTACACATAAATCTTGAATTTTATCAACCAAAATGAAGGGCAAAATCACATAATGATTCAAAATATGTATGCCAACATCAAACACCACATATGCATCAGTAATAATGAGGTTTGGATTATTTTCTGGGCTCTTATGAGTGGTTTAACAAAAAAAGTCAATAGGCGGAATTTCCTTTTTTCAAATCAGAGGTCAACTTTGAAGGCCTGTACAGCCACAAAGCTACAAGATCCAACTTGCTATCATACCATTTTATACTCCAGAGATATGTAGCTTTCAGAAAAATATAATGAGAATTTGCCCCCCCCAAGTGGTAGTGGCACGCCCCTTTTTGGGCCTGTGGCTCATGGACTACATGGTATCTTATGCTGTCAACCAAGCCTGGTCGGGAGGAGGTTATGTGCTAAGTTATAGCTCAAATCGTGTAATCTACCGCACACTGACCAATCAATTGTCTTAAAAACGAAGTCATCTCACGTGTAGGATTCTGTCATATATCTTACAGGTGGAGCTCCGCCTCTACTAAGCCTTGCAGCCTGCAGCCTTTTCAAAAAAGACATGACCCTCCCCAGCCAATTGTCGATACTTTCCACCCACGCTGTTAAGCGCTGTGAAAACACATCGACTTAAACAATAGTCCTACACTCACCCTCTGCTTTCTGATCTTCCACATCACACTTCACCAAGATGGTGGCCATTTCAGTAGATTTACTCACTAACATTGTTGTGGAAACACAATAAGCATGGAAACTAAATGCACACTTCCTGCAACTGCATTAGCCTACTTGAAATAAGTTACTCCTCTTGTAAGTATTCACATGAAATAAAACAATAAAACATTGAGACCATTCAACAAAGCACACTGGGTAATAACAAATTCAACACATGAACTTGTTGCTATGGACTCGTCTCTAGGCTTCCTCAGTCATTGTAAAGCTGCCGAAGCTGAACATTATCCAAAACTCAATTTCTCAGACGAGCGTCAATTTGGGAGCTTGCTACACTCCTTCCTTCTCAAATGACTTGAAAAGGCCGTTTGCACAATTTCACAAATAATCACAGGGACCGAAAAATACCTAACATGCCAACTTTTTCCGGGTTTAGGCCTATCATTTTAACTTTTCCCCGCTGTCTTGCCGTTTTAATATTTTCCCGTAGAATATCCCATATTACTGTAATACTCTCATAACATTAGTCCTGCATTCTGGCCTGTCTCTGTGTTGTCCTGTTGTTACCCCTTGCCCTTCCAGAGAAACAGATGTATTCAAATCATCGTTTTGCTCGCTTGAATGCGAACTCAGAGTGATGTTAAGGACTATTTAAGTTAACGACGTGAGGCTAGGATACACGGTAAACTACAAGTAAACCAACGTTAAATTTAGCTTTTTTAGGGCTGGATAAAGTTGACCAAATGGATATAGGCTGTTAGGCGTGAATAAAGTAGGCTACTTTGATGCTCCAACCCTTCCAACGTTAATGGGGACGGATGTTGACATTTTCCGTATTTTGCGTGAGAAACCCGGGAAATCTCCCTTATTTTCATTGTTCAATGTTGACAGAGCTATGGAACGAAAGGGAACGTTATATGGCGACAGAAATCAACAATCAAACAAGCCACTTTGATTTTTTGCTGTTTTCATTAATACAAAAGATGGGTGACCCCCCCCCCTCCTAGACAAAAAAAAGTTAGGTGACCCTCCCCTCAACAAAGAATAAAAAGACATGACCCTCCCCTATTTTCCTCCGGTGACCCCGTTTATAAATAACGAACGGTCCCTAACATTTTGGATCTCGAATGCACTTTAATAGTGCTGTGCGTGCAAATATCCCACTATGGACGTGCATACCATACAACAACTGATGACAATTGATTTATTTGATGTTATAGGTTAGACACAAAAAATGACCGCAGTGTAGATTAAAGGAACCATATGTAAGATTGTGGCCAAAATTGGTACTGCAATCACTTTCAAATTACTTTAGAGCAGTGTATCCCCTCCCCCTCCCTCCTGACTCGAGGTTGCCAACCCAGATGCCGAAACACTACTGACTTTGTGATTAGTAGATGGGTAGAGGGTGGCGCATCAGGCCAAAACACAATACAACATGACATGACAAAACACAACATCAACATCAGTTGGGGGCTGCAACTTCACTTTTTAAATGACAATATCCTGGCCGGGCTACTGTTGTCAGTGATATAAGTATTTGAAATGAACATGATTTCTTAATGTCTAGTGACATATCAGGGCCATTTTATGATTAATTGAAATACATTTCTTACATACGGTTCCTTTAAGCTATCGCTCATGAATGCGGAAGTAATTGTTTTTAAATAGAGGCGGTCTTGTGCGTCTCCACGTTACACGATTGGCCAAAGTCATCCCAACACCGAGAACGCGCACATATCTGAGCTGAAAGCCTAGTTTGACAAATATATCACATAACTGCAATCGTAGTATCACTTAACGTATACCCCTGAGTCAAGGCTTTGTCAAGCCTTGATATGTCTACATAGCCTAGATATGTCTAACGTGCTTCGTAGTATACCCTTGCCGGAGTTTTTGACACAAGCTTCCAAAGGGCTTTTCATCTCTACCCACCTCCTCTATCCAAGACCAGCGCCATTTATTCTTTATACCTTATACCTATAAGTTTGGTGTCTTCCCCTGGCTTCATAAAGTTGCACTCTATGGCTTTGGCTATACGTTTCACGTTGCCAGTGTGGGAAACACATTCGTAGTGTATGGGAAACATGGGCGGACTGGCCATCTGGCATACCGGGCATTTTCCCGGTGGGCCGACGCACCTTTTGGGCCGATAGAATAGGCTATATATATAATTTAGGGCTGTCAAAATAACTGATTAATTTCGATTAATTAATTTGAGAAAAAATAACTGATTAAAAAAATTAGTGCAGATTAATAGATTCCGTATGACCTTTGACCCCGAGCCGTTCTAGTCAGTAAAAATTAGACTGTAAAATGAAGGAGAGAGAAGAAAACGTGCTGCCTGGATCATTGATTGGAACATTTACTTTTAAAAAACGGCCTGATGGTGTTGATAAAAAATAAAGTGTTGAAAATAAAGTCCTCTGCAATGTCTGCAGCAAGGATTTGCATATCACCGGAGTTCATCAACTCTGTAGTCGCACATCAATGCAATGCAAATGTAACCCATTGGTTACATTTCAATATTGACACTGGACTGATCCAATAACAGCTCACGTCAGACCCCACCCCTCCCATTTTGGCTCAGAGCCAGGATTCTGTGAGCGCATCAAAAGTTAATCGAAGTTGCCTATACGAAATTGCGGCGGGTGCCGGTAGTGACAATTGTGCAAAATTAACACCAGTGTAGAAGCTTCAAAAATACAATATTGCAAGTAGGCTAGCATATGTCAGCAACACAGGGTTGCCAACTTTGGGTGTTTGGCTGGAGTGAGATTTTGTGAAGTCATAGTGCGTGTGCGTTAAATTTTTCCCTAAACCTAATTTTAAAAATGTCTGTCCCCTGACTTTATTGCTATGTACAGTATAATCCCTGATTTAAATTTCTTCAAAATGTACAATTAAATTATTGATTGCACTTGAAAACAAGACCAGTGTTTTAACCCTGTGGCATGGAAGGATTATGAGCCACTGGGCCCAGACATGAAAAGGGCCCCCCTGCCCACCTGAAAAAGGTAGTAGCTCAGTAGAAAAAATTGAAAAATAACCCCTTGAGACTTGTGTATGAGTGTACGTACTGTATGTATCAGGGATGGAAATAGCCTAAAATATTTTTTCCACCTACCATTGTGGCTGGTGGATTCCAAAGTCTACCAGCCACAAGAGATACAGTATGAACATTTGATGAAAAATCATGACCAAAATGATCACGGTTATTGGTATTATTGCAATATGATTAAAATGTGCTGACTTTTTTTCTAAACCTACCATCAATGTTGGACAGAACTCATAATTGGCCTGCCCGTCATGCCCAGTAGCAACAAATCTAAAGCTCAACAGAACAGCTATAGTGTCATAAAAGTGGTGTGAGAAAAAGTTATTTCATGTGATGTCTGTAAGGCTACTTCGCGAGTAGTTCCTAGAGAAGAATGGGCGGCCACACTTTATGTCGGTCTGCCTCATGTCTAAATAGCAGCGTGTTCCGTGAAGGTGTCGCGGACCGGATTAAAATATAGCCTAGTCAGCGAATCAACAATCAGAGAAAACTGCGCTGAGAACGTTGTAGGGAGACCTACCTGCTGTTGGTCTAGACATATGTATGCCTTAAACTCGTATCCTGTCATTTAGAAACAGTGCTGTGGTCTAGTCTAGTCATCAACAAAAAATGAACGGGTTGCAAAAAAAAAGAATGGATTTGGCGTGACATTTCTTGAGTGTGCGTGAGAGCGTGAGATTGGTGCTGAAAGCGTGAGTGTCACGCCAGATGCGTGAGAGTTGGCAACCCTGGCAACATGTTGAAGTTCGTTGAGTTTGAACGAGGATGTAAGCAAGCATACAGAGCAAGGGACAGTGAGCAGGTGGAGAGTGCGAGCCTAGTTGAGGCTACATGATAAGAACTCAGTGGTGGAGCAGGTAGGCTGTGATGCTGATGATTATGATGACTTATTAATTGCGATAATTTAATGATATGGTAGCCTAATGATAACAAAGTAAGGCCGTGCTGTGATTATAATAACAAATAGCGCAACTTAAATTTTCTAAATGAATGATTTGCAAACCTGGACAGCAAAATAGTGTCAAATCGACGTTAATTGTTGGTCAGATTGATCAGTTTCCGTCAGACGCCCAAAATTCAACATCGATGGCATGAGTGGTGGTTGGTCTCTCAAAGTAGAGAAGGGTTCTATCTTGGAAGTGTTATCATGGTAAAGAAAGGCTAAAAGACTGTAGACTGACGGAAATGTAGGTTACAAAACGTCACGTCATGCACAAGCCAACTAAGCTACATTATATATAACCTTTACGATAGGCTACTGGAAGACACTAAAGATAATTAGTTCATGTAGCTGTACTGTTCCAAAATGTACCAGCAATGTAGGTAGGTAGTATAGCCTACAGGAATAAAATATTTCCAGCAACAGCCCTGTTTATTTTGTGATGTTTCAGTTGTCCTACAGTGATAACTGGTATAAATTACATTAATGTCAAAGACAGAATTTAACTCTTTACACATAGGCTTCAGTAATTTTTGGTGCTGCTGTCAATTGTAGCCCATTGAATAATTAGTGGGTTTGATCCAGCAAGACCACAGCATGGCGAAGCCACTATTGTTCTTCTTAAGTTTTATTATTATTATTATTAGTGGGTTTGATCCAGCAAGCCCACTATTGTTCTTCTTAAGTTTTCTTATTTATTAGTGGGTTTGATCCAGCAAGACCTTCGCCATTGTTCTTCTTAAGTTTTCTTATTTATTAGTGGGTTTGATCCAGCAAGCCCACTATTGTTCTTCTTAAGTTTACTTATTAGTGGGTTTGATCCAGCAAGCCCACTATTGTTCTTCTTAAGTTTACTTTATTAGTGGGTTTGATCCAGCAAGCCCACAGCATGGCTGAAAGCCATGTGATTGTTCTTCTTAAGTTTACTTATATCTTCTTTTTCACCCACTTTTTGGCCGAACTACTGCTCCTAGACCGTTTGAGCTATCGACGCGGTTCGAACTCCAAAAATTCAGGCCCGAACCGGTGTAACTTGCTTGTTAATTTCGTGTCGCTGGCCCTTGTCGTTTTCGCGGTATTCCCGTTTTTCTGCGTTTTTTGGGCCCATTGAAATGAATGGCGGAATGTTCAGAATTCAAATTTCGATTGTGACATCACAGCTCTAATTGCTTAAGCTTGCACCTGGAAGAGTTCTAAGCCACCTGGCAGAGCTCTAATGGGCTGGGCTGGGCTGTCTGTGTATATGAAGGTGTGTGCATGTAACTTTTGACCCGTATGTCCGATTTTCATAAATGAGGTACCGTTGGAATCCTTGGATGAGGCCGAGTTCCATGCCCCTGATCAAACCCACTCTTGCAGTTCCTCGGAACCGCAATTCTAGTTATTCCTGTTCACCCACTTTTTGGCCGAACTACTGCTCCTAGACCGTTTGAGCTATCGACGCGGTTCGAACTCCAAAAATTCAGGCCCAAACCGGTGTAACTTGCTTGTTACTTTCGTGTTGCTGGCCCTTGTCGTTTTCGCGGTATTCCCGTTTTTCGGCGTTTTTGGGCCCCATTGAAATGAATGGCGGAATGTTCAAGGATTCTAATTCCGATTGTGACATCACAGCACTAATTGTTTAAGCTTGCACCTGGCAGAGTTCTGAGCCATCTGGCAGAGCTCTAATGGGCTGGGCTGGGCTGTCTGTGTATATGAAGGTGTGTGCATGTAACTTTTGACCCGTATGTCCGATTTTCATAAATGAGGTACCATTGGAATCCTTGGATGAGGCTGAGTTCCATGCCCCTGATCAAACCCACTCTTGCTGTTCCTCGGAACCGCAATTCTAGTTATATCTTATTTTTCACCCACTTTTTGTACCGACTACTGCTCCTAGACCAGGGCTCTTCAATTGGCGGACCTATACACAGAGGTCATTTGTACTGGCCCTTTAAAAAAAATGTAATCTCTAGCAAGCGCATGAGTTGTTGTCCACTCTTGCATCTCTCGCTCGCTTTAGTCCTGCAGCCACTGCACCTCAGCCCATTGAGCAAGTTAGGCTACATTACAATTCATTACATTTGTACATTTATAAGCTGAACGTAAGTGCCATAGTTTAGTTTCAACCTAAATTGGCACGTTGGAGTTTATTAACTACTACAGGTTGCACCACACAAATAGTTTCTGTCAACAATATCGCAAAAAAAACACGGGCACAATTTCTGCAAAACTTGGTGGAAAGGTGGAGCAGATCCGACTCAAAGGGAATTTCAAAGTATTTCTAGTAGCCTGGCTATTGCCGATGTCCTTCATTTCTTCACGTCTTACAACATAAACAAATGCAATAATAGTCTAGTGAAGTCAGAAATGAGCCTGTCTAAAGGCCTCTTGGAAATCATGTGGCATGTTACATTAAATGCGCAATCAATTGCGATTCGAAGCAAAAAGTATCACTGATAGTAACAAAGGTAAATTGCATATTTGTAAATGTGGCGACGGCAAAACGTTAAAGTGAATCGTAGACTTTATAATAACCAAAGAAAGTAAAGGAGATGATTTGCACCTCCGTTCACCAAATATAGGCCGTGGTTGTGTTTCTACAATATGTTGGCACAAAACGTAATTTCTGTCAGAAACCAAGTAGGCTAAACGTTTTCATTGTCATCGCGAACTATGACGATGCCCATGTTCAGTAGGCGTTTCATTTATTCAAGCAGTGACATTTGGTTTAATGCATGGGGTAACGTGAGGTGCGTCAGAAAAAAGATGGGCCTGTCCCTCTCAAAACATGTTAAAGCTACCTTGTGTAAGAACTTCTCCCATCTAGCGGTGAAATTCTATATGACAACCAACTGAATATTACTTTCTAGCCCCTCCCATTCCGAGCGCATTTTAACTCCTACGGTGGCCGTTTCATGCCAAAGTTAACATTGCTTCCAGTACTACGACTTCGTCCGGTGTTCCTTCCAGTTATAAGGTTACTTTAGAAAACAATTACACATTGCATTTAGTTATATAGCCAGTAAACATGTTGGGTATGACCTCTATGTAAAGTGAATAGCCTAGTTTTACGTTTTCATTATTTTGGTAGGCTACTATTTCATTGCTAGCATCAGCTATCAGGTTCCCAAACGAATGCATGCTAATGTTATAGTACAGTAGATTCAGTGCTATCGTTATTCTGTATGTGCGAGATTAATAGTGTAAAGGCAATGTTTACAGCGTAGCCTACTATTTTTCTCAGTGAGCAGAGTCAGAGATCAGTCGATGCAACGGAGGTGCAAGGGAAAGGTAAAGGAAAGCCAAGAGCCGGTGGCAGAGGATCGATGAGACCTCCTATGCAAAGAAAAAGTAAGACTCCAAAAGATGACGAGGAGAGACTGGAAGAACTTCAAAGACAAAGGAGAGAAGCAACGGAGGTTTGTGTTTTTAATATATTTCTCTGAACAGTACCAATGTCAATGACACCGAAATTAGCTCGGAAGCTGCACCAGGCACGTTCGTTTGCGTTGCGTCTGCTGCAGAAAAAAAATCATCATTCATCACCATTCATCTAAAATTGATTTTACGCGTTGTGAACGGAACGCTTCAGTCACGCGCTTGGTGTAGCTTCCCTGCCTGTTTGTATCTCAATTGTTTGTAGCAATTTCTAGCTGTTGCCAGTCAACTGCATGATGCGAGTTGTCTCCCAGTGAAATCACGACACATAATTACGTTATGGTCTATAGAAAATGTTACACAACATTTTCACCTTTTCATTGTCCATACACATACATAGTATTCATCATTTTGTGTGAACACTTGAAAAATGACACAGAGTAGGCTACTATTACTACTACTCTGCTAACAATCTAACTTTGCTACCTAAACAAGCCTATCTGATCTTATTTCTTGTGTCTTATTTCTTCAGACTTGTGGATGGAATGAGCCTGCAAGAGCACAGGAACCTCACCACACAGTTGCTATAGTGAGGCAGCCAGGTCTGGTGTTTGATGCATCAGTGCAGACATGTCGTCCCCCCACCTGTGCCAGGGATGCCTTGGTGTAGTTGTACACACTGCAGAGACATGCCAATCGATCGGGAGAGAAAATGCTGTGGACAAAACCCAGCCACCTGTGTGAGCCTTCTGCCTCACTACACACAGCACTGCCTAGATGAAGGTTTTCTCCCGATTCACAGGCAGTACATCACAGACATCACAGCATTAGGCCATGTAAGAGAGCCAGGTGATGACAATAGAGTTCAGATATGCTACCTACAGACATTTCATTTTCTGGCAGCATGGGTCTCTAGGACAGGGTAATAGAAGAGTGATCCCAAGCTGTGTGTGTAGGATAAGGGATAAATTCCCTGACCCTCAGGGACATCTCTGGAATTTATTTCACCTTCCTATAATGTTGTAATGTTGTGTTATTGTAAATAGTTTTGTATTAGTGTTCTTGTACTGCCTGTTCCTTTTAAAACTGTATTTAATTTATTTTACACCGGTACATCGCTATATTTTGCTTTCATGAAAATAAAAACTTTTAGAATTGATAAGAGACTGTTCATGCTGTACCTCATACATTACATCCACAAACTTATAATTAAAAAAGGAGTTGTGGTAATTTACCATTTTGAAACACCAAATGACAGTAACATGGTCAACAATGTTATTTGCAATATATTTATTTACAGAAATTAACAAATTATGGTATTTACACATGAACCCTTCCTTTTTGTATGGTGCCTTTGAAGCAACATGGGCCATCATTCTAAATTTGCAGTCTCCTGGAAAGCTGATCCTGTGGAAGACATGCAGTGTCGTTAGACATACACGCCATTTTATATAGTTCAACATATTGTTACTAATCTGTATAGTGCTATTTTGCCTAGACTGAGTTACAGGCAAGGTTACAATGAAGGCATGCACGTGCATCACATAACAAGACCATTGAATTTCGTCCACATCCTCCTCCACGATGCTCATGTCATGTAGGCTTTGTAAAAAATATATATAAATGCTTATATCATGAAAATATACAATAGAGAATGTCATCGGGTATAGACATTATGAGCATTGATGGGTTACCTCTGTTCAAGGTTCTCAATTTCAGGGGCTTCTGCAATTGCGCCAAGATGCTCATCTGAAATGAATAAGCAGAGCGTTTCACAACATATAACAGTACATAAAATGGTAAACACCAAGATATTAAAAATATACTTTCAGTTATTATCAAACAACAATCACATAGAATCAACAATTGTTTTCATGCAGTGAAAAACGTTCAGACAATTTAGTAGGCTACGTCTACAATTAATAAGACTACAGGACAGGCCTCAGGATGTGAACGTCACCCTTGGAATTGGCTACACTAGCATTATCAGATTAGGATATATTTAGGCTACAAAGCAAAAGCAATGAAAAATAACTACAATTTAGTGCCCTTTGCCTGTGATCCGTCATAGCAGATTTATGTTACAACAACAATCCTTTTTCATCGACGCGAGGAAAAGTATCCCAGACGTCATTCTAGCGTTATGGACAACCATGCTATACTAAGCCAAGCAACTATAAAACTTCGAATTTACACCATAGACTGTATGTTTACACGAATAGGCCAAATTACCTGTCGAGGAGAAAGCAGGCCATTTCGGCGTCCCTTTTAAAATCCTTGCTCCTCACGAGCTCTTTCCATCTTAGAAAAGCCACTCCAATATTGACTTTGGTCTGTTGTTTTTCCGGTCGCGTTGGCGTTTTAATTCTCTTTTTCGCTTCCTTGGCGACTCCTTTTCATGTCCTCGAGAATAGTTGTAATCCTCCATTTTCAACAGACTTTCAAATCTGCCGGCAGTCGCGAGTAGACTGATCATGCAATGAGTGTTGCCTACAAGCGCGAAAGGCGGAGCTGAATTTCCAGGAATGTCCCTCGTTGGCGAATGTATTTCAAAGATGGAGGCGCAACATGGATTCAGCCATTTGCGCGACTCGCGCGTATGTATTTGGAATATCAGATTCTACACTTACGAGAATACTTTGATTAGTAAGTGGAAATAATTACACATGAATGAGCACATATTTTTGAAAGAACAAATGGGTTTTTGCTAAGAATTAACTCAAAAAAGTACACAATGTAGCTTTAAAATAGCGTGATTAGCAACCAGAAAATAAAAAAAAATCCCGGGGGAGACACCCCCGGACCCCCGTGTTATTATTATTATTAGGCTATTATGACCTGCCACCACTGCTAAAAACAATCTAGAGGTCACGGTCATCTCATTTAAATGGTGGGAACGTCAAATGTAAAGTAGGCCTATAAGTCAGAAGAGCTACATATGCGACTGATTACACATTTAATTCACCTGAACAGTGTTTGAATCCTGTTTGTACTCACTGGAAATCTTGGACCTAGCAGTTACTGTGCAAAGCACAGATTCCATTTGTGTTATCTGTTATCTCAGATTTCATTCCATATTAGCCACCATCAACCAGCCAATGATGTTGTTATGCATGTACAAAATACAACATTTGAACACCAATATTGCTGCTGTTGAACTTGTATATACAGCTGTTAATGTGATTACTCATATTTCAAGCCGCATTTCTCCGGCCCCTCAGTTGTGATGCTTTTCATGAACTGGCCCCCATTACAAACTAATTGAATAGCCCTGTCCTAGACCGTTTGAGCTATCGATGCGGTTCAAACTCCAAAAATTCAGGCCCGAACCGGTGTAGGCAGCATGTTACTTTCGTGTCGCTGGTCCTTGTCGTTTTTGCGGTATTCCTGTTTTTCTGCGTTTTTGGGCCACATTGAAATGAATGGCGGAATGTTCAGGATTCTAATTCCGATTGTGACATCACAGCTCTAATTGCGCAAGCTTGCACCTGGCAGAGTTCTGAGCCATCAGCAATGTCTAATGGGCTGGGCTGGGCTGTCTGTGTATATGAAGGTGTGTGCATGTAACTTTTGACCCGTATATGTCCGATTTTCATAAATGAGGTACCGTTGGAATCCTTGGATGAGGCCGAGTTCCATGCCCCTGATCAAACCCACTCTTGCAGTTCCTCGGAACCGCAATTCTAGTTTGAAATGATACTTTGAATTCAAGCAGAAACTCTTCTTTAATAATTGCTTGTTAGCCTACTTGAATATGGAGATCATATGCTCCATGCCTACCTATATATATATATAAGTATAAGTATAAGTATATATACTTTTTTGATCCCATGAGGGAAATTCGGTCTCTGCATTTTATCCCAATCGGTGAATTAGTGAAACACAAACAGCACACAGTGAACACACAGTGAGGTGAAGCACACACTAATCCCGGCGCAGTGAGCTGCCTGCTACAATGGCGGCGCTCGGGGAGCAGTGAGGGGTTAGGTGCCTTGCTCAAGGGCACTTCAGCCGCGGCCCACTGGTTGGGGCTCGAACCGGCAACCCTCCGGTTACAAGTCCAGAGTGCTAACCAGTGGGCCACGGCTGCCTCTGATCAGTCAAAGAGATAACCAATGAGGCCTAGGCTACATCACTTTCAGTGCTCCATGACAGTTGAAAATATATGCATATTTAAGGGTAATGCAAAGATTTTGTATTTAATTAGGTGTGCCGACCGATTTGAGGGCCGCTTGGGCCAAATATGCCAGGGCCGATTTTTGGTCCCAGTCCGCCCCTGATGGGAAACACAAAAGAAATTTGCATGTGAGATCATGCGAAGGCGAACCTGATTTTTTTCCCCGACAAGTCGCTAAATCCGGGCGTGGCACTGGAGTGCTATCAGGCCTGTCAAACTCATAAATATTTCAAGCGATGGGCATTAAGCGATAGGCATCAAGGTCACTAAGTGGGAATACTCAACACTCCCTCGTAAAACGTGTAATGTTTTAATCATTGTAAACTTAAAACGGGGACACTGTCCCAGGGGCATCACTAGACTAGATCTCCACAACCCCCCCTAGGGGGGTTTGGGGGCATGCTCCCCAGTAAGAAAATTTGGTATATTTTAACGTTTAAATGCATCAATCTGGTGCACTTTGAAAAGAAATTCAGAGGTTAGACTTCATTATTCTTATGGAAATATTTGTGCTGTAGCCTAAACTTCCACTTCAGAATTTTAACCATGCACACACAGTTGGAATAGTTATAATATTGCAATAAGTTATGATCCACAAAGCATATTTTCTTCACAGTTTCACAGTTCAGAAATGGTCCAAAATAGTATTGGCTACATTTCAGCATGAAATTATATCATAGTGGCAGTGCTGTTCAGACAGTTAATCTAGCTAGTTATCTTGGTCATTGTAATGCCTATCTTCTTTTTTTCAAGACAGTCTGTGCTTTACCCATATCTGAGAATGTATGATGTGATAATATTTGTCTTATGTAGCCTAATAGGGCCTATGTATTGTCAGTCTTATATCAAGAAAAAATAACTCACGTCTCATGCTTTTTTTCCTTTATATTTTTTTCTTAATGTCACTAGGAAGCATGCCAATAAAAATATAGGCTATATTCATATTTGTAGGTGATTGTCTGGAATCTGGCAATATGAGAACCATTATGGTGGGATAGGCCTACTCTGGCTAAACAATTTACAAAAATGTTTGTACTGACATAAATCGTTTACATGAGAATAGGCCTACATTATAATTTTGGCCCAAAGTTGTAGACCATGTAGTAACTTGTTGCAATTGGCCGACCGATGCTAGTTGTCACAGCTGTGCGCAGTTTCACGCGAGTCATCATTGCCATTGGACATTTTCAGCCGGTTGGAAATTGGACTAATTTTATTTTTAATTTTTATTTATTTTATTTATTAATTTGTTTGTTGTCTGTCTTGTATGTCTTCATAGTTCGAATTACAGGGGGTACTTTGGGGGGTCCCCAAAGAGACAGAAATATCAGTTTTTGGGGGGTCAGATAATTTTTCTGATATTGTGAAAAAATATCATTACAGTTGGCTACAATACAAGTCAACTCCTATTTTCACTAGGAAAAAAATAATGTAAAGTGATTTCAGACACCCCTATAATGGGCCGTACCATTTATAACCAGCGTGGCGCTAGAAGCAACGGAGATAGAGACTATGGATAGAGAACGACTTCAACTTCTCAAGCAAGTGTCAACTTTGAATGACAAAACGCTAGGTCGATTCCTCCAGTAGCCTAGCCTAAATTCGGTTTGCTGCTGACATGCATGGGTAAATGTAAGTTGCTAGCAGACGTCTAGCTTGTTGAAAATGTGCTATTTTACAACCTTCATGTATTAACGTGTTTTGTTCTTTCAGCTCATGTCACGTCTTCATACATTTAATTACCGGCTGCTTACCTGATACTTAGGCCTACCCACTGAGGCTAGTAAAGTGGACCTTGGTTAGTCACCAAGGTTAGTTAGCAAGAATCTCTATTTAAATAATTATTTTACATTGTTGTGAGGTAAAATTGATTGTAATTTCCAAGGAGATTAACTCCAGTCCATAACCTAGGTGTCCATTCTCATTTTATCTTGAATAAATGATTGTGCCCTTTTGAAATTAGTTTGGCACTGATCCTGTGTTGTTTTTATATTATGCACAAGAGGGTCTGATGTAGCTAAGCCTACATAACATCAGTGAAACCTGTGGAAACATAAAAAGAGCCAAGTAGCCTAGGCTAAATAGCAGGCCTACATGGTAGTATTTGAATTTGTTTTTAATTGGTTAGTATTGTTTTTACATTTTGGTTATAGGATTCTTATAGGTTATCGCTCTGTAGTTCTTCTGTGGTAGGCTAGTATGTTTTTTTCATAGTATGCTCCTTAGTCACATTAAAGATTGCTCAGGTTTCACATATCTCTAGACAATGTTGATTTGACACTGACTACCATAGACTATAATGGAAAATTGGTTTCTGTTTATACAGTAGGCCTAGAGAGGGTTGGATCTTACCTCCAGGTCTTATGAAATCTAAAAATAAACCAAATCAATATGTCATGAAATAGGCAATAGGCTTCTTGTAAGGTATTACTTTCACTAATTAGAATGGTATTTCAGTGCACTTAACTTCTAACTTTTGAGAGTTGATCAACACAGTTCTCTTTTGGATATATAATAACAATGAGATATTCTGTAACCTACTGATTATCAGTTTGTCGCATGTTTAGACCTTGTATGTGTGTTGCACAACACATGTTGCACTTGGCGATCACGATGGGGATTGATATGGTAGTGGATGATGGTCATAGAAGAAGTGAAGGAGCAGTACCCCCCAATTATGGTGGGGTAATTCGCACTCTGTATGTCTTGGTGTCACGGGTACGCTGGCGACTACGCCGCTCCGTCCAGCATCTTTTGCGTTTGTTATTTCTTAAATGTAGTTCTATGTCTTGGTGTCACGGGTACGCTGGCGACTACGCCGCTCCGTCCGCAATTGACCCACCCTTAGAACGCTGATAAGCCAATGACAGTCCAGCCTCAACGGGACTCGGACATCAGCTCGGACAACTCCATAGGAAACAACAGGGAGTAGCCATAAAATGACAAATGAATGGCTATTTATGGAGTTTATTAACTCAAAAAACCCCGACGGATAACCATGGTCAAACGTTTTGCATGGGGGTCGTGTAATACTGATAGCCGGTACCCCGAGAGACTAGAAAACGGGGTATATTTTCATCAACAGTAGTTTGCAACAGCTCGACATAATGTAGGCTACTAAGCCCACAACGTGGGCACAGGTTCCCTGTTAAATCCCAAGATGAAAATGCTCATTAACCAACTACTATATTCTTACTACATCAAATATTAACGTAACCTAACATATCTTAGTATCAATCTTCCACTAGCTAGCTAGCTAGCATTAACGTCAGTGGTTTTTGCACAGTGATTTGCACGGCTACTCGCCACAACTGCTTGTCACCTTGTATGTATTCTAAAGTTTTGAATACACCCCTCCATAGCATAATTAAGTCCCTTTTGATAGCTTCTGGAGGAAAGTAAATCTTTTTATCGATCAAAACGTCCTCAAAGCCTGCTTTCATATACTGTCAGCTGCCATTGTCCACAATGCATTTCTAATCAAGTCTGGTTTGTTTGTCCAAGTTTTCACACGGTAACAATGGGGGGCGGGGCTTAGCGACAGGTCAATTGTCTTTGTTAGTCTATGTGTCAATGACAATGTCTTAGCCCAGTGTTTTTCAACCTTTTTTGTGCCACGGCACACTTTTGACACTTATCCTGTGTGAAGAAAAAATAAACATACCATAGCCTAAAATTTCAAATAATACACAGATATGGCCTTATTATGGCTTCTATGCAAGACCTGCTCAATATAACAAGCACCCTCTGTTTCATTTGTAGGTGACTATATCTAATTTAATTGTTGTTTTGAACTGGATATGTGATGATTCTGTGAATACTGGATATGAGGCCCCCATTGTATAATGCCTGCATACCACAAATAGTGCAATCATACAATCAATGAGAGTATTATAAATTCTTTGATGCAACAGTTGCTTTTCTGGACCAGTGAGTGACATTTGGGTAATTTTCTGCGGCACACCTGATGATCTCTCACGGCACACTAGTGTGCCCCGGCACAGTGGTTGAAAAACACTGTCTTAGCCTATATGTGGAGCGCTTTGGGTTGCACTCTGTGCACGTTAAATGCGCTATACAAATAAAACTGACTTGACTTGACTTGACATAAGTTCATTGTTAATTTTCTCGCGAACCATTTATCACAGCAATTTGGCGCTAATATCATTGGAAAGCTTAGATTCCGGCCGTTCACATGATATCTGCGTATGATATGCTATCTGTGTGACGGGTTCTCCGCAATTTTAGTTCAACCTGGACTTGAGCAGCTGGCACGTTCGTGATGAATAGTTTAATAATTACCCCGCACAAGTGGTTTCATTTCAAAGATTCTACCGCGCTGCTATTCCACCAATCGAAATAGCCTACCAGAAATATGGGCATTCTAGAACATCTTGGAGGACATAAGAAACTACAAATTTGACTTGCATCTGATATCGCAATACACTTACTTTTATAAGTCATGCAAAATATTCTACCTTGTCTGTGGACATCGTTATTTGCAAAGCTGGTGCTGGATAAACAAATAGCGTGCATGCGACAGAGGGAAAGTTCTTTGGTGTTGCTTTAAGTTCATATTCTCTGCTATTTGTGTGTAACAATGGTCTGTTTATTATAGCCTAAGAGGTAATGCTTCGCAGAATCATCAGTAGGCTAATTGAAATCTCTTAGTGATGTGAGAATGAGCTGGGCATCTCATTTCTCATATCTGTCTATCTTTGATTCCTCCATCATTCTTACATTCCTTCATCGTTTCCTTCACAAAATGAATTAGTAGGAGGGGTTAGGACAGGAGGAAGGAAGGAAGAAAGGGCGGATGGACAAATAGAGAATTGAGTCAGAATCTGTCTACGGAGAGCCTTGGCACTTCCTATTAAGCCCCATTGTATCGAAATTGGTTGCAGTTCCATTAGAATTCCACTGGGGATGATCGCGGGCGAGCGCAGATTGAATGGGGTCTATACAGCTAAATTTATCTCTTTCACCAAGCCTGACGAGCCATACCCACAATAAAATGTAGGGTCTGGGCACTCACCGTTGGCAGTGCTCAGTCCGAGGGGCGGGATAATCGGTTGTCTTTCAAACTCCCTCTGCACGCAATAGGACAGCGCTATGAGTCCCATGCGTTTTCCCACCAGCGGAGCTAGTTGGCTCGTTCAAACTTTTGCCAACTTAAAGGGACACCAGGCAACGTTTTCGTGTTAATTACTCATCTTCGTAAGTCGGTATATGGTTAAATGACTCATTACAGGGCGAATGAAGACTCTCTCGCCCGCCCCTACTGCCTGTAGGAAGAATATCCCGCTTGCAAGTTCAGTGTATTGTACCCGCCGACCGAAGCAGGATCAGTTTACATCCTGCATACAGCACAAAGGCAGGCTAACGAAACGCTAGTGATTGTTGCAAACTTGTGTATAATGGCAGAGCCAGCAAAGAAGCAGCGAAAACCCTTGACGGAAGATGCAAATTAAAGGAAAAGAGCTTCAGACCGAGCGAGGGGGAGTTTCGTAGAGAAAAAGCATCAAGCTTGCCTGGTGTCCCTTTAAAAAAGCTTAACTCGTGTCACGTTGTTCGCCAACAGCAACATCCATCTTTGTTTTCGAGGAGCAGGGAATTCAAGCTAAACCTTGCAACTCTGCCATCAATCATTATGTTAAGCCCGCCTAACGTCTCTATACACGATGTGATTGGCCCTATCGAAGTTTAATTTTTCCAGCTTGCAAGCCAACAGAGAGTTGCTAGACTAGCCTGGCCAGCAAATTACATTTGCTGCCGCTAGGGTGCGTCTAGATTTCTAGGCTATCTTTCACCTGCTTGTCGTGGAAGAATCGGTGATTTTATTGTAGTTTATGCAAGTTCAGTATTAGCCTGGCCTTATTTGCCTTCCTACGTACTTCCGCTCGATTTTCATCTCCCTCCACCACTCCGTCTGGGATTCCGGCCATTGGCCGCGTTCGCAGCGGTAGATTCGACTCCGCGCCAATCAGCGAGCAGGAGGCGGGAGTTGTGAGAGACGACGTCGAGATTCTGCACTGTGTTTGAATTGTAGTCCTCGAGGAGTTTGGCAATGGCATAAGTTAATGAAGCAATTCAGTCCGTGCTGGCTACGCTTCCAAATATTCAGGAACTGAACTCCGAACAAAAAGAGTGTTTTACACATTTTATTTCGGGCAAAGATGTCGTGGCCCTACTCCCTATGGGATTTGGTTTGGAAACGTTTGATTTGTATCGCGCAGGAGCCTCGATATTAAATTACAGCATGTGCGGCAGACCCGGTATGAATGAAGCGGCGTGTTTTCAATGATGATCACATCTAGCTTTGACAATTGTGATGATATTGTATTGCCGAGGCTATTTGCCCCAGTGTTGGGCTTTCTGTGTTCCCGGCGTGTGCGTGTGTGTGTGCGCGAGTGTTTGTGTCTCCCTCTCCCTCCTGTGTTATGGAATGTGTCAATGAGTTCTGATGTGTTTTGATTGGGGGGAGGTGTCCGGGAGGGAATATTTAGGTGTATGGATAGGTTAGCGATTGCTAAGGGGAGGGAATAGAATAGGGGGTTCTAAGACGTCTAAGTTTAGTCAGAGTAGAAGTGGATTACGTGCGACTGAGTTGTGTTGCGTTGTGTTGTTGGCCGATGAGTGTGAATGACGAGTGATTGAGACCGTGATTTATCAGCGATCATTTTGTTGTTTTGTAGTGGACACCTCCTGTTGCCCGTGCACTAGCCTGTACATCTATAGGAAATAAACTACCGGAGTTTTGGAACGATATATCAGCCTCCCCGTCTCCTAACTTCTCATCATCGGCGTTACAATATGTTATCTTCAACCTTACTGTTGAATAGTTATTTGCTATTCTTCCACTAACTCTTACATTTGTATCGCAAAGCTGGCATGGTCATTTACATCCATCTTGTTCGCTTTGGTGGGGAATGATAATTGTTGTGGGCAATTTCTGAGTGTTGTAGTGTAGCTTACTTCACGATCGAGCTGGCGCATAACATACGTCACGGCCAAACTTTAGCGATTGGGTGAAATCAGATCCAATCGTTTCAAACTTCTACAGAGTCCACGCATCCACTTGCAAACGTTCGTCAATAGCCGAGATCCCAGACCCTTGTAGAAGCTAAGCGTACCAAGGGGATGGCAAATTGCCAGGCTAGTTCAGTATAGATTTTAGATCTAAAGTTGAATGAACAAATACTTATGTCCTTTTCATTTCTTACAGGTTGGGTCGTTGTTGCCCATAACACGCTAGCATTGTGACATCATATTGACATCATTGACATATTTGAAAGGCTTTTTAGAAGAATTATGTGATTTAAAAAAATATAATAATCAACAATGTGTATTTTCTTTGCCTCCCCTATCAAATGCAACATTCAAATTACTACTCAAAAAATTATATCCAGAGTGGATATTGAGGGGTAAAGCAGACCTCCATGCATTCTGCACTCGCCTGCGAGTGCCCTCAAGTGGAATCTGAGGAGGAACTGCAACCAGTCCAGAAACCGGAAGTAACAAGACGGTGTCAATTCTATTCCTATTAGACAATAGGCTTGTTCGACTTGATGCAGATCTGACTTGATGTGATGCATGGTGGGTTGAACACAATGCATACTGGGATGGACGCAATGCTTACTGGTTAGAAATCCTGTCCGACTTTTGTCAGCCAGGGAGGGACTTACCACTGTGTCACCATGTCACATGACCTTAAAATATTGCGGGAGTCTTAGCCTGCAGACAGATCTTGCAGTTGCCCTCCATGGTCTGCATGAGCTGAAACACGCCCTCCTGACGTCAGTTCAAAGACGTGATAGGGCCATTTGGGAGGAATCTCCTCATGACGATTTTGACAGGAGTCTCATGCTGCTTCCTTATGTTGGAATATGCGAAAATGAACAGAAATCGAAGGGATACCTTCTTATATGTGATTTCTGCAACAATGGTAGGCTAGCCTACTGAAAACGTTTGGATATTCTGTTATTTTCTGCTGTTGGTTAAATAGATAGACACACATATAAGGAAAACACTTGATATTGAATTTATGTGCTACAATGCAGGCCTGTTAACTGTATGACAATAGTGGTTTATTTAAACTACAACATAAGAATTTATTTCGTCAGTCATCATGCTCATTTTAATGAGTAAGAATGAAAGTTATGCTGTATTTATTGCAAACAAAATTCTGCGATGTCTCCCGCGAGTCACGTCAGGCAGACTGTAATCTGTCTGTCCAGTATGAGCTGCCCTCTGTTGTAGCTCCTCCCGGCTAGCCTCTGAAGATCACGTTGACGTAGAAAGCCAGACAAAGTCAGACGCAGTTCATCTCGAACGAGCCTATTCTCTGATTGAGTGCGCCTATAATTTCCTCCATTGGTTTAGCGTCCCCAGTGGCCCACTGTCGTATGCGCCGCATAGTTCACCAAGTAGGCTACCTACCCCGCTAGGGCTTCCCCATACGTTGCCATATCAATGCCATTTTTAACATTACAGTAGGCCTAATCGGACTCAAATGTGACAGCCCGAGAGTGAATTCTTATCTATCGATGAGTTAAATTCCTTGACCGATGGGCCCATTTTTGCTCATTACGAACTTCCTGACTGGATTGTGGTGCCTCAATCATTTTTTTTACGTCCGTTGTGGTAGGTAGCCTAGACTACAATTACTTCCCAAGACTTTTGACGAGCGAACGCTTTGTTGGTAGTCTATAGCCTAATTCCCAATAAACTGCAACCAAATTTAACATTAGCATAGGCCTACGTAATTTCTTGTATTTAATACATGTTTAAGATTGGCTGTAAACAATGTTACTTTTTTTTGTAATCCCAGCAGATTCTAAAGACATCATGCAAAACATCACACGAAGGAGAGGAGAAAATTGTACTCTGCAAACGGGTATTGACAGTCGTTCGAACATTATGATACTGTGGAGTTTCACTACTTCTGATAAAGAATTACCGTTTGCTATAGCCCAGCTGTATAAAGACGACGCGGAAATAATCCCTACTGAATTGTTCGGAAACAGACTGCACCTGGACATACAGACTGGGTCTCTTACTATCAAGGACATTACCTTCAGGGATTCTGGTGTTTATCAACTTCTAAAACGACAGAAACAGGATTCACACGAGAAATTCTATCTGCTCGTTTATGGTAGGTAGAACTAGGCTAAATCATTATAAGGGATAGGGACATTTGATGGAGATGGATCTTTGTATCACAATTTTGAGAATATTATTAATTTAAATGATTAATAATAGCACATTTGTTTTCATTATTTGCTCGCACATAACCCCAGCGAAATCCTCTTGAAGGCTGTTCTGTTGGTTCTGTTTTTTGCCCACAAAGGTTGATTTTTTGACAGTAAATAGGCTGTTGATTTGATGCTGTGTGAAATCCCCCAGTAGGAATTTTACATCTCCTGTGTGTATTTGACATCTCTGCATTAATTAATTTCATTACCTGAAACATTTTAAATACAGTACACCCACAAGTTGTGACAAAGCAGTACTTGGTTATACAAAAACGGCTTGCATTGTGGGAAATGTGAAACAAAATTTAATAGGCCTATATTAGGGTATAGCAAAATCTACAAATCTACAAAATTGTATATATAACAAAATTTGCACTCTGTTTTTGTCATCACAAGGTAAAAATCCATGAAATACCGTCGAAAGTGATCAGAGAGCAAAATCTAAACATTATTCGATACAGTGACCCTTGATTATTTTTTGCCTCATATGTTATACAACCTACATGTTTTAGGGAAGGATGAGGGGGATAAGTAGGAGTTTTTGTATGTTTCCCTTTAGATTTTGTATTATCATTTTATCTTATACTTGTTTGGCCACAGTCAAAACGATTGAGGCACTTTTTTCTATCATTTTTGTATTTGTGCTGAACAGGTGAAGTAGGTATACCCAAGGTGACTGTTGTACAACATTACCACAGCAGAAGAAAACTAAATACAAGCTGTTCAGTGGAGTGCACTGTGGAGAATGGGAGAGAGGTGACCCTGTCCTGGTACAGAGGAAATGACCTGTTGAACCTGACCAGCAGTCCTGATCTCAACATGACCCTCAGAGTCCCTCTGGAGGTTGAACACCATGACAACAGTATCTACAGCTGTGTGTCTGCAAACCCAGTTAGCAACCAGACAACTTTACTGAACATCACTGCCACCTGTTCTGACTTACCACCAGGTAAGTCAGCATCATGTTTCATTATGACTCCCCCGCCGAAAGGAGTTCTGAGAATATCTTGAGAACCATAGGGCCAAGGAGGAATACATTTTTGTATGCTGGTCTTAAGGGGCCATGTCAACCCATCCCATAACCACTCATTTGAAAAATAAAAAATAAAAAATGAGGTGTTGTAATCGCAGATGTCTCTGGCCGACATGGTCAAAACTGCACAAAATCGGAGGTGTAGGATCAATATGACACCCTCTGAATGCATGCCAAGTTTCGTGGAATTCCATTAATGTATTGCCATACAAATACATTTATGTGTACATTTAGTAACTGTACACCAACTGGCCTGTAGATGGCCGGACACAGTTTTCTGTGAATATCTCGAGAATCATAGGGCCTAGGGTGACAATTTTTGTATGTTGGCCTCCAGGGGCCATGTCAACACATTCCATATCCACTCATTTGATGTATAGCACCACCTAGTTAAAAATAAAAAAACAAAGTAAGGCATTGTAATCGCAGGTATCTTTGGCTGACGGGTTCAAAACTGCACAGAATTTGAAGTGTAGGATCATTATGACACTCTCTGAATGCATGCCAAGTTTTGTGTAATTCCATTCATGGGGGACCATACAATAACTTAATATACTGTATGCGTACCATTTAGTGACTGTACACTACGCATGCACACACACACGCACTCATGAACACACGCAAACACATGCACAGAAAGATATATGCACACACATGCAGGCACACAAAGACACATAAACACACACACACACAAGCACAGATACACACACACACACACAGACACACAGGTATGCACACTCACACACACACACACACACACACACATAAAGACACATGCACACACATACACACACAGTATGGCATATGCACGCACACACGCACATGCACACACACAGGTACGCATGCACAGACTCACACGCACACACAAACACACAAGCAAGAGACTTGCCTAAAAGGACTTTGAGTTATGCTGGTAGCTGCCTGGCCTGGAATCCTATTATGCTCATTTTTATATTTTCTTTTCACAGACTCTGTCAGGTCAAAGAGGAGCCATTCTTTCCTGATTGGATTGCTGCCCATTCTGATTCTGATATCATTCTGTGCTGTGTTGGCATTCTGCTTCAAAAGAAAGTTGAAGGCTGAGAGTGAGTATTGTTAAGGAGTATAGTCAAGGGAAATGTGTCTGCAGTATGAGATGCTCAAAAATGGATATACCTGTCAAATAAATTCACAGTGCTAATTCGGCCCTTGAGGGTATTTTTAATTGCGACAAACAACAACACTGATTAAAATAGACCATAGATCCAAGTAGGGTGACAAATCCCATTTGTACTCTCCTCCACTAGTTGCTAGACATCCAGACCTTCGATTCAAGCCCAAATTCGCTGCACAAAGTTTCAGGAAATACTTTTACACGCAAGAAACACGAAGACGTGCATTTGTTTGTAATGACGCAGAAGCAATGAGGGCCATAGTTTTGCACAAATTGAAGCAGAAATAGGCCTACACCAAATGTTGAAAAAACGTTCACGCGTGATAGAAGTCTTGAGTAGGTTATGTTATTCATCTATTCTGATTCTGAAGGAGAATATGCCTTTTGGAGATTATGATTGATCGTCTATTCACAGTAGTCACGGTGCATCTGTAAATGGAGGTGCGTCTTTGCGTGTATACGACGGCGTCCACTAAGCATATATGCTTATTTCGACCCTCTTCCCAACATAGCTGGAGGTGGTAGTAGTAATCGTGATGATAGTGTCCGTAATGGACGTGGTACAGACAGCAGGGGTAGTAAAAATAGGGCTCTGAAGAACTACAAAGTCACCCACGATAGGAACTGATTTGACCAGGCTACTTTATTGTAGGCCTATAATAACGGTTTGTGGTTATAGGCTAGTAATAGTTTACTGGTTTACATCTTAGGCCTATTGTTTTCCTGTTAATTTGTTATGTGGGTAATATGACAAAAAAGAAAGTAAACCTGCTCAAATATGTTCAACATCCAGTATTTACTGAAAGATGCATAATTTGAGGTGCTTGCCATCCAGTGGCAAATTAGATGGGTAAACATACCCCCTTCATCAACTTTTGTTTATACTTATAAGATTTTTACATTTACAGTAGGACTTTATCTCTGACCACTTTCAAGCCTTTTGAAACTTTAATGTCAAAATCCAATGGTGTTGTTTTCTTAACCCTGGCGCCTAAAGTTTGCCATGCAGGTTTAAATAAGTTATGAGAGGAAAGTATTTTTATTTTTTGTGAAACACACACATACCTGTTTTTATGTTTTTTTGTTTGTTTTTATAATTTGTATTAATATTTATTTTATCATTTTATTTATAATCTAAGGTTGTTAGCACAGGTGTCTAAAAAGAGATAAAAAATACTTTGCCCTTTCTGTTTGCAGTTTTGTGTACAGTAGTATTTGAATTTGTAGTATTATTCTTTAACACTGGCGCGGCCCTCCAATCAGATGACGTTGGCAGAAGTGGCCCCAAGCTCATTTGAGTTTGAGACCCCCTGCTGTAAACGGTCTCCTGTGCAGAAAGCTTATGGGTAAACTCCAAACAATTGTCAGGAATGGCAGCCGTTAGATGGGAAGATAAAGTAAAACAGTGAACCACATTGGGGATAGCATCATTGTTTAGGTCCAATGTCAGTTTGTTGTCTAATGTGGTTTCTTCCATTTTGTTGCAGTGCATGAGTAACAGCTTTTTGAATACACATAGATGAATACAGTTTATTAGAATTTTGGTGTTGTTGACAACTGAGATTTGTCCTCGTAAATGACAGATACTGACTTAGGTATACTTTTGTGATATTGACAGATACTGACTTAGGGATACTTTTGTGATATTGACAGATACATTCAGATATAGTCATTTAGCTGATGCTTTTATCCAAAGCAACTTACAACAATCAACAGTCAGGATAGTAAAGATTAAGCATGTCCTCCTGTTAGTACAAAGAGAGGAGGTACTCTCAGAAGAGTTGGGTCTTGTGAAGCAACATACATGATCAATGTATCAAACAATCAATTGATCAATCGGTCGATCAGTTAATACAGTCTCGCCAGTGTTTTCTGGTACCTCACACAGCTTTCTAGAGCAGGGCGATAAACTGTCTCTTGTGCAGATAGCTTATGGGTAAACTCCAAATAAGGGTTGGGAATTGCAACAGTTAGATGAGAAGATTAAATAAAACAGTGAACTGGGTGTGCTTTGTGGTGGAATGAATAGATTTGTACAAAATAGTAGATTTTAAACATGTGAATTAGAATCAGATCTGATCCCCTATTAATTCATAAATCTAATCTCATGATTCAAGGGACAACATGATAAGATTTTGTATACCTTGTGATCACTAGGTCAGGGGTCAGGCTTGACATCCATAACCACACCACCCAGCAGTTTTGATTTGATGATGTTTGTTTGCATTGTGTGAAAATGTTACTTTGACATTATGTTATTACAGTAGTCCTCCCTGTCTACATTCTCCTTTTGTGAATAAAAAAGCATATTTACCTTGGCTATGTTGAATAAGGAGAGTTTAGTGCATGGCCACAAAGCTACCTTGAACGAGATTAGCATGAGAGAGAGCTAGATATATTCTAAAACGTACCATCAGACAGTAATAATAACTTCAATTTATATAGCGCCTTTCAAGATACCCAAGGTCGCTTTACAATGAGGGGGGAGGGGGGGGGTAAGGGGTCCTCACTAGTAACCACCACCAATGTGTAGCACCCACCTGGGTGATGCACGGCAGCCATTATGCGCCAGAACGCTCACCACACACCAGCTTGAGGTGGAGAGTGAGGGAGTGAATGAGCCAATTACAGTGGGGGATGATTAGGGGGCCAGATTGGGAATTTAGCCAGGACACCAGGGAACCCCCTACTCTTTACGATAAGTGCCATGGGATCTTTAATGACCACAGTGAGTCAGGACCTCGGTTTAACGTCTCGTCCGAAGGACGGCATCTCCTACAGTGCAGTTTCCCCGTCACAGCACTGGGGCATTGGGATCAATCTTTTTTTTTTTTTTTTTTTTGGCCAGAGGGAAGAGTGCCACCTACCAACACCACTTCCAGTAGCAACCCAGTTTTCCAAGGAGGTCTCCCATCCAAGTACTAACCAGGCCCACACCTGCTTAGCTTCAGTAATTCAGCTAAGACAAGGTATCCATTGGTATGGCTGCTGGCTGAAGGTAAAATACTCCATTGATCCACTCTATGCCATCTTTAAAAAAGGTGTCTGATGTGCTTACTTCTGGCCACATTTTCACAAACAAACCAATTATGTACAATACTCTTGGACACAAAATTGTGTTGTTTATGTGGATTTGTTGGATAAGGAGAGTTTGGTGCATTGCCACAAAGCTACCGTGAAGGGGATAAGCATGAGGTGGCACTATATATCTGCTAAAATGGACCATTTTATTCCCCAACCTAACTATAGGATAGTGAATAAAATAGTATCTGAGCATGTTTTTGACAGACCGACGTTGTATATGTTGACATCAGAGAACAAGGTAAAATACTCATCTATTCTATATCATCTTTAAAAATGCTGTCTGATGTGCTCATTTCTGGCCATATTTTCACAATCAAGCCAATTAGGTGCTACAGTACATTACTGGTGGACACAAAAGTATGTTGTCCGCCATCAGCCATCAGTCAACAGCCAATCCACAAGTACAATATAAATTGGCACCGTTTTGGAAAACGTCTACGGAAGTGAGCACATGTCGGACAAATGATGGTAGCTAACTGAGTATATTTTGGCTGAAATAGATAGCCTAACATTGATCATTGAAATTAATGGATGTGGTACATCCTCCCTCTCTCCAGTTCTACATAATACCTCCATGGGTGAAACTTGTTCTGGATGGCATCCTTGATGTCTGACATCGTAGCATTTTGACATACATCTCTTCAAGAAATGTTCATGATTGCCGTTTATTTAACTATTATGTCATTCATATTTAAATTTAGTAATGTTCTCCATTTGATGTCAGGCTTTGGTGAAACGTCCATTGTTTTACACATACCTTGTTTCAGACCACACAGGCCCAATGGAACATTCCACTTTCACCGTGCTTGTCTGGTTCTATAGATACATAGACACTAGTGAGTTATAAAGGTTTCTCATGTGGTTGTTGGGCCTGCTGATAGATGAGAGGCACCTGGGTGTTGGTTATAAACCGCAACAGCAACATAGCAAAGTAGACAGAATGACATACTTTATGCTACCATGAATCTAGTGTAACATGCAACAGCTCTTTTGGTGAATGCATCTGTTTTATTAATCCTTTTTGATCACATTTTGACACATCACCACATGCTCAAATGAGATCTGTCTAATAATCAGGTGCCAGCAACATTTACTGTGAGTGCATTACCAGGTTTATCCAGAGAGACTGATATTCTGTAAGGATATCCAGACTGATATTCTGTAAGGGCCTTTTACATATTGACAAATGTTGATGATAATATTTATACGCATGTTATAATTGTGAAAATAAGAGTCATCTGACCAACATGGCGCCAGTTGGCCAAACACTCTTTACGGCTCTGTAATGAACAAGCTGCTGGTGCCCTCCTGTGGTGAAAGACAGTATTGCATGCCCCTCAGGATTATGATGATGTTTGAAGAATTAGGCCTACTTACTCAGAAGCAGAGAACCATTCTGCCCCAAGTTCAGAAGGACCAAACACATATCTGTATTAATTCTGAATTTGACAATGATTCTCCCTACCAGGGACTCTTGTGTTTGTAAAGGTGCTGTTTGTGTTCCTTCAGAACAAATATTCTACATGAACCACATTACTGATATCGTAAGGATAATACAGGCTTTAATATGGGCGCAGACAAACCTTGTTTCATAAAAACCTGACAAGTACTGTAGGCCTACTATGGTTCTGAAAGAGACTTTTTAATGGCCAGGCAGCTTGGAATGTACCACTGAAACTACACTCTACTCTGACCAAATACAGTTCTCCCAGTGCAGCATCATTCAGCATTCATTTATTCTTCCTCTACTTATATCTTTGGGATGTCATTGTCATCCCTGTCATTTATGCACTGGCATGTCATTTATGTCCCACAACAGCCAATTTAGTGTGACAAGCATATAGCCTGCTCGTTAATTTTCATTGGAAGAATGGATTGTTTTTCTAAGGTATTGAATTAATTATATCACTCAGGAAAAAAAGTTTTGCTATATCATGAGGTTTAGCTTTTGTGAGTCCACACTGATATATCAAACAGTTTATGCATTTCAGATGACTGATAACCAGAGAAAGTAATTTGGAGTTGATGCAATGTATCTAGGATGGTCTTATGTGCCGTCTTCTGGTTACCTGTAGGCTGCAAACAGGAGAGAAGGTGGGCTGCAGCAGATTAAACCACAATGGCATTACACTCGCATAGAAACTTGGTGCAAAGTGCAGAGATGCACACTCACTTTGATGCCCAACTAAGCCTATGTTATGATGTTTACTGTGGCTAGTATGAGAAGATGCACTGTTGCCACCACAGTGGTCACCCTGGGTAGCGTGTCCTACGTGAGAATGGAGGGAGTGCAGCAGCAGACCAAACCACAATGGGGCCAGATGGTCACATGGTGAGACAGAGAAGCCAGACGCCTCCGTATCAAACAGTACAAACTTGCCTAAGAGTCTGTAGGAGTGTCTTTTGCACTGATAAAAGCACACTTTTCATTGTTAAAATCCAGTACTAAGGTTATGGGTAGTCAGACAGCAGCTGTGGTAGCATTCCTGAGAAACACACTCAAGTTTACTCACTTTACATTTCTATTGGTTTTTATGGACAGTATGATGTTTTCTTCAAAGATTTCCAAATATTTGAATGACTCTACCTACCCTTTATATGCAGCTGATTATCAGTGACACAGGAAGCAAAATAGGCCTAGGGTATCACCTAGTTATTGCCATGCATCAGACAGTGTGCACTTTTCAGTGTTCATTCTTCCTCATCCAAACATACTGCTATTCTATGTTATATATGTTAATATGCTAATGAAGAATACTCTGAAAGGTGCACCATGTTTAAAGTGAAGCATGGCCATGGCCAGGTGAAGCTATAGGGCTATGTACCTTCCTCTGTCACTTTAAATCAGTAAAATGTAAAGGAGGGATTAATTTATTTAAATATTTGGAAAACCGAGGAGAAAACATCATGACCTCCATAGAAATCCATTGAATTGTAAGGTTAGTTAAATTGAGTCTATTGTCCTTATTAGCCTTACTATAACAATGAGAAGTGTTCTTTTTATTAGTATAAAAGACTTGTTGTGAAGGGGTGCAATATTCACTTCTCACAGCATTTTGGTGGACTTTTTTTGTTAAATTTGGGGAAACAAATTGTTGTTTTAGTTGTGTTGAGCTATTGAAATGGTGGTTTGTTTGTTTTCTCAACAAAAAAAACTCCAAAAGTGTGTATTTTGCTTGAAACATTTCCAAAGGGGTGCCAATACTTTTGTCAGTGACTGTAAGTAGCCTAGTCCTTAACCATGCAGAATTAAACATCAACAACCTTTCACTCTTTCAAACAATCATCCCTCATGTAATACTCAAC
This sequence comes from Alosa pseudoharengus, assembly GCF_046254945.1. Taxonomy (NCBI): domain Eukaryota; kingdom Metazoa; phylum Chordata; class Actinopteri; order Clupeiformes; family Clupeidae; genus Alosa; species Alosa pseudoharengus. Next base: position 43,778,162 of record NW_027468663.1, read on the forward strand.
GAGGACCCATCAGTTAGTGCAAGATACCACCTATTAGGTCTTATTTCCCTTCAGATTGAAATGGACACAGTGGCAATGCTCTGTATATGCTTTCACAATGGTTGCTAAAAGGAAACAAGACCTTAGATGAAAAACCTGATATCCTCTAGTAGTGACAGGCAATACACATAACAGCTGAACTTGAACTGTGATCTTGAACTGAGCGAAGTAAATCATTCCTGTTATTGTGACTTGAATTTGGGACCTTGATTTCCGTATGTGAACTGTGGTATGCTTGTATAACTCTCATTTTGAGAGAAATGTGTTTGCATGCTTTATGTACAGTATATATATATATATGTATGTATGTATGTACTGTATGTATGTATGTATGTATATGTATGTATATATTAAGCACATCATATCACAAATACAGTATTTCTTATAAAAATATTTTATATGTTGTACAATTGGTGTTTTTATCATTGTTTAAACAAGCTCATGGAGATTTCACAAAACAAAGTAAAAGAAATCAGAACACAATTCAGTTCATTCTGACATTGGTGTCAGACAGATAGCAAAGTTAGCTTGCAGAACAAATTTACAAAATTATCATAACACAATAAAATAAGGCCTGTTCGGGAATCAAACCCAGGTTGAGTGATTGTCATCTGGGCATACAGTACGTACCATGACACTCACTTGCATTTCTTTAACCTTTGAAACTGAAATGGGTTTTATATCCCACTACTGTATCTGGGTAAAACACACAAGTCTAGCACATCATACACATTTGTGACACCTCTGCAAATCCTGATCACTTGAATTAAACTCTACCTCACCACAGTGAACTGGATATCTTTGAGATGAGATTTCAGCTGTATCTCACAGACCATTTCATAGCCTGACTCTAAAGACACAAATGGAGTATTAAAGTTTCAATAAATTAACAAAACTTGCTATTATTACCCTAAACTGCACCACTACAGGTAATTCCAGCAAGACTTCTGACCTAGCACCATTGAATGACCCTGCAGTGCAGGACAAATTTGTGTGAGGATCATGTCGCTTTACCAGCCAGCGTGTTGATGTTTTTAGCAGCTCTTAGGGCAGACTTCATGGAGGTCTCTATCCAGCCGTGGGGCAGCGCCGTGTGCTCGCCTGCAAAGTGAATCCTTTTCTCGCTCTGGAACAGCGCGGAGGCGTAGTGCGTCTTCTGGTAGGGTGTGAAGATGGCAAAGGCCCCCAGGCTGTACGGGTCCAGATCCCACTTTTTCACCACACCCCCCGTCCATTTGCTCCGGATGCCCTCCCCGTGAATCTTCACCAAGTCATCGAGCATCAGCCGCATCAGGTCATCATCCCTGATCCCGTCTAGGAGACTGGCGTCATCGGAGCAGGTGTAGGACGCCAGCAGCGCCCCGCCCTTCCCAGAGAAGCCGTGGCTCGGGTAGTAGATGAACCGCGCCGGCCGGTCTGTTATGGACCTTCCGCCGAAGATTCCGTCACTTTCCCAGAATTTGTCGTTGAAGCTGAGCACCACCTTGGTGGAGCTGGAGTAGTGCACGGAGCGCAGCGCCTCCATCTTAATGTCCGACAACCGCGGCTCAAACTCAATGAACAGAGTGGCTTTAGCTGTTGCAGTGACAAGGACATAATCAGCAGTGACATGGGACAGATAGGGGGGTTGGCGTGAGTCTTGATAGTACACAGTGGCACCACTACGTGATTGGGTTATGCGTTTGACTTTCGAGTTTAGAAGAATTGGGCAATGGAGAGCTTCATAAAATGCATTGGGGAGTGTGTCAAAACCACCCACAAGTTCCTGATACCTGAAAAAGAGACAGATACTTTTAAAACGTGCTCAACTCAACACAGTGCACCTATATATCTGTGACATTGTTGTTTTGAATAAGCATTGGGAAAATTAAAATAAAATTCTTACACAATCTTGTCCTGTATATCAGACTGCAGATACAGTGCCTCTATCAGCGACGTATAGAAAAAGCTGTTCTCATTCAGGATGTCTCCAATCATGCGCAGAGCCCCACTGCTCAGGTTAGTCTCTTTCACCAGGTATTCCTGAAATGGACATTTTATTTGCATCTGTCATGTTTCTTCTGTGTGAGGGGGGTAATAAGTGTTTGGCAATGTCAAAGACTTGTCAGATTGAGGGGCTGTGTGGCTTTGGAATAAGAACACTCTCAATGCAGGCCTACCTTTACAGAAAAAGAGTCGTATTTCTTCAGTGCTTTTTTGCAACCTTCTCTTTTAACATCCTCACTAATCTGAAACCAATAGAACCATTTCTTATATAATGTAGACCGTATTTTGTTTCAAATATGCTGAATATTGAAATTGGATGTGAAAAATGAACACATATATATTCAAGGTAATGTCAACTGACCTTTTGAAGTGCTTGGCTGAAAAGTTGTTCAGCTGATTTTCCACATTCACTCTCAGCCACATGGTACTGTAGCACATTTGGGTTGTGTTGCACTTTATAGGTTCTTTCAAGCAATCCATTGACATAGTAAAATGTGTTGATGTTCTCTTCAATAAACGTATTCAACGGAAGGCCGAATTTGTCTACAAGTGCTCGTAGGATTCTGTGAAACAAATTACATTTGCTAGTCTGAAAGTGTTTCTGTTATATGAGGACATTTGGGTACAGAGACAGATTGAGTTGACAATTAAAAGGAATCTGTTACGTTGTTATATAGCATTAAGCTAACTGTATGAATGTTAGTAAACTAAGTAATGAAAGATGTATCACACCATCTACTCCCATAGAACACAACAAAATGTCAGCTCACTTGTGCATGCTTGGGATCCGCATGGCTCCCATTTCAGCGTACCAGCCCTCACTCTCATTCCTATAGGTCTCCACTCGGCCACCTATTCGAGGACTGGCCTCAATGATTGTCACCTAAATGTAAAAGATAGTGGTTATCTTATCTCCAAGCAACAGTAGTGCTCTTAAAATGAGGGAATATTTTCTCTTTTTCATGTAAAGACATTAACACAGCAACATGAACAAATAAGTAACATTTAAAAGGGTGTTTAAAAAAAAAAACTGGGCACCTTATGTCCAGCATCCTCCAAAACCTTTGCTGCAGTCAGTCCAGCCATGCCTGCCCCAATTACAGCCACATGCAGAGGCCTCTGAGGAGGAGGCAGGCCATGCTTTATAATGGCCAGAAGTTCACCATAATCAGGGTCATGCAGACAGTGGAAGAGAGGATCCTCAGCATTACCAATGCTAAGAAGGGTGATCAGAGCAACTGCAAAAGATCAGAACATGTGTTGATCAATCGGAATGTAATCACATTTTTCTAAAATAGACTATTTATTCATTCAGACAGGAAAACAAGATGCTACACTGGACTCAAATACAGGCTACACATTCAATAACAGATTGCCTCTATTACATTGTAACACTACAATCTTACCATATAGTATACTCATTATAAATGTAATTAAAAATGTATCAATCCACATCCCAATCACACAGGCCAAGCCCTGATGGTGCCCTGAGCGGAATTTGATTTGTGGGCCCCTCTACCACCTTATTGCTACCAGTATGTGCTAGGCATTCACATCACTGGCGATATATATATATATATATATATATATAATATAAAATTAACCCTTAAAGTTAAAGGTGTACCGTTCATTGAATTCAACAGAATTGTTGCGGAACAGAATCTTATGTTAGAATGTTCAAAAACCCACACCTGTCCCTCACTGACTGAGGTTCTTGATGTCTGTCCAAAGGATATTTTACCAAACATTAATGGCTTACTTCAGTCATATACCCATATCTAAAATAAGCACTGAATTCTGAGTTTGTATTCTGCCTTTAAATATGGTTTATTTTTTCTACTTAGATCTTCATTTAGCCTAAGTTAAAAAATGAATCATGGTGCAGCCTCTGGAAGTGAATTATTCTTGCGAGTAGCATATTTTAACGTTTTTGATTGTCATGACGTGATGACGTTAATTTTGAGAGTAGGCGCTATAGCCTACAGTAAGAGTAAGAATACGTAAGAGTAGGCCTAGTGTTTACATTTCCATTGTAATTTGCATCCAACCCGTCATGTCTCTGTGCCCCTCACTTTTACTGGCCACCTAAAATATTAGAGTAAGTTTTAAAGTCCGCACATCCAAATGTCTGACCTGGGAGCAGGACAAACAAACGACCAGACAAAAAAGAGAAAAAGTCCGATTCAACCAGGGTTTTCTGCTCCACCCTTAAGGTGATTACCCGAAACGTCACGGAAAAATAAAAACAAGTGGGAGCAGAAAACCCTGGTTGAAGCAGACTTTTTCTCTTTTTTTTCTCTCTAAAATCTTAGACACCTTATTCTGGCTACGCCATAGGCTATTCTCGTTGGGGCTAGTGGCATATACGCATACCAGCCATGTTGCTGCATCTCCAAAGCCTAATATCCGTAGGCCTATAACATGACTTTTAATCTCAAAATTACGAATCTTATAATTAGCCTATGACTTTGTAGAAATCAAAACACAAATTGCGAGGAATGCAAAAGTAGCCTATTGCGAGAGAACGCAAAGGGGGCTTTACAAATAAATTCCAAATACTAAAAGATAATTAATTTCCCACCATGGTCCTTCGATGGCGCCAGAATATAATCTTATGTGTCTCTGGAATGTGTTATTTTCATACATGACATCATCTAAGATTAAACATCACAAACTGCTGCTGCGCCGCACCAATAGCTTATCATCATGACTTGGTGAACAGTGTTTTCCCCGACCCCGGCGTATTCTACTGTCAGTGACTGACTCGAGAAAGGCGAGGTTCTGTGTTCCATTCATTCATTTTCATTGGGGCGTGCCCTGTCGTGCTTCTGTCTGTCTATGTCAGGGCAGGCCATTGAATCTCAGCACAAAATTAAAGACGCGCAACAGCGCCACGTTGGGTTTTGCTTTCAGTTTTGTTTCTTCACAGGCGCGCACATTCAGACCAACTAGGCAAATCCCTGTTAGGACATGTTAAGAGAATCTGACTTAAGGTAAGCGATGACGTCGCGTTTATTTGCGTTTATGCTTAGCATATGTTTCTTAGTCGAGGTAGAGGCTTTTATGCCAATCAATTTATGATATTTGAACCATAGGCCTATACAAAAAACATACCAGTTAAACATTTAAATGCGAATGATTCTATCAAGAACACAATGTCAGAACCCCCCCCCCCCCCCCAAAAAAAAAAAAACCTGCCAAGTACACTGCCAATAATGTTAAAGCTCACGCCTGTTGACTCCCATAACATGTGGAGATCTGTCAATTAGCCTATATCGACGTCTTTCAACTAATTGGCTGAATAATCCACAGGCGTTGCTGTAGCCTGGGAAGCTGTGTGCGAAGTCCAAGGATATCTGTCATGCGACTAACAGGACTATTATCACAAAAATAGGGCTTGTAAACTCTCTAGTCTAGTGTAACCTACCATTAGATCGATGGATAATGTGCCAACTTACCATATCGACAAAGTCTCCAGTTTTGAGGCATCTTGCAAGTAGGCTACTTTTCCCTCTGAGCGTGGATTTTTGGGAAATAGAAACCTAACATAAAAGTAACATAAATTGCGCTCAAAATGTAAGAGAAAGGACCAATCATAGTAACTTTACCTCGACAACAACCTTATCAAATAATGTTGATTAAAACAGAACAAAGTAACACACCCTGATGGATTCACCATCATTATCAACTAATCATCATCGTCAGCATCATCATCATCATCATCATTAACATCAACAACAACAGTAGGCTACTGTGGATGGATGTAAGCTTATAGGCTAAATGTAGGCTATTTAGTAGTACCTAACAACACATATGCGGCGTCGCCATGTCCAGTAGGCTATTGGCACACCGGTTTTTACACATGCAGCCTATCATAACGTATCACTTTCCTCAAAGCTTTAATAATATTAAAGAAATATGGCTCGGTAGCCTACTTTAGCAAATACACAGAATTGCTTTTCCATTTTCTTAATAAGACCTAACGCAGGCTATAGGTAAAACACCCAAGTAATCGCCCAAGACAGAAAAACCTGAAATGTTCTTACTGATGTGAAGGCTGTCGTTTGCTCCGTATCTCTCCGGAGTTGGCCTAGGCTACTACTATGCAAATAAGCACGCCAATTTATACACTGTTGGCTCGTAGAAAACCGAAACCATGGGTCAAACAATGAATCAAATCTCAAAGCCCACTTGGAAAAAGCCCCACTTGTGCCATGCTTTTTCAATGGGGCCAAAGAACCGCCCCCTGCAGGTTTTCTCAAGAAATAGATTTACTCTGGCACTGAACTGAGGAAAACACCAGGACAGAGTTTAGACAGAAAGTGTTAAAACATTAAGGAGGAGAGCAATGACTCCAAAACACTTGCTGTTTTAAGGTGTTAAGTGCTGATAAATAAATAGTTAATTAAATAAACATGGGAATAATGCAATCAAGCTATACACAAAGGAACAGTTTGGTTACATATAATAACAGGTGTTCAAAGTGCAATAAATAATACATCTCATCACCACAGATTTGATCGTAAAATTACACATCATGGCCTACCCAAGGGGCAAAACCCCTTATTTTTCCCCCCGGAAATCACACATGATGTTGCAACAGGTTGTTACACAAAAATTAAATCTAGAAAGGATCACAACCTGGCCAACAAGCTACTGGAAACCCACACAATGTGTGTCACTACTGCATAAATAGCCTTTTGAACCTCATTACGCAGTCACAATCAAATGCATTTCCGTTGATGCTCAGCCTGATATGCAAGTAGCCTACTCTGTAAGTTGTAAAAATACTTAAAATATGACGATTTTGGAAATACTGCAGGGTTTGCTTTTTTGATGTAACGTTAGACAGAGTAGTTGGGTTCGGTCTCACCTTACCAGTCCTCGGCTGAGCTGAAGGGCCCACCTTCCTTTGCCGTCTCAAGGTTGGGAGGGGTGACTAGCCCTTAAAAGGACTGCAGGAATATTGCTGGCCGCCTCATGCCATTGGGTTCCTTTGGCCTTGTCCTGGACACCCTTCTCTCGAAGTGCTTGTGGCCGAATCGAACAATTTCACTTCTGATACCAATGTAGCGAGCAGTGAGGGCAAAACTCACTGTGTGTGTATGAATTGATGGATTGGAGGTCTAAACAGGCAGCAAATGGCAATGTTACAGTACTGAAGAACACTGGATTCATTTAATAAAGGAACATTTTATTCAGACAATATCAATTCCACTTTAATACATTAGTAAAGAGAGAATAAAGAGAGTGAGGTTTAATGACTTTGTTGATGTATTGGGTTGTGTATCATTGGCTCTCAGCAGGTGCCTTCATTTCCCACATAAGTTAATAAAGAGAAATTAGCAATATTTTCGGTTAACTACTTAACTTAGTCATATTTGTATTTAAATATACCATTGCATTGCTATTTGTATGTTTTAATAGCAGCTACACTAGCCATTTGCCCTCCAAACAAATCTCTCATATTGCACTGGAAACTCCCATCGTGGAAAAAAACGGTCATGTCTTTTAGAAGAGGTAGTTCTGCTATTTGCCAATTGCTGGCATGCTGTATGTTTTGGTAATTGGGTAGCTGACTACTGACTACTTTTGAGGTAAAGCTTCTGTACCTGCATTTACTTATTGCATGCACACCGTATTGTATTTTATACATTTGCTGTAATAACATTGCATTGATGATTGAGAATTTTCAGTTGTATTCATGTTGACTTAACAGATTGAAATGAATGTTTAGTTGATGAAAATATTTAGGATAGTGACATTTTTTGACCATTTTGGGAGACAAAAAATATGGCCGCCCGCCACAAATGTTCTCAGTTGAGGAAAAGAGTTTAATAAAACAAATATAAGCACAGTATTGGTTGTCTTTACTTACTTTAAAAGGGCACTTCATTGGTGTTGCATGATGTACATGGTGTTGCATGGTGTGCATTTTTGTGTTTGAGAAACTAAGAGAAAAATAGTTACCCTACACTATGCAATAAGATCTGTTAACATTCCCATGAATTGTCAATGGGACAACTTGTAACACCATGTCAATACTAATATTTAATTTTGCCTACCTGCAAGGTCATAACACTGTGGTAAAACAGGTTTTGTTCTTTTCAGAATATGATGTTTTTTTGTCAAAACTAATCTGCACACACACATTTCCAGTTGGCCTTGGGTATTGGCATGTCTGAGAAAAAAACAACACGACATCTGATAACTAGAATATAATTCCAAGGAATTGCCAGTGCATGCAAAGCAAAGTGAAACAAAAAGGTGAAATGTCAATCAAAGACGTGAGAAAGTGGGCAAGAGAAAAGTAAGAGATCCAAATGAATGGAGAGACGCAGAGGCATGCTGTGTGTTTTGGTGATTGGGTAGCTGACTACTGACTACTTTTGAGGTAAAGCTTCTGTACAGATGCATTTACGTATTGTATGCACCTTACTGTATTTTATTTGCTTTAAAGGTTGTAAAGGTTGTATCAGCGATTGCAGGCCCAAAAAAGGCCCAAACATAAATGATCACATTCATCTAATCCTTCCTAACGGTCCGCTAGATGCCCGCCCCATAAGCAGGCCGTCAAAAAAACGCATCTCTGTAGACAGCCTATCAGATCTGCACACAAAAACAATTGCTACCAGCAAGTGTTGTCAACCACTCAAAGGCAAAATAAAGTGTTCCAACCAATAACCGATGAGATGCACGTTCAGGAGAGTTCCAGTTGCACGGGACGGAGGGGGAGGGAGTAGCAAGCTAGCTCTCTGTTTTGTTTGAACATCAACAGAAGTGACGTTACACCGCCATCGCTGATACAACCTTTAATAACATTACATTGATGATTGAGAACTTTCAGTTGTATTAGTGTGTTCTTATCCCCTTTTTAAAGGGCACTTCTTTGGTGTTGCATGATGTACAGTACATGGTGCGCATGTTTGTGTTTGAGAAACTAAGAGAAAAACGGTTACCCTGAGGTAACGCTATAGGATCTGTTAATGTTCCCATGAATTGTTAATGGGACAACTTGTAAAACCATGTCAATACTAACATTTAATTTCGCCTACCTGCAAGGTCATGACACTGTGGTAAAACAGGTTTTGTTCTTTTCAGAATATGATGGTTTTTTTGTCAAAACTAATCTGCACACACACATTTCCAGTTGGCCTTGGGTATTGGCATGTCTGAGAAAAAAACAACACGACATCTGATAACTAGAATATAATTCCAAGGAATTGCCAGTGCATGCAAAGCAAAGCAAAACAAAAAGGTGAAATGTCAATCAAAGACGTGAGAAAGTGGGCAAGAGAAAAGTAAGAGATCCAAATGAATGGAACACAGAGAAAAGGTTCCTTTTAAGTTGCTGCACAGAGCACACATGCTGCACTACATTATTGATTGCACTATAGGTGCTTGATCATCAATATTCCTAGTTCAATAGAGAGAGACAGAGAAAGCATGTGTTAAGTGATGGACCTGCAAAGTATCATGTCAATTAGGCGAAACAATTTATTTTGAAAAAGAAAGAACAGTGGGAAAGGAAATTGTGGTTTGACTGAATGGCAATGGTACAGGAATGATTTGAATAATTATTATAGTTAGACATAATTATTATAGTGTAGTTAGATGGTATGCAGAAGTAAGTACTGATTACCAACAGCAACAGTTCAGTGTAGTTTTTGGTCCCATTGTCTTTCAAGAAATTCATAAAGTTCCAAGTTATTTAGGTAATTCAGATGTTTCTTTCTGTATACAGTAGATACACACCAGTTTGGTTTGGTAGATGTTGTCCCCCAGACTCTCCTCCAGAGTCAGCCATTTTTGTTTCTAAATGTTGTCCATGTGAATTCATCATTTCTCCCTCTGTCATCACCCAAGGCACGGCCTATGTTTTCACATGACACCTCACCTCCTTCATCCCCTCTTCCATTGTAAAATGTATTTTTACATAAAACTAAGCAGTCGATCTTGAAAATGAAAAGTTCATTATTAAAAGTACTTCAGAGCCATAAGCTTGTAATACACACATTTACACATTTTAAAAACTGTAATCATGAGTGATATTGGATACTGTCATGACAATTGGATACTGGTACACGCATATACTTATGGTCCTTGCCTGGTGTTGGCCCGAACGGTTGATTGTAGCCGATTGGAGAGTATTGTCTTGGAGAGATTGTGATTCGAATGGATTGTCTACCAAATTGAAACAAAGACAATGACATCACACTGAGTGGTGATTTGACAAAACTGACAATATCCCCCTTAGTGCATTGGTAGTTTCTGGTTTTGTATTTACAGTATATTTTGAAACTGGAAGCCTACATTTTCCCTTTCAGCCTGTTAACCTTATGTATCCATTAGTAAGTTTGATGTTACCATTGCTGTGGTTGTTCATAGGAGCTGGCCTAGATGTTGGTGTTGCAATAGAAAATCTTGAAGGGCCTGGGACAGATTTCTTTACCTGGTATTAAGGAGACAAGCAGCTAGAGGATGGTGAGGTAATGTTTGCTGTAGGTGACAAAAAATGTTCTAGCTTAGAAACCGCATAACATCACGTAGAGCACCTTTAATTATATTCATGGACAGGGTCAATTGTAATATATGCTTTCTTTCTCTTTTACAGACACTTGACTTTTACTGCCGAAGGTACAGTACCATCAGAGCAGATATAATTTTGTTCTTAACTGTAAGACGTATACTTTGTTAAATGTAATGTTCCCACCATTTAAATAAGATGAACTTGTTAACAAATTACTGATGATGACCTTAAATCTAAGAAGAGGAAGGTGAAAATGTAAGTCATAACTTAGTGTTATTTGTGGTGCAGCCCATTACATTTTAGTATCGTAAACTCCAACAGAGTGCCGATTTGTGTTGTCACTAAGCTAAGCGGGAACTTGCGTTCAACTGGTGCAACTGACTGCAGGCGCTTGATTGCCGTATTATTATGTCACAATGGCCTATGTTAAGTCTTTGACAAAAATGTCTTAGTTTTTATTTTATGTCTCAAAAAGTATAAATCACACAAAAATGAGAAGTCATAGCAGAAAAGAGACACAAGCCATCCTTTCAGTGTATTGATTTCAAGTCTCACATATTGACCATGAGATTTTTCTGATGCAAATGTTGTTTCCTCCTAATGTTATAATTTGATCATTAAATAGTTGAATTGATAATGGAATCTGGTCATTTTATAGTTTGCAGGTTAGACATGCACATACTATATGCCTAGTCTGTGATTACATCTGTGGGGGGGACATGTATATACAGAACAGTCATCTGACAGCCTTCTGCAAAAGTTGAAGGCCAGATGAAAAACAGAGCCTGGCAGCTATACTGTAGGACCCATATCACTAGTTAAGTAGTGGCTATGTTCAGTAATGACTTATAGGGGCACTGTACCTCTTAACAGAGGAAGGCACACTTCACTCAGATCCAATGTGCATGATTTACATAGTGTAGTTTTTTTTTAGTTATACATGGGAGAGATGTTAAATTCCTCATGCTGTTAGTTGGGGACTTTCTACGGAGGCCAAACCTATATTAACAACAGCGTGAACTACAACTGCCCTAGCCACACTTAACAAATACAACAAGGATGCCTTTGGGACCATCAGTGTTTCATTATGTCCACAACACCTCGAGGAGGCTCAACAGTGCCCTGGATCCTTTGAATGGCTATCCTCTAAAAAGTCCAACAGAACTGGACAGTCCTATATAAAGCTCATAAAATAATGTTATAGTGTTTCACTCAAAACATACATCCCAGCACTTTGGGTTAGTAGATGAGTAGTTAGTAGATGAGTAGCTCTTCACAGTAGGCCTGATAAAAAAACGTACTCACTTCGCTCATTTCGTGCCTAACAACACCCCTCAGCTGTGCTATATTCACGATATAGAATGGCCTCTCAGGGCTTATTGCTTAATTATGACACTAGTTCTCTTTGTTAAATGAGTGATACATTTAGATGCTTGTTTCCATCATGAAGATGGTGTTGAGAGTATGAGCTTGGTCCTAACCAGGTTTTCTTCATTCACTTAAAAAGTCATTTGAGCACAGAGTATCAGGAAAGTACGCAGAGAGAGTAAATGAACTGTAAATGAACCAGCACAGAATATCAGACTGTTTCAATGGCAAGGCAGTTCATTTAGGTTGAATTTCAAGAGGAACTGAAGTTGAAAAGAGAACTGAAAGTCTGCTGGAAATTTTTAATGAGAACAATGTCTATGTGGTAATGTCTGATCTGATAAAGCTATCACACCCATCCTGCGTCAGCAGGTGGAACTTTTGAAAGAAGAAGACAGAGAAAAGACCAAAATAAGCCAATTTCTGTGTGGCTGGAAAATTCAGAGGAAGTTGTGATACCTGTTGGAACCTTTAGTGAACCACATAGTACTTCAACTACATTAATATTTACAGTGATTGTAGTTAAATTACTTTTCTTTTTTTTAATTCAGTTAGCTGAAATTACATTAAGATCAAATTAAATCTGATTACAACAAAAACGTAGCATTCCTCTCAAATTTGACTTGTCAGAAGGATTACATAATTTTCAGGAAACTGGTGGAGTAGTGCATTGTGCATGAAATGCACAGCGTAAGTTCAGACAGACCGCAGTGTCACACCAAGCTTCACAGAGTCTGCCAGTAACTCGGCTGACTGCTCAGCTGATCACTCAGCTGATCCACACTTGCTCAATGACCACGTTGGTGATCATTCAGGGCATCTTTTAAATTGCCTAAGCCTGCCTACTCTTGCAGCTTCTCCGCCAGCCTTTTTGTAACCCACCTCCACCCCATCTGCTCCTACATCGGACTAATGTACTTATTCTTTTCTTTTTTTCTTTTAAGCACATTGAGTGACATTATTTGTATGATAATGTGCTATATAAATAAACTTGAACTTGAACTAATCAATGTCTAATTGCTGTCATTGATGCTCTGTTCTATCTCTATGGGGGATTTACAGTACCCTCCAGAATTATTGGCACCTCTTTTCTCCTCTTTGACTCACCCCACTGTTTTTCTATGGAGTTTAAATCAGGGGACTGAGATGGCAATGGCCAAAGCTTGATTTTGCGTTCAGTAAACCATATTAACCATCTGGACTCTTTGTTGTGGTTCATTGACCTGATATATGATCCAATCATGACCAACGTTTAGTATCTTGGCAGAGATTGACAGATTTCCTTTAAAAATGTTCAGGTTTTTCATGTTGTTTGTGATACCATGCACCTTAATTAGATTTCCAAGGCCTTTGAGAATAAAAACAGCCCCACAATAGCACAGCCTCTCCACCATCATTTTCATTAAGTATGGGGTTCTTTTCAGTATAGTCATTCTTCTGTATATGCCAAACACACCTAAAGTGTTCCTAGCCAAAGAGCGCAATTTTCATTTCATCTAACAATAGACCACACTTCCAGACAAAGTCATTGTACCATTCGGTAACCCCTGCCGTTTACATTGGTAATTAAATTACTGGACAGGCGTTTACCTAGCATGCCCTCTAAATGAGCTATTAGCAGTGAGGTCACTTTTGAAGATTGTTTGGGGGACACCTTTGTCTGTAACTCTCCAATAGTGGTCCTTATGGAATTTTTTACCTATCTTACCATCCTCCATACTGTACTTGGGGGCGAGATAACTATGGGTCTTTGTCCAAGCATGTTTGTTACATTTCCAGTTGATTAGAACCTTTTAATCATTGTTTTAACTGTAAATATAGGCATTTTCAACAAAGTACCTAGTTTTTATAGACATTCACTGACTTACAAATGTCAGCACACTTTCTTTTTATTTAAGTTTAGTGTATTCTCTTGTCTTTCTTATGTTGAAAAATGACAAGAGGATTTAGCCTCTGTGTCACTTAATTTTCATACCTTAGTAAAAAACAAAGTAATTAACTACCTCTGAAAGTTCACAGACACTCTGATTAACTTAACAAAGTTAAAATTAGATAGGGAAATGCTTCTGTGGAAATGTATGTAAGATTTTCTAGGGGTGCCAATAATTGTGAGCAACGTGTTTTCGTTAAAAATATTTTTTTTTTTTTATGAGATTTTCTTTTTTCTCAGAATAAATTTTCTTCCCTTCAAGGGTGGATTTTTGCTTGTTGTTTTCATTGTGAGAGTACAATGAATCATCAAAAGATTGTGTTTTTATGCCTGTTTTTAGTTAATATTACCAAAGGTACCAATAATTCTGGAGGGTACTGTATCTGGCTGCTCTCCCTAGGCTCTCCATGTTTGCACATGAAGGGGCAGAGGGATCCCAGAACAGAGCCATACCGCTAAATGTAACTTCATGCAAATTATAATACAAGTATCTTTTGTCAGGGTGGTCCTGACTGAACGTCATCATATGGGGGAGATTTGAGCTGACCAACCGATGTTTATGCTTAGAATCTTGCTCATGGTATTAGATTAGCAAATAGATTTTCAGGGTTCTCACTCTAAATCAAATATAAAATTCCCTTACAAAAATCCTGAATTGCCATGACAATATACTGACCAAAGATTTCAGAACAGCCACATAGGGTTCAAGAATCTTTGACTTTTTTTTAAAGCAGTAGATGGATAAATGGGCATTGAATAAACAAATTGGGGTAGTCACAACCACTCAAGCAAGCAGTAAAATGAACAACCACACTAATTCTATGTGAAAATGTATTAGTATTAATGTATTTTGGCAATACATTTTAAACTGCTACAACAAACTTCCCTGATACTCCATGACTGTGGCCCAAATATGACACAATTCCCTGACATTCCATGTCTAGAATAGACTTTATCAGAAATGCCATGATATTCCAGAAATTCCATGACCCGTGGGAACCTTGGATTTTGTGTTATTAGATAAACTTTGTGCATTATTTAAAATTAAAGCCTATACATTTCAGAGTAATGTTTAGTTGCTTTTTCTTCTTTCAGTTTCTCTCTTGTGTAGATTTGGGTAGCTTCCAGGGCTAGCTTTAAAGTCCCTAACATTACTCCTACAATTCATGTGACAGTTTCCCTAGTTTCCTGTATTTCTTAAACCAGACTCCCACATGTAACACATGTCTCTTTTTGTGTTTATAGTCATATCTATGTTATATATATATTGCATGATATATCGTATAGTTAGTTATTTTTCTGATTGCTTACAGTTTTTGCCCATTTGGAGACAGCTCTGCTGTCCATTGCTGATACTTCTGCTCAACAAATCTTGAATGTAGGATATTTGACATTCAAAAACATACCTTAATGATACACCACAATTTATAAAGGAATGACATTTAAAAAGCAAAACACTACCGATCAAATGGATAAAAGAATAATTGTTAAAGAATTACAAGATTTTCAAGGAAGCAAACTATACTGTAGGCATTGAATTTTAATGCCCACGTGATGGCGTGCTTTCACTGCACTTCAGGCCTCCGATCTGAAAAGCCCAGAATTCATCAATATTTTAATTGTTTCAATTTCAAATTGTTACACTTTCAAGTAATGGTAGAAAATAAAGGAATGTTTAGGTAGGCTAAATAGCCTACATGATATGACATGACACTCTGATATCTTACTTAATTATGCAGTGAACCATACTACTTTTCAAAATACATTCACCACACTGAAACATTAAAAAAGTTAAAACAAACCCTAGACCGATCTAAGAAGCGGTTGTGGTGAAAGACATTTAACAAATGCCTAGCACCCCTCTGACTGCTTTCACTCCATTTTAATCTCTGTCCATTCTGACTTAAACATAAACATAGTCAACCCAATAAACTCAGTCGATGATTTGTTACTTCACTAGAGCCATAACATTTCTAAAAAATAGAACAACAATGTTCTCTGCTTTCAGCATTAATAACAATGATGGACATTTTATTGGCCACACAATCTACTGTATGGCTAGGTTTTGGAATTTAAATTCAAATTTAAAATATAAATTATCAATATCATCAATTATCAATCAAATATAAATTTAAATAGAGCGAGCAGCCAGAGTTTACAAAAACCTCCTTACTTTACCTTGGTTCTAATGCATACACACAGCAGCTTTTGGAATGATTATTATTTTATTGATTTCCATTACAAATTGTCATAATCACTGACTACCACACTATTATTGGTAGCATGAAAACTTCACTAAAAAATACAGTTAAACTTCTGTCTGTTTCAATGATGTTTCTTTGTTTAAATGTTTCTTTGTGTCTGATAAATAACCTTGAAGGACTGAGATATGGTTTTCAAATTTAAAGGGACACCAGGCAAGCCTGATGATTTTTCTCTACGAAGCTCCCCTTAGCGTCTGTACGTGTCGATACGTGTGCGAGCCCTCGCCCGGTCTGAAGCTCTTTTCCTTTTCTTTGCCTCTTCCGTCAAGGGTTTTCGCTGCTTCTTCGCCAGCTCTGCCATTATACACACGTTTGCAACAATCGCTAGCGCTTCGTTAGCCTGCCTCTGCCTCTGCTGGGGACGCAGGATGTAAACTGATCCTGCTTCTCGCGATGTCTAAGACTTTGTGAGACTGAAGGTCGGCGGGTCGGATACACCGAACTTGCAAGTGGGATATTCTTCCTACAGGCAGTAGGGGCAGGCGAGTCTTCATTCGCCCTGTAATGACTCATTTAACCATATACCGACTTACGAAGATGATTAATTAACACGAAAACGTTGCCTGGTGTCCCTTTAAAGCACTTTAGACCAGTGCCTTTTAAGTGATGTGAGCAGAGCAGACGTATCCAATTACAATTCCCTCTACGCCCCTCTAGGGGATGGAAGATGAACATTATTGGTAGCTCCAAAGGGTAATCATCCTGTCGCATTAAGTATGCCATGTGATATACAAAAGGCTGCTTATTAGGCAACAGCTACAAACAACAGCAAGAAATATGAGTTTCCAATGAAAGCAAAGATACCAGTAAACAGTAACATAACAAAGTAAAAAAGTAACTTTAGAGTTATACAAAATGTTGTAAAATGTATACACATATAGAACATAATGAGGACCACTAGATGTCTTGATGTGACCACTTTAGTTGTTCTGTGACACCTTAGCTGCTGATTCTCTGAAATAAAAAAGACAAATACAGTAGAATCCCTGCTGTTTCAAAGAGCTGTATGTATTCTTCTGTCTCTAAATACAGTGCTCGATCAGCCGGTAAGAAGTCATGCTGTCTACTATTGGCTGTCCTGAAACTTAATCAATATACTGTATGGTAATGTATTGGTTCACTGAATCAAATTTAAACATGCACAAGATGAGTTCTATTTCATACTTCCAGACCGCCAGAGGCGGAAACAGAGTGGAAATATCATGCGCTCGCGCATTGGCTACGAGAACTTATTGATTGGTTGTCATCTTGTGACCTCATGACGCCCTAATATATATCTATTGATACGTCATGATCTTTCTCTTTTTCATTCTCGTCTGGCAGAGAACTTTTCTCTAGAGACTGGTGCAGCTTAATTATTGGGCTTAGCAATGTGCTTCCCCACCTAGCTGTCTGCGTTTGGATTTACCGTCAGCCCAACGAGTACATATTGGTTTCCAAGGTTCCCTCGTTTGGTGCCTACGATAGCCTGAGAGAGCGTTGTTGGAATTAGGATTTCCACACCAGGTAAGTTAGCTACAAGGCTACATCTTGTAAACATTCCCATCGCTGGCGAGTACCTATTGGTTTCCAGGGTCCCCCCGCCTAGTTTTATCAATCTCTACTCCAAACGAGTACCTTTGGCTTCCAGGGTTCCCTCGTTCAGCGACGCTAGCATTCCCGCCTCTGGAATTGCGTTTGCTTACTGTTACCAGCAAGCTATTGAATCATCTCACTTAGCGTTGCGTAACGACCTAGCCTAGCTGTGACGGCTTTGTGTTGTTTCTCCACGCTTCTGGAGCTTGTGTGTTATGGAGCATCCTGCTTTCTGCTCACAATGCCTGGTTGGGATGGACATGCTAGACGGACATGACCGCTGTCCATTGTGTCTGGGAAAGGAACACCTGAGAGAGTCGCTATCTAATCCCTGCGCGGAGTGTAGCATTATGCCACTTGAACTTCAGGGAGTGAGGTGTCATCCGTAGCTCTGTCACTGCGTGACAATATTAAAAGAGCACTTGCAAAGTTGAAGCTGGATTTGCCAGTGGCGTCGACAGGCCCTACCAACCTACTGTGCCGCTCTGTGCCCGGGACAAAAGATGGGCATCTACCACACAGCAAGGATTTCACCAATGTTGTATCAGCAGCTTTCCAGTCAGCTCTGTCATTTCGGCCAGATCGTGTTGCTCGTATGCTACTGGACATGACTGCACCGGACGCTGTTGGTCTTGGCTCGATGCCACCCTCAGAGCCCTGTGTGGCGTCTCTCATCGTTTCACCCGATGAAGCCTTGCGCCAAGATGTGCGTTGCCCCAATAAGGAGTGCAGGCGTACTCTGATGATGCCCTGGTCAAAATGTACAACACTGTGGCCAGACTGGGTGGTGTCGGCAACTCTATGGGCCATCTCTTGCTTTACATTCCACCTTAGACTCTACTAGTCATGATGATTCTGTATCTGGCTTGCTTGATGCTTCGCTAAAAGCACTCGGCGCTGTAGCTAGTGATTGCGGCAGAGCCCTGGGCCTTCTTGTTCATGCAAGACGGCAGGTGTGGCTAGCACAGTCGCCTCTGCCGGAAGTTTGCTGCAACAACCTGCGCCAACTGCCACTGATACCGGGCCACCTGTTCGGGCCAGCCGCACAGGAGGCATTGAAGAGAAGAGTGCGCATTGCTGAATCTCGCTCACATCACGTTGATCGACGCAGTCTTTAAGGATTCACAGGCCGTCGTACGCCCGCCCCGTCATGTCCCTGTATCTCAGCGCATGCCAGCAAACTCATTTAACAGGCTTTCCCGTGGTCAACACACCAGACCTGCCCCCCCAACACATCGGGCTGCTGCAAGAGCATGCTCACGTTCACTGCCTATGAGGCAGCCACTATATCAGCGCCCCCCCAAGGCTAATGAATCAACAGGCAGACGCCGCTGACTGGCAGGGGTCGACAGCAACTTGCTTTACAGCACCCCAGCTGCAGCGCTGGAGAGACATCACAACCAACAGTTAGCTTCTCGAGACACTCGAGAAAGGCTACAGGTTGCAGTTTCGCCGTCGACCTCATGTTCGTGTGTGTCACACTATAGTAAGGGACCAACAAGAAGCTCTTGCCCTCACTGCAGAAGTTCAGCAGTTACTGCAGAATGGTGCTATAGAAGAGGTCAGAGACCCTCAGGCTCGTGCAGAGGTTCTACTCCCATTACTTTTTAGTTCCAAAAAAGGATGGCGGGTTCAGGCCTATCCTGGATTCAAGGCGTTTGAACACGTTCCTCAAGCGCCTACTGTTCCGGATGTTGCGCACTGCCTATGTTATTCGGGCCATAGAACCAGGTGTAACAATAGACTTAAAGGAGGCCTACTTTCATGTGCCTATCGCAGTAGAGCACAGGCAGTTTCTCAAGTTCAGCTTTCAGCACAGGACCTACCAATTCAAGGTTCTTCCATTTGGGCTTTCTCTGGCCCCCCGGGTCTTCACAAAGTGTGTTCAGGTGGCTCTTACCAGGGCAAGCGACAGCCGATGCCAACCGCCTTTTACAGCATGTTACGGCGCTTGGCCTCAAGGTCAACTGGGAGAAAAGCTGTCTCACCCCTGCTCAGTCAGTAAACTTCCTTGGCATGCACTTGGATTCGAGAACAATGCGTGCCACTCTCACCAGAACCAGAAAGGAAGCGATTCAACATGCCTTAGTGAGAGTCCGCAAAGGGTGCAGACTCCCCTACATTCAACTTCTGAGGCTGGCGGGGCTGCTTACTGCAGCGACCACAGTGATTCAGCTTGGGCTGGTTCACCTACGGCCGTTTCAGCGGTGGCTGATTGCACTGCGCCTATCGGCAGTTCACAACAGGCGAACCTTAGTGCAGGTGACGAAAAGCTGCAGCTCCTGCCTACTTCGGTGGCGACAGGAGGACTTTCTCCAGTTGGGAGTACGGATGGGTCCGCCTCCTGCACGCAGAGAGGTGATCACAACGGACGCTTCCCTCACAGGCTGGGGGTGTGTGTGGCAGCATCAGGGGGTGAGCGGTCTATGGGACCCGAACCTGAAACGGTGCCATATCAACATTCTAGAGTTGCAAGCAGTCTTCCTGACGCTCAAGCATTTCGAGAGTGTTCTGATGGGAAAACATGTGTTGGTCTGGACGGACAACACCTCGGTGGTGTTTCACATAAATTATCAGGGCGGTACGAGGTCCCTTCCATCTCTTCATCTGACACAGGTACTTGGGCAGAGATATGCTTCCTCTCCCTACGAACAACGCACATCCTCAGTCACCTCAATGTTGCGGCGGATACCCTGTCTTATTTATCTTATTTATTTGCCTCGAGGGAAACAACACATTGTCTTCTGTGGTACGCCGAACAGATGGAGACGGAGTCTCTGGGCAGAGATGCTCTGGCTCACGAGTGGCCGAGGCTGTACGCCTTTCTACCAATAGCATTGATATGGGCAGCGCTCAGTCATGTGCGGGAAATGGATCACTTTTGATAGCCCCCAGGTGGCCAAGCATGCCGTGGTTTCATTTGCTGCTGACACTTACAATGGGTCCACCCAGTCCGCTGCCCCTGAGGAAGGATTTGCTGTCCCAAATGGGAGGTTCGCTGTGGCACCCCTGCCCGGAGAGTCTGAAACTTTGGGTCTGGCCACTAGGGGGAACCAAAGTCTCGTGGACTGTTCGGAAGGGGTCAAACACACTGTTCTAAATGCCCGGCGTGCTCAGTCCACTAGAGCACTGCAACTTTTCGTTGCTTGGTGTGCTACTCATATGCTAAACCCTTCTGAATGTCCTGTCACGGCAATACTTGAGTTTCTACAAAAGATCCTGGATGAAGGACGCTCTCCAGCTACTTTGAAAGTATATGTTGCTGTGTTGGCGGCCTATAGGGCACCTATAGAAGGCGTTTCCTTAGGCACTTACAAGTTAGTAGTGGCTTTCCTTAAAGGTGCACAGCGGTTGCACCCACGCACACGTGTTGATTTTGCTTCTTGGGATTTAGACACCGTTCTTGATGGCCTGTGTTCACCACCGTTTGAACCATTGGAGCATGCAGATATTAAATGGCTCTCCATCAAAACAGCATTCTTGTTGGCAATCACATCTGCCAAGAGAGTTAGTGAACTTCATGCCCTCTCTGAGTGCTCAGTGTATGCGATGGGGTCTTAATCACAGCTAGGTTACTCTGTGGCCTAACCCTGCTTTTTTACCCAAGGTGCTGTCCCCACAATTTGCTAATCAGCCGCTGACCTTGCCTGCATTTCATTCTGTTGATGATTCACGTTTAGCACTGTGTCCAGTATAACTATAGGCGTGTGATTTCTGTGTAATTTCTGAGATTGTGTTTCAACCTCAGTTAGATTTTTTTAGCATCAAAAAGGATCAGCTTGCTTTGGTAAAGACAACAAAAGAAAACTTGCTCACTAATGCTGTATTGATAAATTATAATTTTATATTTCAATATAAAAAGTAATTTTAATATATAAAGTATTCCCATTTTCTTTTCATTTGTATTTTCTGGAGAGAATTTGGAATTCTGTACAATTTGGGGAAAATATCTAACTGTGATTTTTCTGACATATATTGTGATTTGGTTTGCAATATAATTTTTGAAAGTCAAGCTTAAGTTTGATATTCCAAATTTTGCCACTTCTGATTGGTGATCAAATTGCATCAGTTCAAATTACCCCTTGTATGTCCCATATCACCAATGGTGTATAGGTTGCCTATATAATTGTATAAAGTATTTTCTCGGAATCAAGCAGAAACACTTGGCATCGAAGGACCCTTACCTCATAAATGTCAAGGTGCTTCCTTGCTTTGTATAAAGTAACTGTCAGGATGATAGAGATGATGGTTTGGATCATGGTGTAGAATGCCAGGGATGTCTTTACACCGGTACTTAACAACTGAGAATTTGCGTGTGAGAGACAGAAACATATGTACACAGAGGAAAGGAGAAAGAGAGACAGAGTTCATAAGACTATAGAAACCCTCAGTAGCATTATTTCAGTACTTTAGTAACAACAATGCACAAACCATAATTCTGGCACAACTCACTCACCATAGCATAATGTTTGTGTGAACACTCTTCACGAGAAGCACAATATTCTGCTGGGTGCTTGGCGATGTCAGTGAAGTAGATGATTAGGGCAGTGGCAGATGTTAGCACGGCTGCTGCTGACATGGCGACACAGGAGAAGAGCTGGAGAGGAGAGAGAGATACAATTTAAGAAAGTTGTCTGTGGGGTTGAAAAAATAGAAATAATCTGATGTGCAAGAGGAGTTGAACTCACATATTTCCTGTTGATGTATTTTTCTAGCGTTATGGCAAGACACCCTGCAATGACAAACTATTGAACATGTGAGAAGTGTGAAGCACATACATTTTGTACTGAAGGCCTACACCGGGCCAGCCTGATTATGGTTAAATCATAGCTATATTATCATTGACTAACTTAAAAACACTTAACTGGATACTTGTGGACAGTTCTTTACACTTAAAATAATAACAATAATATTTTAGTTACCAGGATATTTAGATAATAAGAATATTACCACAAGGCCACTCCACAAGGGCACTCCAAAAGTTAAAATCTCAGTGTAATCAGTAAACAGGAGTGGGATGGAGTTCATCATGACGAGTAGTCCCAGCATCAACTGGGAGACCTGACAAGAAAGAACAGGTGAGTTATCTGAGCTTATTGTGGTGCATACACATGTCATAGGCCCAAATTGTAATATATGAAGTATAACATGTTTAATATTCATGTTGAACTTTTAAGCCATGGGTGACCATCTGCAGGAAATCACATGTACATATACACCATGCATGCATGCATAATGACTGTAAACGTACATGATTTTAATCTTTATCACGTGTACCAATTGAAAACAAAAACAAAACGTATCAAACTGAGTTGAACAAACAAGGTTGTAATATCGTGACATGACTTACCCCTAAAGCTTTGGATTGACTTTTCTCGAGATTTTGCAACAGAGCTTGTTTATCTACTAGTTTATCAGCAACAACGTCCTCACCCACAGTGACAGACAAATCTCTGGATATTGATACTGCCATTTTCAAGTCTAAATAGGACATTTAAAATGGTTAAGTAATGTTGTAAATTATACACATGTGTAGGCCCATAGGCTAGGCTACGTGATTAGAAAAGGCTGAATAGGACATCCGCTTTAAATATTAAATATTGTTGACTAATGCGCCTCAGTTGTGAAAAGGCAGCTTACCTGGGGTTTGATGAAAGTTCGACTTTTAACGTGGTCACAGTTGTAAGCTAATTTTATTCGTGGGTACAAGGCACAGAAATAAGTTGCGTAATATTGAAATGGTTTACCGAAATCTGTTCTTTTTTGTGTCGACCACTTTCACCCCGCCCTTGTTGACATGAGGGGTCTCAAACGCCCCAGTTGCGCATTCACCGTATAGCCTACGCTAACGCTTGGGAAGAAAACCAGAATTTGATATAGGCCTAGCCTACAGTCATCAACTGTGGCAGTCACGGTAAGAACTCGAATTATTTGTTAGCATCGCCTAGTTAAGTGGTCGTGCGAGTTGGGATGCGCTTTCAGGGATGCACTCACTTAAAATTGCATTCGGCAGAACAACCTTAAAAACAGACAGCTTTGCTATTTCTTTCCAAGGGATTTAACATTTTAAATGGCACTTAACTTGGTAACCAACATAAAGATTTTTAATCTAGGCTATTTATCAAGGCTAGTTTCGTGAAAACCAACATGCGTTTTCGGTCTAGGAGGAGTTTCTCTTCTCCATCTGTGCCACATTCCATTTGCATCCTGTTTCGCAATGTCTACACTAGGGACAGCATATGGTTCTGATCAACTCTCACTCCTTTTTTGTCTTCTCTTATTTGGCACAGACAATTACAGACTGTGTTGCCTATGAGGTTAATCTCCCACTATGATGGCATCAACGCAAGAGGGGAGTTCCCAGTTGTACCGCATCTTTCGCCTGTATGACCCAGAGGCTGCTGCAGTAAGTGCAAATACACTGGACATGTCTTCAATATTATGTAGGTTTAAATAATTATAAAAAAGGTGTATGCTCAACCCACACCTGTAAGGCCAATGCTTGAAAATATGACCTTTATTGTAAAAATCGAATGCTGCCTCTATCTTTTAGGCTTCCATTGGGATGAGACAAAGGAAAATCCTCTTTGAAGTAATCTTGTTATGCCATTTGCAATTATCACTTCAATGCTTGCTTGGCATAGTAATGGTGTATCAAGATAGTCAACTAAGTTGTTTTAAAGTATTTCATGCATTTATGTGGGGTTAGCCTACTGTATTTGGTGAAACTTTGACCCAGGAACCTTTCTCTTTCAAACATATTAGACTAGGCAGGATTTTGGAAAATGTGCTTATTTAAAGTCCCGAAGGCAAATCATGTTCATTTTTGGCATACAACATTTTTAGGGGTTTTGAAGGGTGCTGAATTCAAATCTTCTGTATGCCAGGCTCAAAAATGTCCCATAATGCCTCAAAATGGAGAAATCCAATATGGCCACCGCCGCCAGGTCAAAATCTAATTAATCACTTATCTTTTGGACTGTACAAGGTAAAAACCTGAATGTAATGTGCTCAGATTTAAGATCAAGACTAGAGAAAATGCTTGAAATTAATGTACATGGTTAAAATTGTTGTCTCGGATAATGAATAATTCATGAAAAAGAGGACCATGAAACAGGTTGATGGCTTTCTGAAGAATTTACTTGAAACATGTTTAGAAGCAAGGTTGATTACTGTATTTTAACTATCTATTTATATTATTTATCTGTATTTTAACTATTTATTTAGTATTTGAATAAAATGCTTGAAACTCTTAAGCTAAATGCCGAACTGTTACTACTAGATTTGCCTACTAATGAAATATTGTACCTGAGGCTATTGTTTTGATGTCCAGTGTGCTATGATGACATGTTTACCCATCCCACCCCTACCCTTACCCCTACACACACAAATACCCATATGTAACCCTGAATGAGGCCACACCCTCTACCTATACACTGAGGAGGCGCTTGTGAATTATATCGCTTCCCTCACATGATGCTCAGCAGTAACAGGTAAACTATAACATAATATCTTAACAATTTGTTTAGGACCATGTAATACGTCTGTAATAGCATGTGAAGATTGTTATGTGAGGATTATGTATAGGCTAACTGAATAATTAATATATTATAAGAAACTAAAAACACGTTAACTAGTTAGCCTTTGTGAATAGGAAGAAGCTAACTAGAGCCTCCACTCTCCAGGATGTGGACCCCCTCTTGACAAGATGTTGCCCACAGCATTCAAGGCCCCCGGCACATGAACTGCTCTGAAAGAGCTGAACAGGGGATGAGCCCAGAGCCACAGGTCTGTCGCCAGGCTGCAAAGACCTGGAGACCCCAAGCCCCCCTGTCTGTTGATGTAGGCCGCAGTCACCATGCTGTCGGTCCTCACCATCACACGGTAGAAAGTGCCGGAGGGTGAGGAGAGCGGCCCTCAGCTCCAGGATATTGATGTGCTGGGATAGCCAAGGTTCTGTCCAGAGACCATTGATGCCCTGTCCATCGAGAACGGCGCCCCAACCTACTGGGGATGCGTCTGTAAATACGACCCGGCGACGAATCACCGGTCCCATGGCACTCCCCCTCTCTGTGTTGGCGGGATCTCTCCACCAGTGTTGGGCCCTGTGAAGCCTGCGGGACACAGTCACCTTGGCCTGGGAGGGCCTTGGGGCACAGGCCTAGGCTCAACAGGCACCTCTGGACTGGGCACATGTGAAGGAGGGCAAGGGGGACTACCTGCACCATTGCCACCATAAGGCCCAAGAGGCGAAGGCAGAGTTTCCACTCTACCTGGGCGTGCAATGTGAATCGACTGAGACATGCGGCGAAAGACTGCTGTCTCGCCGGTGAGAGAGTCACGGATGCCCTCCTGGAGTCCAGGACCATGACCTGGGAAGGCTGGAGCCTGCTTTTCTTGGGATTGAGGCGCAAGCTCAAGTCCTGAATGTGCTTTAACAGCAAGGCCACGTGTAGTCGATATTGCACTTCTGAGGTTGCACAGATGAGCCAGTCATCTAGATAGTTTAATATCCTGAGCCCCCGCTGCCTCATGGGTGCAAGAACTGCATCCATGCACCTGGTGAAGGTTCGGGGGGCCAGAGAGAT
Organism: Alosa pseudoharengus; assembly: GCF_046254945.1. Classification (NCBI taxonomy): domain Eukaryota; kingdom Metazoa; phylum Chordata; class Actinopteri; order Clupeiformes; family Clupeidae; genus Alosa; species Alosa pseudoharengus. The sequence continues at coordinate 43,804,442 of NW_027468663.1, forward strand.
TCCAAATGGGAGGACTTTGACCCGACCCTCAAACGCAAACCTCAGGAACCGCCAATGCCCCGGCCAGATGGGTATCTGATAAAAACCATCCTGCAGGTTGATGGTAGCAAACCAGTCCCCTGCATTGATGGCCTGCCGCACCCTCGGAACTGTGATGAATCTGCACCTCAGGGACCGGAGGTACACCTGAGGTCTAAAATAGGACGAAGGTCCCCTGTGCGCTTGGGTACAAGAAAATAACGGGAGAAGAACCCCGCTTGGGGGTCTGAACACCTGACTTCCCTTATCGCCCTCTTATCCAGGAGGGTGGATAGCTCTGCACGTAAGGTCTGAGCGTGCATGGCACTGCTCACCAAGGTAACCGTAGGTGCCCTCGTCACACAGGGTCTGGTCCTGAACTGCAGGTGGTACCCATGGGTAATGGTGGAGAGCACCCATGGATCCGCTCCTAAGGCCAGCCAAGCCTTCCTGCATCGAGCTCAGAGGCGAGGCTGGCTGGCCCGCAGATTGTCAAGAACGACGAGGGCGCCTGGAGGGGCCACGGGCACTAGCACGCTTGCCCCCCCGGGGATTCCTGAAGCCGCTGCCTGAAATCAGTCGGCCCCCAAGACGGATGCCCCAAGGTAGGTGTGGTGGCTGAGGCGTGAATGCCCTAGGGCGCCTAGCACCCCTGGCATGCCTGCCAAGAGACCCTGACACCTCTTCTGCACAGCGGCAGCTGTCACGCGCCTGCTACAACAGTGTGGTTGCCTGTGGGCCGAACATGGACCCAGGCTCCACCGGAACTCTCAAAAGACGCTCTCTGTCTGCCTGCTGGAGCTGAGATTGAGACAGCCAGAGATGGCGTCTAGTTCCCCAGAACTGAGCCAAGGAGTGGCCCGACGCCACTGCCTGCTTAGACACTGCAGCGAGGCACACAGAGGCTGACTGGAGCTCTCTCAAAATAGTGGGATCACCGGCACTGCATCGCATTTCACCTCTCACCAATTCCAAAAGCTTGTAAGGAGATCACCTCCTGTGGTTGCTTCAAGGGATGTCTAAGCCAGCGCTGCAGTTGCAGGAAAAGTGGCATGTTATGCATGGAGTCATGCAGCTGCAGCAGCACCTGTCAGAACACTGCTGGAGAGGAGGAGGATGAGGATGATTAGGATAGCCTAAGGCGGGGATCACATTAGCCAGCGGCAAGCGACAGGTTTCCTATTGTTCTCTATGGTTACGTAACGCTAGCGTTGAACAAGCTGAGCATTGAACTTGGTTTAACTTTCAAAGCGCAACGCGGGCGTATTCAACTGACAAACCGTTTGTGTTGCTTAGGAACGAGACAAAACGTATTATGGTCTGAGTGTTGCGTTACGTTTGCCGCTGCCGCTTGCCGCTGGCTAATGTGATCCTCGCCTAGAGTAGCCTACCTCTTCATACCTAGAAGTTTAAAGAATTAAATTAAATAGAATGGATTAATTACTAAATAAATAGGTAAATATGCATTATTAAATACATAGTTAAAATACAGATAAATACAGATAAATAATATAAATAGATAGTTAAAATAGGCATTTAGCTTAAGAGTTTATTTTTCTTCAAATACTAAATAAATAGTTAAAATACAGATAAGTAATATAAATAGATAGTTAAAATATGGTAATCAACCTTGCTTCTAAACATGTTTCAAGTATATATTTTCACAAGAAATAAATCAGTTGAAGAGTTCAGATGCAAAACACAAAAACCAAAAATGCCACCTCTGTCAAAAATAAGATAACAATGGTGAGTGAAAGCTCTTCACACATAGGCCTATGCTAATCAAATAATTTTGCTTCAAAACTCACTAAATGACACTTTCCTCCTGGTCTGAAATATTGATTTGTAGGTAAAAATGTATAGGAGCCTGATTAAAAAAAAATTGAATTTAAAAGAAAAGTGGTCAGACGGATTTAGAGGGTTTTGCATATTCAGTTCTTATTTAGATCTCATCTGTTGGGACTCCTATATGGCACAATTATTGTCACCCCCAAATAACAAAATGTAACATTTTTATTTCATTTCATTTCATTTCTACTCAACCTCTTTAAAGCGATGGTTCAGAGTAATTTCACCCTAGGGTCCTTTGCACCATGACCTCGAGCCAAACACCCTCCCAGAACCTGTTTTCCCTTGGTCGAAACCTGGTCGAGTAGCGCTGTCAGAAACGAATGAGTTTCTGCAGTCGTAATGGTACCAACTTTTATCTCGTAAATTACCCCACTAATAATGCCCTGAATGGTACGAAACTTCTACAGTAGTACAACTATGTTCTTTACTCATAAAACGAGGCATTGAAAAGTTTGTAAATACACCAGGAGTTTATTTAAATAACATTTGCCTGATCGATGCTACTATTCCGCTGCGTCAACCTTACTTCCGTGATTTGGGGAAAGCCCGTAAAAGTCCTGGCAGGAAGCAGGATGTAGATCCAGGAATGCACTAATATTTTGTTCGTAGTACCAGTTTGCAACAATTATTAGTTAACACTAAGTTGTAAACACTTCGGGAAAAAAATATTAAAAACTGGATATACCAAAAAACGTTGATGTAATCGCTTCCTGCCAGGACTTTTACGGGCTTTTCCCAAATCACGGAAGTAACATTAGGTACCATTCTCCATTATCTCCCCTCATTGCCCCATCAGCTCACCACATTATATTTATATTATATGGTTGAAAATAATAGCCAACAGACATTGTCTATGTAGGCATATTCATTTTGTAGAATCTTTTAGAATAAGTGAAGATACGTTCGAGCGCACTGCTGTCTGCCTGCATCTATTTTCCAGTAAGAATTTAAGCTACTAAATGAATGGAAGAGAGTGGACTAGATCAAATAGTTTGAGGGAGAAATTACACAACTAGGCCTACCTGATTTAAGTTTGGGTGCTGAGCCATATTCCGTTTTTCACCAAGCGATAATCCAGCCATATATGCCATGTATTTGGAACTTGCAAAAAGGGCAGTCGTTGCACATTAATTTATTAGATATAGCCTACCAGCCAAATGGTGTATCTTACTGTATATTGGAAACATGATAATATAGGCTACTAATAAAGCGGGAGTACCAGCAAGCAGTGGCCTACATGACCTATTGTTCTAATACTTTCATGAACTTGAACTGTCAGTTTGGTTAGGCCTGTTTGATTAACGATCATCACGCATGAAGTTGAGATTAGAGATTAATTTGACTAATGACGTGACACCTCTCTGAACTCCAAATATCAATTCAACACATTATTTTAAGGATACAATGATATTGTTTTGGACACCCTGCATGACGTGTAAATGATCGCCTAGGTATTTTGGCAAAAATTATTGAGGTAGGTGTTTTTCAGGCTATGTTTTCGATTGTAACCCAATGGGCTATATTTTGGCAATGTAAAACACATGGTCACTGGCGAATATCTTAAACAAATTTCGGGGTTTGTCCAGTCCACATTGCGGGTGGTTTTGTTATCAAACGTCGGATGCCTGGCACATCTATTTTTCACATAGATCTCTGTTTCTCAAGGTCACGAGTACTGTCAATACGAACCCCCCCCCCCCCCCCCCCCCCCCACACACACACACACACACACACACACATTCAAGGATAAATGCAGAAAGTAACCAATGTGTGATCCTTTATCATTATTTCTCCAGGTGGTGTCAGTCGTTCTTGGGCTACTTCAGGTTCTTCTGGCAGCACCAATTTACTTCATGATATTCAAGCCTTTCCTCTATGTGGTCCCTTTGATAATTGGAATATTGGTATGTCATCATTTGTTTAACTAACTGGAGGGAAAATATATACCGCATCGAAGGCACAAGGGAATAATTATTGTATTATTATAACTGTTATGCTTTTAGGCTTGATCTTGATCCTTTTATCTGATATAACGTGAATTCTTGCAACCCTGCTGCTGTGTTCTGATTGATTTCTTTTGCATCTAATATATTTACTGTCTTAAGTTTGTAACAGGAGGATCATTTGCTTTTGCTTGCTCTAAATATCCTAACAGACGATTGGTAAGTTTATATGATACAAAGTTTTACTAGTGGCTCCCCTATATTATTTCATTAGCAGTGCACATTGGCACCATTGTTGAAATTTCATGGTTTATTATGATGAACTGATATTTCATACATTTGATAGCATAGGTAAAAATCATATAGATTAATGCTATAAGCCTTATCAGCCAAATAGCTATACATGTGAGTAGTGTACAATAAAAGACTAATGGCGTATAGTGGGAGTAGAAAAGGGTAGGAATGTTAAGTCTGAATGGTTGTCATACATATTCTGGTGTCCCAACACAAAGTTATCATCTATATGTAAATGTAAAATGTAAATGTAAATCAGGTTTCTAGGCCAAGTATACTTGGGTATACAAGGAATTTGGTCTCTGCATTTATCCCATCCGTGAATTAGTGAACACACAGAGCAAACAGTGAGGTGAAGCACACACTAACCCGGAGCAGTGAGCTACCTTGCTACAGCTGTGCTCGGGGAGCAGTGAGGGGTTAGGTGCCTTGCTCAAGGGCACTTCAGCCGTTCCCACTATAGCAGTTATCATAAAGTCCAAAGCCTAAAAAGTCAATCTCAGAAAAAGGGATTTTGGCGATCAGAAACGGATGGTCAGAGGTGCATAGTTTATAGATATTGTGTTGTAAACAGACATAATTGGGCGGCTCAGTTTGGCTAGATGCAAAAACTGTGGACTTTCCATTGTATTTTAAAGTCACATCACAACATTAAAACATAACCTTATATAGCGGATTAGGCCTTGCACTGTACTGTTCTTTTCAACTGAATATGAAACAAAAAACTCAAGTACCTAAATATTTATCAAATGTGTATGTAAGTGTTAGTCTAACCATTACTTAACTGTTAAAAAATTGTGAAAAAAAGTATGGCCTCAAATGCATTCTTTTGTTCACACAACATTTACTGTCATAGAATGTGAGCAAAACATCACATTCTATGACAGTAAACACAAAACACACAAAACATCTATTTTTTAAGGAAAATACTACAAAATTGTCTTCTTGCCTCCTTTTAAACTTAAAAGGAGGCAAGAAGACAATTTTGTAGTATTTTCCTTAAAAAATAGTTAAGACAAATTGATTAACTACCAAAACAGTTGTCGATTAATGTAATAGTTGACAACTAATCGATTCATTGATTCATTGTTGCAGTACACATATATTATAAGTCATTATTATGTTGTTCTTGTTACATACAGACAAGACATACAAATAAGTATTGAATGCGTAAACTACATTCATCTTCCATTGAGGCTATTCACGTGAAATTTTCATTAGCCATTAGTATTACAGTAACTCAATTGGTAATCCACACATTAAAGTCCATAAGTAGAGTTATGTAATAAAGTGGAATGGGAAAAAGTATTGAACAGGCTAAGAAAAAGCAGTACACCAAGGCAAGGAACGAACTGGAATCTGAGAGTAATTCCTTTCTGTGCAAATGAATATAAGCTGGGGTAACTTTAAAGGGCACCAGGCGTGTTAATTAATCATCTTCGTAAGTCGGTATATGGTTAAATGACTCATTACGGGGCGAATGAAGGCTCTCTCGCCCGCCCCTACTGCCTGTAGGAAGAATATCCCACTTGCAAGTTCGGTGTATCCTACCCGCCGACCGAAGCAGGATCAGTTTACAGCACAGAGGCAGGCTAACGAAACGCTAGAGATTGTTGCAAACGTGTGTATAATGGCAGAGCCAGCGAAGAAGCAACGAAAACCCTTGACGGAAGACGCAAAGAAAAGGAAAAGAGCTTCAGACCGAGCAAGGGGGAGTTTCGTAGAGAAAATGCATCAGGCTTGCCTGGTGTCCCTTTAAAGGTGCTCTAAGCCATGTTGGGTAACGTCACTTCTGTTGACGTTCAAACAAAACAGAGAGCTAGCTCACCCCTCCCTCCCGTGCAATTGAAACTCTCCTAAACGCGCATCTCGTCAGTGAATGGCTGGAAAAGTTTTTTATGTTTCATGGTCCAGGCTGCACCAAGCTGTTTTTGTTGCCGTTTTTGGAGCCTGTGCTGTCTACAGAGACCTTGTTTTTTTACAGTGTATTCAGGGGACAGGCAGCTACCGGACTGTGAGGAGATGTTTGCTGTATGTGACAAAAAATATTTTAGCTTAGAAACCATGTGATATCGCTTAGAGCACCTTTAATTTTTTGATTTTTTATATGTGTGGATTACCTGTGAATACTAATGTCTGGTGAAAATGGCATGCCTCACTTTTTCAGTTACTATGTATTGAAGTACTGTATTGAAACTATTTGTATACTGCTGTAATACCACTGTACTGCTCTCTACTGTAGCTAAAAAGATGTGCCTACAGTAACATGGCTTGTCTACTGGGCGCCCTGGTTGCTGTCTGTGTCTACATTGTGGTCCTTTGCAGTGAACTGCCTCAGTTGTGTTTAAATGTTGATGAACATGATGGCAAGTGGGGACTAGAAAGAACTATATGTGAAGAACAACTTCCAAGAGTGAGTGACTTCAATTTTTCCTAGTTAAAAGATCACAGTAATAATGTTAATGTCATTTTGGTTGATGATGGGATCTGTTTAATACTATTTTGCCTTTTGTATGTTGGTGTTGATTTTACATGAATTTACAAAAAAATTTTAACATGAGAAACATGTTGCAATGTGCAACAACATTTTGCATTAACTCATTAAAGGGTCAATAGTTAATTGATTGTAGACATGTTTACCCTGCAAAACTGTTAGAATGTAATCTTTTTGCTTTCTTTTTGCTGTTTTTCCTTTATAGCTGCACCGATTATTCCATGGAATTGTTGGCTCACTCTTGGTATACAACATTGCAGCCATGATTCTTCACTCACTTCTGTCATATTCTGCAGTGAAAGGTCTAAAAATAGACTGAAAATGGACTGCCTGAAAATCTCTCTCACTCTCACTCTCTCTCTCTCTCTCTCTCACACACACACACACACACACACTCACTTCAACTGAATATGTTGTAGTGTCATTGTATTCTTAATAAAGGTAAATGTGTGGACCAGCCTTTGCAGTATATGCCATTTTATTTTTGTAGAATTCAGCATTATGGCAAACTCGTATGAACTCTAACTAGGTGACGGTGGTTGGTGCTACAATTTCCACAGGAAAACAACACTAGCCGTTGACATAATAATTTGTCTCTGGTTGCAATGCCTCCCTGCTGGCATTTCTCAGATGGAATATTCCCGTCACGTCGGGGTTTCCCTTCGAGTCAGCTGATAACACGGATACACCATTCACTACACAACGGGTAACGTTATTTTAGATATTGATGAACGTATTTATCGAGTAGACGTATGTCATGCTACAGTTCAAGGCAACAGTAATTACTCATTAGATTAGAAATAACATATGACGTCCCATGCCTTTTTAATCATGTATGGGGTAAAGTAATAAATTAATTGGTTATACTCCCCCTCTGTGTTGTCTGATGGTTGAGACCAAACATGGCGCTGGTTTATGTCAGTCCGAAGTAAAACTTTCCCTGATGAAAAAGAAACCTCTCAATCATCATAACATTTCTAGCATTGCTTTTGTGGGTTCTCAGTCTATACTCCCATGTGGATATAACTTGGTTCTCCATTTCGAATTATATTGGACAGCAGACAGATGTTGACCCTTGTGGAATACTGAGCTCGAGCGGTGGGCTTTCCTGAAGTTAGCTGTAGCTAACGCTCACGCAAGCAAGTGCCTTTCGTTGTAATTATATCGTTTTCGGTTTAGCCAGTAAGCTTGCTAGTTAGCTCACTGGCTGTTATTAGCTTGCTAGCTAGGTAGCTCCCGTCAAAATCGAGATAGATCAGACCAGATTAGTTGTCAACCATTGGTAAAATTTACGTCACGGTGGACATCTCCGACATTATCGATAACGTTATAGCTGCTATATGTTTTTGTTTTGAAATTGAGGTCAGTGCTTCCGTGTTTATTTTACGTCATCCACCTCCAATTAAGTTGGATGCCCGTCAATGTGTTCCATGCCACAATATATTTGATTTGCTAGCAGCAAGTAAGTAATGTTAACGTTGCATTACAATTTTGTTTAGAAAAATATATGCATGTGTCATTCTAGCCTGCAGTTTCGATCCCAAAAGGTATACTACCCCTTGCATTTACGATTGTCGACATACTACAGTAGGTTAAGAGTGAATTAATGTTAACGTTACCTAGCTATAACGTTAGTCAGTAGCCTGTCAATAGCAATTGGTTTACTAAACTTGCTTAAACATTATCTGGGGGTTCGCAAACTTCACATTAGCTTGGCTCCTTAGACGTAGTATACCAGTTTAGCTATTTAAAACAATGGACGCATAGAACGCGGAGGTTGTCTTAGTCCAGTGTTTTCACTTTAGAGTGGTTGATACTTAATTTGACTTGCCAGTGGTATGTTATGATCATGATCGGAATCTAGGCCTACTGCAGTGACTGAAACTCCGGTCTATCACATGATATTTGTAGGATTAGTGGTATTTCTGAACAGTCTGATTGTTATAGACACCGCATGTTGCCTTAATTGTTGTGCCGCTCTCTGTGTCAGCATTTGGTATGTAAACCCTACTGCTCACTTCGCTTTTTACCACAGTTCTTCTGGCAAATTAATGGATAAGCTTCAGGACCTCAGCCAATCCGAGTTGCAGGATTTGCTGGACAACTCGGAACGGGTGGAGTCGATGGCACTGGAATCAGATGAGGTGGGTTATTTATTTCTTCAGACACCCTGCGAGTGAAAGAAAACCACAAATAGCCGATAACAGTGTCAATGTGGCCTCATTGTTTGTGTATCCAGCAATTGTGTCAGACTTCAGTCTATGCAGACCACCAAACCAAGCAGACTCTTATGATTTATTAAATCCAGGGTCATTAAGTGTCAAACTCAGATAAGGTGGTTGCTGCACCATCACACATTTTGTTCCAACCCTGCTACACCATGAATGGGTCCTTAAACCAAGGCTTATAAAATATGTCTGTTAAAATCCTATGTCTTCATATTTTTTAGCCTTTGATATTAATAAATGTATGTGGAAGTAGCCCAAAGTATATGCATTTAATTTAGTGTACAAAGTGCCAATGTTGTACCATAGATAAATCGCTAGTAAAAATCACTGTTTTATCCCAGGGACAAGAATGAAAAAGCAGAGGCATACAATGTAATTAACTAAGTATATTGATCTATGAATGAAACATGGTGCAACACTGGCATTTTGTACACTAAAGAGCTATCACTGTATCAGTATCACAGTATTACTCATTTTGCACTTTGTTCCCAAATCAAGTGCTTTATATAGAATCAATGGGCATGCAGTACATACTTCTAATGGCCAAGTCATGCTGAGAACATGTTTGTCTTCCATCCTACAAAGTTTGGTCAGTCTAGGAATAATATTTCTCAAGATATTCTTGCCCAAACAGGGCAGTATAATGCTACATATATATATATATAGCATGTGCTATAAAAAACTATTTGAAATGTTTTCTAGAGTGTAGCCTACAGATGTGGTGTTTGTAACTACATACTGATGCTAGAGATTTTGTGGATTGTGCTACAAAACTATCATCCTCTGTAGCATCAATGCTATGAGCAAAACAAAAGTTAATCTCCAGATTATAGAAGCCAGAGATAGCTTCTAACATCATGCATTTTGAGAGTATAATAGATGTAAAAATAATCAGAAAACATTATAATTTAACAAAAATATAGTACAGGTGATAGTTTGGGGACCTAAACAGTATGTGCAAACTTTGAACAAAATATGAGGCAGTACAGCAACAATTTTCTTGGATTCTGTCTGATTTGACACAGAATGACCCTCTAGTAATTAAGGAACCATCATATACTTCATTGTGTATTGGCAGAACAGGGTTCAATTCAAAATGTAATTGATAATTACTGCTAGCCCTGGGAGGCGTGAACATGATTCAGTTAAAATTCCTTTAGACTGCATCTATGTGGGAAAACTGTAAACATGTTGATTAAGGTGAAACATGCATACACTAGAAGAAAGGGATGGCACAATCATATTTCCATTCTCTGTGAGTCATTAGCCTATTATTAGTGTTACAGTATTATGAGGGTGATAGAAACAGATACGTTCCTGCCTGCTCACCAACTTGAAAAACAGGAAGATTCTGATCTGGACATTCTGATGAGTAACTAGGAGAGGAGTAGACTGGTATGTTTGTATGCAACTGTTTAGATGTTTACAGTAATCAACAGTAGGCTTGTTTGTGTACGGACCATGTTTCAAATTCGAGTTTACATACAAACATATCAAAGTGTAACACTGGCGAAAATTGACCCTAAGGTCTTTTTCTGCATTAAAACAAATCAAATAAGCTGTGGAGACAGTATTGTTGGTTGATCAACCACTACAGAGCTTGCCCCGGTATACACTACAGCCCCAAATCGTAGTTAGTGAACCCAGAGTTTATTACAGAAGACTGTTAAGAAGACTTACCAACTGTCCCCCTACATGTATACCAGCTCCTCTCGAAGGAAAATCTGTATAAGTCGATTATCGAATGCAATGTAAAACGAGGTAGCCCATTGAAGATGTGTTCCAGAAAAAGCGAGTATACTTTGTTGTTTGTGGCAGTTTGGCCAAATATAAGTTAATAACGGACAGTAAAAACTTTTAAATAGTTTGTATAAACTATACATTGCATGTAATTATAATGCATTGCATTCAATAATCGACTTTTACAGACGCCAATTTTATCAATCAAATAATGTGTGAAATGAATCAGTGATATAGTCAGGATATTATCAAAGTTACAAGTACTGAAAGCATATGATCAATCACAGTATTTCAAGAAACACTGTGATTGATCATATGCTTTCATCAGAGATTTTTTCATTTTCAGAAATGAAGCAGCACAGCTTGACTGGTCTTCACTATACATTTTGCATAATCTAAGGAGTAAATTTGGCTCCATTCAAGTGCTGTCCACAGGGATATTAACAGGGCATGTTAAAAGGAAATTATGGCCTTTCTTAAAATTTTTCATGCTAGAATATTTGGCAGTGTGTTGTGGGACGTCAAAAAAACCAAGTGATTGGACTTTGAGTTTCCCACTACAAGACCTGTTCCTCTTTGGGTGTCTTTCCTGACCTTCATATTTAGGCCTAATGCTGGAAGTTTGTCGCCAATGACAAAATAGTGGCAAAATCAAGCTGAAATAGTGTAATCTGAACCAGGCAGAAAGTGTCAAGCAATGCTCCGGCATCTTTTTTATTGGTTCTATGCCTGACCAAGCTTCTTCTCTGTGATCCTAACACCTCAATTTAGAAATGAACCCATTTTGTTAGCAACTATACTGTATCAATAATTATTTCCAATTAAACATTTCTTCTAGTTGCTATTTTCATTCATTTTGTATTGTACTATTTATGGATATGAAAATAGTAAGAGCAAAACAAAGCATGACTACATTGAACCCAAAAATGCACAGTACATATGGGAAATGCCTTAATGTATGGTCATTCAATTTCAGTGTCCGATTAGTGCAATAACAGGTTGCATTCCCAGAAGAAAATGGTCACATTGTGATGCGATCACATCACAATTGCACCAGTACTACCCTCAATAGTGGTGCTGCTGCTGCAGTCTTATCTGATTTGACATGTGATGTGACCAATAACATTTTATAAGTTTTGATGCTCAGAAGAAGACCAGTTTCTTCAGTCGTACAAGCATAATTCCAAAAGGGATTTCTAATGATAAATTCTACAGTGTGCTTCTGACCCTGTCTAGCTTATTTGAAAAGAAAAACAGGCATGATTTCCTTTCAAATTCATGAAAATTGCTCTGCTATTCCAAACCTTCGAATGGTAGTGTATATGATTATTTTTCGGTAATGTATATGATTTTCTTTTGTCACTAACGTTGCGCAGAGAGGACAGAACCTAAATCAGTTGTTTGCTCATTTGCATAATATCCCCAACTAGATAGTTGAGGTATCTATCTCCATGCATGTGACCTAGTTTACAATTTGCATAACACAAGCCTTAAAGTTTCCATACAAGGACGCATTTTATTGTCAGGCTGGGCGCATCATGTTATCCCTGATCATCAAGGGCTCGCAGTAAAGCCACATAGGGAAATAACAATTTCAAAACAAGACGTGGGGTAACTGAAGGTGATATAAGGTGCTAACATGAAAATCCACCATTCCAACTGCATTGGAACTAATATGCCGTGCCTGCCAGTTTTATTTGACTTTTGCCAACACATTTCTTGAATAGTCTGCTTACAGAGACTTTACAGATGGTTTGTTGAAATTCAAATTTAGTCTTTAAAATTGTTGTTTTTGCTGAACGTCACCAAACCCTTAACCATAAATTGAAAACCATAACATATGGAATGTTAAAACGGAAGCCTTGTGGGGCCAACTATGATGCTGAGAATGGAACTCTCTTGAAAGGGTCTATAGGAGACCATCCAAGTAAGGTCTGACTCGTGTTCATCTGCTTCTGTACAGATTCAAAACATCCAGCTGGAGCGGGAGATGGCCCTGGCCTCCAACCGTAGCCTGGCTGAGAGAAACCTGGACATGAAGCCGAGGCTAGAACGAGAGAGGGAACGCCTGGTGGAACGTTACTCAGAGCTGGAGGAAGTGCAAGACAGATACAAGCAGCGGTGTGCTCTTAGAGGTAAGCGAGTGGTTAGAGAGAGAAGAGGCATATGTTGGGAAATGGTTAAGAAAGTTTGGAAACACCTTTCTTAAGAGCTGCCTTCTTGCATGTTCAGTTGGCCCTCAGTCTTAAGGGTAATTGTCACTGGAGGGAATAATAAGGGCAAGTGGAATTGGAGCTCATGTGAACGCAGTTTAACAGCTCAAGTGAAGCACCCTGCCTCTAGTTCTTTCTGTCAACCCTCTTTCCCCACCCCAACCATCACAGCAACAGTACACATCAACATTCCAACGGGGAGTATTTAACAAACAGTGTGCACCATGAGTTAACAAGAGCGAAGTCAAGACAATCCTGTTTTTCTTGTGACAGTGTAGCTTAAAGAATTTCCATTGTTCTGGTATGCCTCACATACATCATCTAATGCAGTGTTTCTCAAACTTTTTCAGACCAAGGACCACTTAACTAATAAAAAGAAACTCACGGACCACTTAGCTAATGATTAGACCTACTTCAACAGTACACAATAGGCCTAGACCCTACTCACTGAACCACCACCTTGCTTATTGTCTTTGCACCTTGCTTATTGTGTCAGAAGATTAATATGATTTAAACTGGCATATCTTACATAGGCAGTGTTGCAGAACTGTTTAGATTTACATACAAGTTGGTTCAATATGGCAAACAACTCATCTATATTATATTTTACCACGTCTGCCCGCGGACCACTTGGGATAGCTTGCGGACCACCAGTGGTCCCCGGACCACACTTTGAGAAACACTGATCTAATGTACAAAGTTATATAGTTTTATTATAACTTTGTACATTATAACATTTGTACATTATAACTTTACTCACATACATCATGTACACACAAAGCTATATAGTTTTATTATATATTCAACAAAAGTGGTAGCCTAGAAATCTAGACGCGCCCCTAGCTAGACCCCAGGGCTAGTCTAGCAACTCTCCGGTGACTTGTGAGCTCTAGAAATGAAAACTAAATCTGGCATTGAAATCGTGTATAGAGTCGTTTGTTGGGCTTAACATAATGATTGATGGCAGAGTTGCAACGGTTTGGCTTGAATTCCCTGCTACTTGAAAACAAATATCCTATTGCGTCCTATTGCGTGCAGAGGGAATTTGAAAGACAACTGATTATCCCGACCCTCGGACTGAGCACTGCGAACGGTGAGTGCCCAGACCCTACATTATAATGTGGGTCTGGCTCGCCAGGCTACAAAAGTGGTTTAGTTCACAAAAACTCAAAATATGAAATTTGCAAAAGTATGTGAACCCATGTAGTTAATTTCTTGTAGCACCTTCCTTTGCAAGCACTACTTCAACCAAATGTCTTCTGTATCCATTAACCAGTGTCTCATATCTGGTTCCGCGGATTTTTGCCTACTTCTTGAGAGGTTGGAGGGACAACTGGCATGTACTGCCCGCTTCAGATCTAGCCAAAACATTTCTATTGAATTCGAGGTCTGGACTTTGACTAGGCCAAGGTATCAATTATCTTTATCTTAAGCCATTCCTTGGTCATTTTACTTGAATGCTGACAGGGTCATTATCCTGTTATAAAATCTATTTCCTCCCTAGCTTCTGGTTCTGAAGACTGGTTCAGATCAAGAATTTGTTGATAGGCCTGAGAATTCATACTTTTCTGGATGATATGGAGTCATTCAGGTCCAGAGGCAGAAAAACAGCCCCGCACCTCCACATTCCCAACACCATGCTTCACTGTTGAGAGGGGGTCTTTTCTTGGTATACAGTGTTGGCTTTCCTCCAAACAGGACCATTTGGATTGTGACCGGATAATTCTATTTTGGACTCACCTGTCTAGAGAATTGACTTCCAGAAGGCCTCTGAAAGTTGAATGGGCCAGTTTTGTTGTTTCTTGAGAGCAGGGCAGATGCCTTAGCACTACAGTGGTTTGGTGGATTTCCTCTCTCTTTTAGTCATGACTGTTCAAACCCTTTCCAAGGAAGTCTGTTTGATTAATATGTTTGATGTTAGTATGTTTGATATGTTTAATTGATTCAACTGAATTTCAGCACCCAAATATGTTTTACATTAGTTACCTATTTGACTTCACCAATGCAGCTGGGGGTTCACTTACTTTTGTACATTAATTTCATGATTTTTTTGGCTTCTTATGCAATCCCCTCTAAACAAGTCAATGCATTTGATAAATGTACACATCTGACAGTTCATTAAAAACTTTGATAACAAAAGAAAATTGATTAAACAGAAACGTCCCAACGGTTCAAGGGATTCACATACTTTCAACAGAGCTGGACAGTAACGAAGTACATTTACTTGAGTACAGTACTTGAGTACAGTTTTGAGGGATCTGTACTTTACTCGAGTATCATTTTGGGGGAGTACTCATGACTTTACTCAAGTACATTTGAGAGGCAAATATTGTACTCTTTACTCCACTACATTTCTATCCTAACCTTGAGTACCCATTACTTTTAAACTATTAAAAAAAGGAAAAAAGAAAAATATCAGAAATCCTCAATTTGTTGTTTCCCTCTCAAACGTGATTGGATTGTGCAGGCGCCACTGATTGGGACAGCCTATCAGCAATCACCTTCAGCTTTCCGTCAAAGTCAACTCCATGGTCAGATTTAGATAAGAGACAAAACCATGTATTTATGTACAAAACCAATAGTATTTTGTATTTGAAATACGTATTTTAAATACATGTATTAGAAATACTGCCCATCCCTGGCAACATGGTAAAAAGATGAAAATGACTTGATTTTACTTTCAATTCCTTTTACATTCTCCAAGGTATTAACATTAACATTTTTCATAACTCCATGCAGGACGTTTCTGTACATAAATGTAAGCACTGTGGCAGTAGTAATGCAATATTTAGAAAATGTAGGCTACTCTTGTACTCTTGATACTCAAGTACTTTTAAAAACAAGTACTTTAGTACTTTTACTTAAGTAGACATCTGACTGTTGTACTTTTACTTGTACTTGAGTAAAATTTAGCAAAGGGTATCTGTACTTTTACTCAAGTAATGAAGCTGTGTACTCTGTCCGCCTCTGACTTTCAAGCAGCACTGTATGTATGTAGGAATGTATGTATGTATGTATGTACAGTTGTGCTCATAAGTTTACATATCGGAACTCCCCCCATTACCGTCGGTCCCGTATTTCCGCCATCTTGCGTGTATGTGTCACTTAATATCCATTTCTATACAAAGCAAGATGGCGGATTCCTAAAGAAACGCAAGCACCCACACCATAGGTGTATCTAAATTAGCAATGCACCAAAAATGACATTTTACCGTGACTCGAAGAGCTGTTAACAGTGTTGTAAGGCTGCGTGTACACATCCGCTTGGAGCTCCAGTTGAATTTTAATTTCATGACAAGAATTCTCGGTCTAACCGTTCATGTGCCGTTGAAACGGCGTAAATAGGCGACTCATCAGGCCAGCACTATAACTCGGAGCGTGGTAAACAAAATCGGATATTTCAGGGAGTAAATGCTCCCGTTAAGAACCAAACCAGATTTTGTTAAAATCTACACACCTATGGCTACTGAAAGATGTAAGGTTAATTTAGCACAGTGGTCGCCAACCCGTCGATCGCGATCGACCAGTAGATCTTTTGGACTTGCCCAGTAGATCCCGAGAATAACAGGACAATTAAAAACAGTCACCAAATTTCCACATGTTCGCCAACGTTTACAGGGCGTAGCCTACATTTCAGCGCGGGATAGGATAGCGCATGATTTATTCAAGACCTAGCCATCATAATGTGAGAAATTCCTGCATACATTTACAGTGCTGTCTGATAACGTTAATCTAATAATGGACCAGCGTGGTAGATCTTGCCTTTGTTCAGGGCGAGGTTAGGGATCTTGGGCTCAAAAAGGTTGGTGACCACTGATTTAGCAAATGTTATTTTGAAGTGTTAAAAAACATTGTTGTTTTAGAATTTCCAAACAAAAGTGGTGATAATTGGGGGTGTTACGATACCCTGTACATACACATGCTAAGGTTGACTAAAAATAGGAATAAAAAAAATTATCTTTTGGAAATTGATCTTAAAGGTTGTATTGGTGATTTCAGGCACAAATGATCACATTCATCTAATCTTTCCTAATGATCCGCTAGCTGCCTGCCCCATAAGCAGGCCGTCAAAAAACCATGTCTCTGTAGGCAGCCTAGGCTCCGAGATCTGTACACAAAAACAATTGCTACCAACAAGTGTTGGCAACCACTCAAAGGCAAAATAACCGACGAGATGCACGTTTAGGAGAGTTTCAATTGCACGGGAGGGAGGGGGAGGGAGTTGCAAGCTAGCTCTCTGTTTTGTTTGAACATCAACAGAAGTGACGTTACCACGCAATCGCTGATACAACCTTTAATGCCTTAATTAAAAAATTAGGAAAAATCCAACCTTTAAGGACACCAATTTTCTTTGTGAATGAATAATCGTAAAGAAATATCGTAAAGAAATAAATGTTCTTCCTTAAAATACAGGGGCCAGAAGTATACATACCCTTATGTTAAATTTCCATAGAGGCAGGTAGATTTTCTTTTTTAAAGGCCAGTAATTTCATGGATCCAGCATCCTGAATTAAAAAAGCCCCACATCATCACATACCCTTCACCATATCTCACGATTGGCATGGGGTACTTTCCATAAGTGTGTGTGTGTGTGTGTGTGTGTGTGTCCGCGTGTGTGTGCGTGTGTGTTGATGTTTGAACTGGATACTGACCGTTCTCTCCTCACAGACAATGTAATGGGGCAGGTGTCACCGGAGATGCTGTTCTCCCGTCTTCAGGCAGAGGGCACTAGCACAGAGGCAGAGTCTGAGGTGAGTGAGAGTCTGTCTATAATCAAACTGAGCTACAGTGTCGTAGAAATAGAGTAAGGGGGTAAATATGAATTTGTAAATGTGCCAAAGTAGCATTTATAGGCATTACATGTCTGCATATGTTAGTTACTCCCTGAATTGTATGTATGGTTATGACATTTTGTTTTCTATTTATGTCTTTCAGACATTAGCAGAAGAGTTTCTGGAAGGTTCTTTGTCTCTGGACTCTTTCCTGGATCGCTTCCTTTCCCTCCGCTCCCTTGCGCACAAAAGACGAGTACGGATAGAGAAGCTGCAGGAGATTTTACGCCAAAAGAGCCAGGCGGCAGGTGACAACGCGTCCGCCATGACGACAACGCCCTGCGCCAACCAGGATCCAGCGGTGACATCCTCGCCCTGGCAACCAGGCCAGACGCAGCCGCAGCCACAAAGCGTGGCCAAGTCCAGCGGCAGCTTCTCAAACTCCCCCCAGAATCCCTCCGGCTCGGCTCTGCCCTACAGCCCCTTCCCCGTGTCTCCCCCATCCCAGCCCCCAAGCGCTGCCGCAGCAGGCCCCACCAATCCCCCAGCTCAGTTTCCACCCTACCCCAGCCCGGGGTCCTCTTTCTCCCCCGCAGCAGGATATGCAGCCTCCCGGCCCAGCTTTGGCCCTGGGCCCTGCCCTTACCCCACCCAGCCAGCTTTCTCTGGCCTCCCCGGGCCTCCCTTTGGGCAGTTTGGCCCCAGCCCAGCCCCCTACCCTTCTGCGTATCCCTACCCAGCGGGCTACAGCTACCCCACTGGGCCCAGCTTGCCGCCCTCCCAGCCAAACGCGGGAAGGCCTGTCTATCAGTCTGGATTCAGGGTGCCGCAGTCCTACTCCTGAGTCCCTCTGTCCCTCTCACCTTCCCCTCTCCCTCTGTCTGGCTCTCTCTTTCGGTCACTCCCCAGCCTATGATGCTGTCTCTTTCATCCATTGTTTCTCTCACTCTCCTTCTTTCTCTCTCTCTCTCTCTATCTCTCTCTCTCTCCCCCCGCCCCCCCTCTGTCACCTGCGTTCTATCCCTCTATCCTCCTCGCCCCCTCTTGTCACGTTTCCTTCGCTCCTGGCATCAGATTTGTGGTTTGCCCTACCTACCTGCGTTTCTTCCTCTTCCTGTGTGAAGCTTGATGGGTGTGCAAGCCTTCGTTCACACTGCACTCCTTTTGTTCTTCTCCTCCTTTCCCTCGCATTCAAACGGAGGCCCCCCATGAGGAGTCTAAGGCAACGCAGCCCGGTGATGAGACAGTCCTCGTCCTCCAGCAGGCTCCAAAGCACTCCTTATATCACACACATCATCAAGTCGGACTTCTTCACAGGACACACCTTGGAAGCAGTGATTGCATTCAAAAAATGTAAATGTTTCTTTGTTTGCTGTCAGAAAGTGTTCGACTGTTCTGACTTGTTTTTTTTGTTTTGTTTTGTTTTATAGATCAGTGTAGTTGTGCATTAACATTTAAGTGTTGGGAATTCATGACACTACACTGGTAGTAAGTGCAGCATCAGTGACAGGCTGTGAAAACTCACCACTCCGATCAACAGTCTATCCCTCCTTTATGTGCAAATGCTAGATCTGCAGCACCATGCCCTCTCTAGTCACCTGATATCCTATTGTGACATCCAGACCATACGTGGCCCTCAGAAGCTTCCCCATAACAGAAGTGTTGGGGCTCTACAGTTGTTGTGTTGTCTTGATCTCAGACTGTCATCTTGAATGCCATAGTTGGCCATAATCACAACTCTGGTTGCTTTCATCTTTTCCTGGTTTACGTTGACGGTACCTCCCTTTCTCCCCCCATTGTTCCTTCATCTGTCCTTCTGATAAACCTCTTCCTCTTCCCATGTACTGCTTGACAACATAAATCAATGCTTGACAATGGTGAGAAGACATAGTTTATTTCTGTAAGTTCACTACCATTTGAGAATATATGTGATTTGTATGATAAATGAAAATACTACTAACAGGAATCATTAAACAAGGGAAGTATATAACATATCTTATTCTACTTCTTTAGCACCGAAAGCACACTGAAGGGAACGACAGATGGGGCCCTAAGGATGGGTGTAAAATGTTGGGTGAAGAGGCTACGCAGCACCCCTCTGATTATGCAGCAACCAGCACTCGTGTGCTAGGGGTATGCGATATTGAAAAATAATATCTTGATATTTTCTGAGATTTTGTTGTTAACGTTAATTAGGTGATATTTTGCATCTTTAAAAAGTTGTTTGTACAACTCATATAAGTATCTTTTTTCATTAGAGATAGTGCTTATCACATTTGATAAAATTTGGTGACACGAATGCTATTTTGAAACAATAAAACACGTTAAGCCTTTTCCTTATTCTGGACGTCAATGAGAGAACAACATTTAACATACTAAACTTGAGTTATTATTGTAGACAATATATACTGCACAATATATATCGCACACCCCTACCATGAGCCCCCCCATGTCAGCTAATGCACCTCCCCAGTTCTCCTCTATGCAGATGTGTGTTACTGTCGATGGTCAAGGCAGCAGAGTTGAGACATTTTAGTTTCGTTTAAAGAGAAGAGTAAAAGTCCTGGTTGATACAGGCTGTATTAACTGGTGTTGTGCAGATCTGTTTTGGGGTTAAAATCATCAGTTACTGGATAAGCGGTTGGGTTGGTGGGGGATCTAAACCAAAACAAAGTTTATTAAACGGCACGTTCAGGTGTGCGTAGTGAAAGGTCGTCATGGCACTATGCATCACTCTGAGGGTGTTCCGTAGCCTCGCCGCCAGGGCCCCCCTGATGGCAGTGCACCAACTCACTCACCGCCATCACAGACAGGCAGGCCGATCGCCGGGCCACTGAGCTCAGGCTGGCACTCCACTGGCCTGCCAAGCCAGCACGCCTCAGCCCAACCCAGCTCCGCGCTGAGGCTCCCCACACCAGTCGGCTCTGACCCAGTCCCAGAGCAGGTGTCCGGCTCTTTTTATTTTTGTACTTTGAAGCAATCCTTGACTAAACCAACAAAGAAACAAAAAAAAAAGAAGAAAATGAGAAGAAAACTAAGATATCAACACGGGACTGGTGGGCATTTCAATCAAGCCCACCTTGCCACTGGCTTTAATGAACCAACAGACTCAGTAATTACGACTCAGGTGGTGCGAAGCCCGGGCACCTGGCCACCGGCAGGAAGGAGCTGTGCCGAGGCCCGTGATCTGATCGAGGGTGGGGAGGGGGATGGGGTCGCTGTCGTAGAAGCACAAAGATGTGCCTCGTTAGGGATAAAACAAAGACAAATATCATTTAAAAAAAAGAAAAACAAGAATATATTGGTTTGGTGGTGATGACTGTAGCCTGTTTCAAAGTGTTCTTTTTTTGAGTGTGAGTAATAAAACACTGAAGTTGATTTATGACAAAAGCGACTGTGATGAGTTTATCATGTTCTTGTTGTTGTCCACGCCCTAATGCGCACACACATGCACGCATAGCCTAGTAAGACTGTCGCGACACCACACACTAATCATCACTGATTTTGTGTTCCACTCAAAAGGGATTTTTTTAATGTTTTTTTTAGGCCTACTCCGCCTCCCGCCTTGTTTATGTGTTTTGAAGTTGCGTTTGACTATTTCTCCATCTCGCCCCCAACAGTATGTGTCATGTCCCACAGTTGATTGTTGAGAAGTAACCCATCACTACGACAGGAAGTAAAGTAATTAATATGACAAATTGAACATTTATTTGCATCTCATTGTGAGCAACAGGTCAGAAAGTCGTTGGTGACTGATACATGTCACTGCTGGTGCCAAAGCTAGAAATTGGCGAAGATGAGCAAGTGATAATGACAAAGTCCCATCTCACGTTTACACAGAACCTCAGGCCTGATGTTTTAGGTATCAGGAAGTGATAAGCCTGTGACTAGGTGGTTGATGTATGAAGAGGCGACAATGCACACATTGGGGTTTTTTCACCAGGTCTACGGCTCTGGTAAACCAGAGGCGAAAGATGAAAAAGATGGGGTTCGAAGCAGGAGAAACAAAAGCGTAGACCGAGAGGAAGAAATGAGTAATGGCAGACTGAAAGTGAGCATGCACGGCCCTGAATTTTCGATCCCTCTGGTGGGAAGTGATGTGTGAGGACGGGGGTGGGATTAGGCGTAGAAACCTGACTAAATGAAATGTAGTAAATACATTAACACTTTTAGACTGGAACCAGAGGTCATAATAAGTCCAGAGCTGCAACGACAGTGAAGGAGAAAGTTATAATACCACCATTGAACACCTTCACAGGCATTAGGTTTGTCCAAAATTGTGTCATCAGTCAATTAATAATGTTAATTTTTTAAAAGCATCTTTCCTGCTCTTTTTCTTTTGCATTTTAACATTTCAGCCCACTCAAGTGTTTTCTCTTCTAGCCGTCTTGTTCTTCCTGGCTTTGATGTAAGGAAGTTCTGCATTTTGCAGAAGACATCAAGTCAAAACACTGAGACGGAGTGATTCATTGGAGAGAATGTGAGAGAGGCCTGAGAGAGTGGGGGAAAAGGAGAGAAGAAAAGTATACACCTCTGCACATTTCCTTTCATTTCAGTTTGTCTATCATTCAGTAAACTTCCTGTCATCACTGCTTTGAGGTAAGTCTTGTTTTTGTTAAAAAGTAATTACATTGTAGTGAAGGACAAGTGTGAAGCCATTGTCACAATATAAAGACAAACTAAAGAATATTACATAAAGTTTTTATTCTTGTACTGATATTATTGGACCGTATGATGCTTTGCCGCCACTTGAGCATTTAACTTTATTCTAATGTATCAAATACAGTATACTTTCGTTGGCCTTCTGCTTATGTGTGTAGTGTTATCAGGATATACGTATATAGTTATTTTGTGTAAATATGTGAGTTGAGCTGATGGCTTGGTCCTCCGTTCTGTCAGTTTGAAATGGAACGCTGGCTGCAGCTGCTGGTGCTTTTTCTGGGCCTGCTTCTTGTTAACACAGGTGAGCCTATGTGCATAGAACACAAAACACTTTTTAGAATGAAATCACGTGCAATGAACACTTACAATAGATAGTAAAGCAGAATTGTCAAAAATCAGGATTTATTTATGGATGACAGTGGAGGGATGCACCACTTCATGACTGATGATATGCATGCACATTTATATATTTTAAAATATCAGTTACTAAGTAACAATATTATCTGCAAAGGGGGTTAATGTGTAACTTTGTACACTTAATAAGACATCTCATCTGTACTTAAATTCTAATGCCGCTGACTTGCATGTCGGGTATTTTCAATTTTTTTTCTTTTTTAAATTCCGATGTATCCAACAGACAGATGATTCACATAATTTGTGGCATTAAATCCCAAAGATTACAGGGTATATTTTAATCCAGGACTTGACAGACCATAACAGTCGGGTGGTAATCTGGGGTTATCCTCATTATAGGGGTCCTAATCTGCAATGACTAATAGACT
This sequence comes from Alosa pseudoharengus, assembly GCF_046254945.1. NCBI lineage: Eukaryota > Metazoa > Chordata > Actinopteri > Clupeiformes > Clupeidae > Alosa > Alosa pseudoharengus. Next base: position 43,827,439 of record NW_027468663.1, read on the forward strand.
TTTTAAACCTGACCCCACTCACGACAGGTCCCACATACAGCTCTTTTGTGACTTTGGACGGAGTATTTACAGGGTGGCTGAGCATATCACTGTATGTCTTCTGTGGGACACCATATACAAATTGTAGCTATATTACTGTTAGTATTAGTATTAGATATTTAAAAACAAATAGGCACACCCAGGCCAGGTGAAGGTTGATTTTTTTTAGGTTCACAGTAGGCTTGTCAAAGTGTGGTGTGCTTCAATGAAAAATGCTATCAAATGAAGCCTACAGTCAGCTCGAATTGTAATATTTGTCAATCTTACGCGACATGAAAATAAAGAATTATGAACTACCGTAAATTTATATCACTAAATGTATATTTATGTTTAATCATGGTTACCAAGGACATACAATAGACATACTGTATATTGCTCTTGATTAACACATTTGCAAGGATGATTTAACCTATTGCATATGCTCTCACCAACTGCCAGACATCTTTGTGAAAGTGCCTTAGACCCATAAACCAACGTTTTTTAATGTGTGTTATGAGCCTACTTTTTATGTATTTTCAAGTAAAATCATCACCAGTCAGTGAGTCCATTTTCAGAACTGTATCTTGCCTTGCAATGACCATAATAACTTTGCTTATTTTATCTGTGACACAGATAGCCAAAACCTAAATAATGCCACATCCACCAGTCGTCCACCAACCGAAGCAACAAAGGCCACCACTGTGCCCACCTCCCATCCCATAGCCACATCAACAAGAGCAGTGGTGGCTTCTGCACAGCCATTCCGTGAGCTGGCCCTGGTGAGAGTGAAATGGTCAATCCCATGCAAGGGGGCCGTCCGCCTCACCTGGCCCGAAGGTGGAGATGAATCTGTCTGCTTTTTAAGCCCATACAAGATCAAACTCGTAGGTCTCTGTCCCAATATGAAATGTGGACATTTCCAGGCCTGGGGATCCTCTGGGTCTGTGACCGCCGGCCTGTATATTCATAGGAATGGGACAATGGCAAGCCAGAATTGCACTGCGCTCCATGTTCAGTGCACAGGTGCGTGATGGGTTTTCTCTGGGTTGTATATGTAAAGCTAGCGAGGGCATGTCGATCACATATTAAATTGCCTAATTGTTTCAGACCACCAAATCAACCAAAGGTACGTCTGTGCAAGAGCAGCATACATATCAAGTCCCTCCGCACAAGGCCTCATGAAGGCATCAAATGTACCTTGACGTAATTGCCATAATGAATCTCTCTATCCCTTCAGTAATTTCATAATTCTTCCTCTTAACCATCAGGCTGCAGCGGGGAGGTGGTTGCATATAAAGCCATCACAGGTCTTCTTCTTGTCCTGGTGCTGGGAGTCCTTCTGCTCCGCTTCGGGAAACCTACATACACCGCCCTCCGCAAAAGACGTCAGTCCACTGAAAAACATTGCGTTAGCTGTTGTCATGCTCATACTTCACATATACCTTTAGTGAATGTGTGTGATGTGACGTGTGTTTCTACATTACAGTGTCTCAGAGTCAGCAGACGCGATGGATTGGCCCTACGCAAAGCCAAAGTGGTGGGTCAGACACACACACACGCACACGCACGCACGCACGCACGCACGCACGCACGCACGCACGCACGCACACACACACACACACACACACACACACACACACACACACACACACACACACACACACACACACACACACACACACACACACACAATTAAGTTGAAATTAGGATACATGGATAGGATAAATGTACTGACGCTATGTGTATCATGCCATTAGTGTACTATAACAGAGAGCAGCAGGCCGGCCTGCAACCCAACAACAACACATTCAAGAGACACTCCTATCCAGGTGGGTATTGCTATTTCTTTTTTTCCTCACTCTCACACATATATATTTCACTCTCTGTTGATATTTTGTTATTCTGTTTTTCCCCCAGCAGCGTTGGAAAAGCTCACAGTGACTTCAAGCAGAGAGCCTTCGTCTAACCGGAACAGTGACTATTCATACAATTAAATGAGAATCTTTTTCACCGTTTTGTTGTCATTATCTTCATCACCAAAGTGTTATTTATCTGAGTGATGCTTGGCCTTATTTTGCATTGTGCATTTTTGCTGTTTTGGGGGGTTCTTTTTTGGGGCGGGGGTAATTTCATAACCATGTACATAAAAGTATGTTTCTTTGAATTGCATTTTCTGAAATAAAGCCCATTCCTGAGACAACACAAACTCGGTTGAGTAAAAGAGTTTTTCACACAGATTGAATCACAAACTTCCAAGCTGAGCAGCTATGACTGGGAGAGCTAGGCTTAGGTGAGGAGGGTGGAGGAATGCACACTTTTGCAGATGTGTGGTTTCCTGCTGCGTTTTCTGTCGTCTTCCTGTTTGTGTTATTTCTGTCATTTACACACGCTTCTTGCTCTAAATTTATTTCATTATGCCCCGTGCCCCCCCGACTAACCTCATTTTGGTGCATCCTCTCCCTCTTTCCCACCCCTTTGTGTCTGTCTAATGCATTTGTGTTGTTTTCAGGGCTTTTACTGTGGTGGTTTTGGACCATTACACAGAGTGGATTGGGGGATTTTATTACTGCGTTGCTTTTTAATTGAGATTTATTTTGAGTGAACAACTGTGCCTGCCTCTGTAATTTTAATGCTTCAATTTTTGACAAAAAAAATAGCATTCAGCCAATAATCTTTGGTATGTGCATGTGTGTGTGTGTGTGTGAGAGAGAGAGACAGAAAGAGAGAGAGACAGAGAGAGAGAGAGAGATAGAAAGAGTGTTTGTATTTGTGCTGTGTCTGTCTGTCAGTCTGTATATGGGGTGTGTATTTCTTAAGGTAGAATGACACAGAGAATGCAGATTATGTATTAACTCTGATAGAAAACACTGCTTGTGTCCTTTTAAATGGAACACTCGGTTTTGTGTATATGTTAGGTGGCGTGAGTCGAGATGACACAAGAGTGTGTGTCTGAACACGTGTTATGTCTGCGTGGCATACCGAATGTGTGGTGTGATGTAGTGTGGTCATGCTGAATAATTTATTCTGTTGATGAGCGAGAGTGAACAGTGTGCCGGACTCTTAGGCTGGCCACGGTGAGGGATTAAAACTCTAGTTTGAATAAGGTTCCATCATGGAACAATGACAGATGACAACAGCTTACATGCACAGATTAACGGCGAGGGAGAGAGGGACAGAGGGAGGAGAGTGAGTGAGAACAAAGCGAAGGGATGAAGATAAATGCATACCACCCACATTCAACTATCCGTCCCTCTATCACACGTATCAGAGGCATTAAGTCGGCACATAAAAAAGTAAAGCCAAAAACAAAATCACAGAGCACATGCACTTTCAAATCTCTAGTGCTCTCGATCACGAAACGGTCCCATTTTCACACGGAGAAGAATTACTATGACCGTGCTAAGTGCAACCATAGCCTGTCAGTGCAACTGTCATGTGCAACCATGTCAGTGAATCAGAAGTGACATGATAATAGAATGGTCAGGTAAAACTACTTGGGGGGTTTTGGCTCACAAGAAAACAAGACACATTAAGTTGGAGGAAAGATTGTGTGGGTTCATGTGTGTCTGAGAGGGAGTGAAAGAGAGACAGAGAGAGAGAGAAAGAACTATTGTAATATGAGTGTCAGCGGTGCTTTGTGAAATTTAATGCTATAGGTTTACACTAAGCCTCCTGTGGTGAGGACATTGCCCCTAAGCTCCTTCTGTTGCCCTAGCATGGGTATCAGCACACAGAAGTGTGTCACAGCAAGAGCTTGATGAAACTGAGAGATTTTAAAGGAGTGTTCCTTTCCCCACTGTACCACACTCAAGAGCAGCCTGCCGTCTAAATATCAACCTTGTCCCAACTTGGCATTGCCTGATAAACTTGCCTGGTAGCATTGTCTACGAAATGGAAGAGAGTGCACAGTCCACTGCACTGGGCCTTCTGCCTCGTGATAGCAAGAGGGAGGAAAGAGGGGTTTAGTGGGGTCACTTACAGATCTATCCTTTAATCAGAGGATAATGAGAGAAGAAAGAAGACGATAAAGATGTATTTAATATGGGCTGCTTAGAGTTGATTCCCTGTGGCAATTTAAAGGACACATTGTCAAGGGTTAAGGGGCGCACTAGCAAGGAACAGAGAAGAAGGAATATTCACAGTATGAGAGATTACGGTGGAGTGAAGAAGGAAGAATACACAGATTTTAAGAATAATTCACAGACATCTTTTCATTGTATTTTAATTTTCAACTCAAATTCTTGTAGAAAGAAAAAAAAACAATTTTCGACCTAATCTGTACTACAGAAATTGAAAATATTTATTGAATAAAATTATGAAGAGTGGAGCTGCCCAAAGGAAACCGTAAGAAAAGAAACCGTGAGAACTATGGGTACCGACTATTCAAGTGACTTCTGAGAAGGTGATTAATCAGTCTGGGAATGATTCAGTCCTCCTTTAATGTGAGGAGTTTATCGAGAAAGGGTGAGAGAGAAAGAGAGTGTGAAAAAGAGAGACAGAGAGAGAAGAAAGATGGAAAAAGAGGGGGAGGGACAGGGAAGAATAGGGATTATTTGCTGTTTAAATGAATAAATCCGTATTGTGTGAATCTAGCACAGAGGGAAAGCAAAGGGGGGGGGGGGGTAAAAAACAGAGAGCAAAGCAAGAGTGAGCTGGAGCAGGCAAACAGTGATACTGACAAATCCTACCGAGCACATTCTCAGGGAACAAAATGTTTTAAAGCAAAGGAAAAGGACTAACAATTATGGCAGTTCTTGTACCACACGACCTTAATGTGAACAAAAAATATCTCTGACCAATTGTGACAGAGGGGAAAAAAGTTTTTTATTTTCATCTCAGCTAGATCTGTTTCGTGTAAAAGGAATATGTTTGGAGAGCACAATGACAGTGAATATCTCACAGGCCACTAAAGCATCCCGCCAACTAAAGTAGAGAGGACCGCTCCATATAAGGTAAGTTAATGTGTCGCTATTTTAAAGAGTGTAAAAAGGTGCAGGAAAGTGTATTATTCATAGACTTCTATTTTAAATTAATACGTTTTTTGTATTGTAACATACAACAGGTGTCCGACAAAAGGATAAGGATTCTCTATTTTCTTTTATTTAAATTTGCAGATTAGATTTTTTCACTTAAGCTGCACTGCATTGCCAGACAGCACAGGAAATGACCAACATTGCAACTGCACATTTTGTGCAACATTAAGGTGCAAATTGTGTTGGCCTACAACACAATTGTGCATATTGATGTGTGACAGGGTGTGTGAGCCCATGCATGTGTTCCTCTGCACAGATGCAGGGATGAGTGTGGCTGACTGCCCCAGTTCCCCCTGTGAAAGAGGGGTCACTATGGCAATACTCTTCTGCTCCTGTTTTGCCCTTGGTGAGTGAGTTCTCTGAAAACAATGTATATTAATGACTGTGTTGCTTCCACTGCCCCCACCCAACACACACACACACACACACAAACACACAAGAAAGTTCAGAAACCTAACGCTCTTTCCATACTTACTTGGTGTCTCCTCCACCTCTCTGAAGCTGGTGCACAGCTGCCCCCACCAGTCTCTCTGCCTGCGCAGATCAGCGTGCCCCCTCCGTGGAGCGCCCTCTCCCTCTCGCAGGCTGATCTGGGGGTGATCTTCTCCAACTCCAGCCCCTTCTCTTACAGCCAGCCCCTGCTTCTCATGCCTCCTCCGGGGACCAGCTCTAAGGCAGGAGTCCGGGCTTCCTTTGGGCCTTACTCTGTCACACAGGTACAGTCAGACAGGTTCAGCTGAATCAGGAAGGGTGCCTTTCTTTGTTTTCTAAATCAGATAAAGTATGATGAACCATGTTAACAGCTATGTAATATCATTTGAAATCTAAACTTAGATTCAGTCCAAAAACATTTGTTAAACATTTTATATTTTGATGTATTAAAGATACCACTTTCACAACAGCTCATCTCCTAATCTGGATTTTTGTCCCAACTGTTCCACTTGCTGAATCTCTGGTTTTGTGTTTTTGCTTTTAAGCTGGTCTCCACACCTGTCCTTCCACTTTCCCCTCCTCTCTCAGCATCTCTTCTCACAAAAACTGTCATGAAGGCCAAAGAAGGGGAGAAAGGAAAGAGGTCTGAAGTGAGAGTGCTATTTCACATGAGGGGAGATGTTAGCAAGGGAACCTGCATTACTCTCCATGCGTTCAAAGAGACAGAGGAACAAAAAGCAACCTGTATAACCCAGGTAATGTCACTGTCTTGCACAGTTGGAACACTTACTCAGAGACAGTTTGGACTACGTATTATTGTTGTCCTGATGCCATATTAACGCTAAAGCATAAATATAACCTACAGTGTGAGTGGGTCTAGCACAAGAGTTTTATTTTTATTAGCCAACTATTTTCACTAGCTAACTATTTTTACTAGCCTATTACCCTGCTGTGGTAGTGCAGTGTCACTGAATGAAAATCATCGTCTTTCGTCTCACTTATCTCTGACAGTCCCCACTTGGCCTCTGCGTAGTTTCCCTCACCTTACCCAAGGACTGGTTTGAGCTGGATCAGTCACCACATACCAACCCGGGCCAGAATCCCAGAGCGAGATACCGGCACAGGCACCGACAACGAAACCGTGCGCGACGGCGCCAAAACGTGCCCAGCGCACTCCGGGACAACTCTGCCCCTGCCTCGGATCGCATACAACTCTATTATTCCTCGTCCGGCGCTGTCTCCGACTTCAAGACGCCTCCCCTGGGATGCGCCGAGGACGATACCGAGCCGCTGCAGCAGAGGCTCTACTATGTGGGGGCTGTGGCTGTTCCCCATAGGGAGAACGATCGGGATACGGCCAGAGGGACAGTGGTGTGTTCGGACGGGCAGGGCGAGGAGGAGCTGAGGCTGGATTACAATGTTGTCGTTCGCTTTTGTCGAGGTCCAGTTCGCACCGGTCAGCCAGCTAGGATCTTTGTCAACTTGAGGTCAAATTTCACGGGAGACTCCGTAACTATTAGGTGAGTGGATTAGTTTAGGTGAAGTCTGATGCTGTGGTGACTGTGTCGGAGTCGTGATTTCTGACTGTATTGCTGCAGGCTGAAGGTGAAGAAAGGATTGGTGTCCGTGATGGAACAGCCATCCATGAACTCTGACCTCTGGAGTGTGGTTTTAGAGAGAACCACAGGCTCCAAGCATGATACCGTCTCAATAATTTGTCACAAAGTGGGAACTCAGTCTGCTTATCTAAGGTAGGCCTATGGGTAAACTGCACTACACTGATCTGCATATTTTGTTTTTCAGTCTGTTTTTCAGTTCAATCTAAATTGAGGTAATACTTAGGATAATATTGCAACATGCTTTATGTTGGAAACGCTCCAGTTCACAGGTCATCCTTTTAGAAAAATCTGAAGAAAAAAAACAGAGGTGCTCTTATGCCAAACTTGTGGAGAGATTTGAAATAGTATGTCAATATCACTGATAAAATAGTATCAATATCAATATTACTAAAATAGTTTTTAAATTAACTGCGGCCATTTTACGTGACTTTAAGCATTTTGGTGAAGAAGCTTTTTTGTCCAATTTCCAACCTCATCATCTGATGTGACATGCAGACGTCACTAGCTTTAAGGCAACTGTAAAGTTGTAATAATTGTATGTAGTATATATGTATAATCAGATCAGATGTATTGTATGTACTTTCCCTTTTACAAGGCTCTGAAAAAAAGAAAAAAAAAACCTCCCCTTTTCAGTGCTCCTCATTCAGCTAAATCCAGGTATATGCAGTTGTCAAAACTACTATACAGAAGCGTCAGAATGCTTTTTTGGAAAAATGCCTGTTTTCATCTCCTCATTTGACCATGTGGAGAGTCATCATATCAGAATGTCACCAGTATTCTTATTCAAAGGATAACCTAACCTGACCTAACCTGAAATTTGAAGTTGTTGCTGAGGTTCTTTGGTAACATGATGCCCCCCCCCCCCCCTTCAAAATATGAAATGTCTTCGATAAGTGGCACGAAGACACTGTGAACAAGTGGGGTTATTTGTTTGCCTAAATAATATAATGTCATATACACATTCAGATTATTTAGCCTATATTTCAGTTGAATGATTGTTTAAATATTTGTTTGATGAAAGCAATTATTTCTCATTTGCCAGTGTTGTGACTCCCTGTGCCCCCTTCAGGCTCTGTGCAGTAAGTGCAGTGCAGGCCTGGTGCTTATTTAAAATTATATATAAAATGTTTTGTCATTCTTTTTACATAAATGTAAATTATCTGAATGTTGCATATAGGTGCATATTTGACAATATTTTGAGAATATGTCAGCAAATAAATTGTGTTTGCACACTGTATTCCACTTTGTGACGCTGATAGAATTTCAAGTACGCCTATTTAATATTTTAAAATTATCATCAACTCCAGATCATCTTCGTATACACAAGGATAAACAGTAAAAATTAAAACAATCCTGTTAACTGTCCAGATGGTGAAATGAAGAGATGAAAATAGGTAATTTTCTATTCAAGCACATTTCAAAAAATATTCTGACACTCCAGTAATATAGTAATGACTAAAGTTACTACATGGCCTAGCACTGCCGCAAGTGGCCGTTTTTATTGCTTTTAACTGATTTTGTAAAAAATATTTTTTTTCAATGAAAAATCCTACTAGTTGAATATCGAGTTTAAAATGTATGGGTCAAAATGACCGTTTCGGCAGTTCTAGTAGTTTTGAAATTCTTGGCGCTTCTAGTGTTAATCTATATATGACTTGGGAAAAATATGAGGGGGTTTTCTAGCATAGTTTACTATTTGAATGAGAAGTCGTTTTTTTATTTTTTTTTTAGAAATTATGGCCAATTTCAGGGCAAGAGATTAATTACATCAGATACATTTGATCTGATTACATTTTTTTTAATTCTATACAGAAAAGGTTAGTTCAAGTCATTGAGTTTCAAAGCTGTGGGTGTCATATCAAAGGTGGCATAAATGTTTGAAGTTGGGCAATAGGCTTGTCGGTCATGCTTAAAATGACTTAAAACTTAAAAGGCTTTCAAAAAACTGTTGATACAGATTTGTCTTTTTCAATTTAATTTTTAATTTTCAAATTTACATTTTTCTGACAGGGTGACCTGTGAGCCTCTGGGTGATTTGACATGGAATAACCCATGACTGCAACATCTGCACAATCCAAGCATTATGGGGCTTATTCTTATATTGATTATTATATTTAACGCTTTTGTCCAATGCGATAACCAGATATGTTCTATATTCTAACAAAACCTATACATATACAAACCATAACGGTGTAAGAAAAGCAATTAAGAGCAAGGTGAACAGATGAGTTTTTAAACATTTCTTGAAAGTCATTTCTGTTGTAAAGTGTAGTTCTAGAATAACTGTATTAAGCACTCTCAGAATAATATCAATGACATTCAAACTGTCTCACTGTCTGACCCCACTGCCCCCTCAGTCAAACCGACCTGCTGGAGGTTGCTTGTCTCTTGGTTGATGGCTTGAAGAGGAGCTTTGGCGTGGCCATGACCGTGACCACTGTTTGGTGGACGGAGTACTCAAGTCGTAATACCAATGTATCCCCACATGGGGCAGTGACGAGTTTCCTGTCTTTCACTGACAGAGATATTGTGGGCATTGCTCCCATCACAGAGGTAAGCACCTGTAACAGACTTTGAACTTTGGAGTCCAGTGGAATACACAGAGTTTGAGCCGTCAAAGTGTTTGAGATTCTTTTACTTTCTGTTCTTCTTCAACAGAGCAGTACAATCATAAATACAGCAATTTTAACCAGCCAGCCAGTGACCCTTCCTGTAATTGTGTTGGCTGTTGGGGATGATGGAAAGGTATCTGATGTTACTTCTGCAGTAAGGTGTCAATCTGCTAACGAGGACATCGTCAAGGTAACAGGATGGCTCATGGAAAGGATCATCAAAAACTGTCAAAGTTCATGTGTCAACATTCTTATTATATTCCCAGAAGAAATGTGTCGTATCTTTGTGCTGTACATTGTTGGGTGTCTCATTTGCATACCGCTCCCAAATGATAGGTATCAAGCGACTGCTCCACCCTCTTTGTTGATGGGAGTGAATCAGGAGTGGGCAGCACGTGTGTAGAGGTGGAGTTCTTCCTGGGTAGGCTCAGAGGCTCAGTCTGTCTGTCAGTTTGGGCCCCTGTGGTCCCCCTACGTATCTCTCTCTCAGACTATGTCCTCAGTGCCATCGATGGCTGGAGCTTCTTCAACCAGGGCAGGTAGGCTCCCTACAGTTCATAGCGTCGCTCTGCCCTCTGCTGGAAGGAAGAGTAATTACCATAATGCCATGCACAGGATTCATGTTGCTGTAGTGTAAACTATACCCATCACTCCTACTATCACAAAATATGGGGAAGTTTATACATATCTTGGTTTGAATTTTCATTCCGTTTTTGTAACATATTCTCTATGACTGAAAAGATAGTAGCTATTTGTTGTTTATAAACTCTAGTTAACCACCCCTGTGCCTATTTCTTTCAGGTGTACTCCAGTTTTTCAGAGATCCACTGTACAGGTCCTGGCACAGTTTAGTGCTCATTCCTCTACCAAGAAGGGTCAGCCAACCTACATGCTAGGATCACCTGACTGGTTTGTGGATGTGACAGAGCTTGTTCGGGACTGGCTGCGTGTGGGAAATCCACGGGTTGCAACACTCAACAAGCAGGGATATCTGGTTGGCTTGGAGCCTGGAATAACTACACTACATGTTAGTATACAAAAGAGGCAAGCCAAGCACTTTGGAGATGCTGCCTTTATAGTTAGGACTTAGGACGAATGAATGTTCAATGGAATGGATATGTGACTTGCACACCTGGATATGTAGGCTTACCTTGCATAAGTGCCTTGCATTTTCTGTGCCCATACCTTATTTCTTTATTTTTTTATGTTTTCCCTCTTTCCTCTTTCACATAATCAACCTCAGGTGATTTCAAGCCAGTGGGATGGTGTGCTTGGCAGTGCTGAAGTGGTGGTCTCATCTGAAACAGTGACCCCAGGTGATCTTTCAGTGCAGCTGGTTGGTGGACTGGGCTTGGTCATCAATAGTAACCCTGCTCACCAGTCTGTTGTTACCGCTGCTGTAACAGCACACAATATTCTCTACAACTATGGACAGGTATGTGGAGATACTGATCTGACGTGATGCCTTTAACAGTTTCTTGGACATGGATTAGGCCTACTCCTAGACTAAGAGAAGTTTGTAGTCTTGGACTAAGCTTAATCCACGTACGGGAAACTACTAGTATGCTTACTAGTATGTTTACTCTTTGGCCGTGGCATTTAAACCCCTCTTCTTCCACACTACTCTGTTTCTCAGGAGGCGTCTGCTAGTGTTTGGCTCCAGTTTAATGATGACACTGCCATACTGGTTTCAGCATTCACCAGTGTTCCGCACTCCTTACGTCTTTCCTCGTTGGCCGAATCTGTAGTTGCTGTGACACCGGAGCCTGTGCAGCGCATCTTGGCCCAAGGCGAGGGGGGTGGGCCTCTGGTCAAAGCAGAACTCCTCGTTTCCACCTGTGAGCCAGTGTCTAACGATATTGAAGCCAATGTGGTGAGAGATGGGGGAGGAACCAGAAGACTGGCCAAAGGTTCTGGTTGGATAAGAGTGAACCTGGACTCAGAAGTTTGGCCAATAGGGGGCGACTCCAACTCTGACATGTTTGATGTGTCTGACATGCTGTTGGAATCTGAAAAAGACTTTTACAGTAACTTTGGTGACAAAGTTATCATAGGAAACATTACCAGTGATTATACTGCCAACACTGGTGATGGTCTAATAACCAGGAATGATTTAGAACGGGCAGTTTTGACCCCAAACAATCAAGAGAGTGCCGTTTATTTCTCTCCTGGAATGGGAAGAGGGAGAGAGCAGGCTGTGGGAGATAGGGATCTGGAAGTGGGGTTAGGAGCAGTGCTCTCTCTCATCTGTCTTTTTGCTCTTCTCTTCCTGGCCAACTGTCTGCCCTGCGCTCTTCGAGAGAGGAAGAAGAGGAAGCAGAGGGTAAAAGAGGGTCAAGTACCACAGGGAGTACAGGGAGGGATAGAGGTGGGACAGGATGAAGGTGAAGAAAAAGAAGAGTCTAAACTAGATGAGCAGGTAGCAAGACTGAAAACAAAAGTGAAGTTTTGTAAGGGAGATAAAATACATACAATACACACAGACATAAAGTCGAGAGATTGAATGAATAAATGAATTGTAGATAAACATTAAACAGATTAATTAAAACATATCAAGATTAAACATGTAGCCTATCTATCTAGCACACAAGCAAAACAGCCAAACACCAATGTACATTGTATGGCCAATACAGGCAACCAATGTCACATGCCTCAACATATTGCAGGTGAGAGGAAGTAGATGTTTCTCGTTTGTCTGGCATCATGTTCTCCCACTGAGTAAGCCTAATGGAAAAACAGGCTGCCAGGTTACCTGATTAGGTGCATTTTATTATTCATGTACAGAAAACCTGGCTTGTTAGGCTACTGCAGAATGTTTTCAGTGGTTGGGCGGCTTGGAAGGCCCTGGGGATCAATAAAGTATCTATCTATCTATCTATCTATCTATCTATCTATCTATCTAAGCGGTGATGCTCGAGGAAAAGTAGGCCTAGGCTACGTTATGTCTCTGGACATGAATGTGCCATTTCATTTCACTAACTGTTTGACTGGCCAGAGACGACTGGCCTAGGCTATATGTCTATAATGAGCGGTAAATTAATTGGCTAACACACCACTAATAATTCAGAGGTCAGCAAACGTTTATAAATTGTTTTTGAGTTGTTTCCAATTACTGCATTCATGAAAGTTTGTAAGACTTTGATCATGTTAATGTAACGTTAAAGTTATGTTATCCGACTACCAAACCTGTTCAAACAGCCTCATGATTTGACTTTGCAAAGATGTGGAAGCGTGGTGACTGAACTGTGTTATTGAGGTATATTGTCTGCATTTTATTTTGGAAATAAATATTTATTATCTTTTCTGTTATATTTATTCTGCAGTTGTTTATCTATCTACATGTTCCATATATACATGTGCGTCCCTGGTGGTCTAGTGGTTAGGATTCGGCGCTCTCACCGCCGCGGCCCGGGTTCGATTCCCGGTCAGGGAATGACGTTTTTGAGAGGAAGATAGCGTTATTTCAAGCTGCTCATACCCGTAGCTCACAGTTTGTAGTAAGTTTATACCAAGCACAGAAAAGCATCTTTCTAACAGCGGCTACTGGAGTATACAATAATACCACAGAGGATAGGAGAATATCACAGGAAGTGATTATTAGCAGTAAGGTGCTTGTGTTAGTGTTGTGACCAACCTTTTCGGTTCATAGTATAATACTTTTCTTTGCTCAGCACTGTTATGAGAGAAGTTGGCGTTTGCTGGACTTGTGAAGAATCGGTAACAAAAACACGCAATACATAAACCTACATAAGCGATCTATAAAGTACCGCTCTGCTTGGCCAGCAATTACAGCAGAGTGGCGCAGCGGAAGCGTGCTGGGCCCATAACCCAGAGGTCGATGGATCGAAACCATCCTCTGCTAAATATTTTCGTTTTATGAATATTTTTTTAATGCATCTGATGAGACCCTAAAAATTGACGTTTTAGATTAAACAGGTTGTAAATAGATTAAACTAAGGTAAAATGTAATGTCATGATAAATAAATCATGTGGTATAATGTCATAAAATAAACCATTCATATGTGAGCGAGCAAGCAAACTGATTGACCAATAATAATACATTCCTCGTCCTCATTATTTTTCAGCTGTTCTTACTCCGTGCAAATAAAAACGTGATTAACTGGGAATAATTACATTTTATATTAATTTCATAATGTCGCTTAAGATTTGTAGAATTTACGAATACATTATATTCAATGAATACCATATTTTCATAAGCGTACTACATACAGAAGGTGTGGGACAGTAAAAGCAGAGACTTATTAAATAGACTAGTAAAAGTAAAAGGTTTCAGAGTGGGTGGAGCATAGAGGTAGATGGGGAGGAGAATGTTCATCCGGGAAATACGACTGACCCTCTCAACGTGACCGAACGTGACCCTTTAAAATCGCAAATATGGCGGAGGTAAGATGAGAATTTTAAAGATGCTCTCTAATATAAGTTATTTTATTTTCCCCCATTATATGTATATTAAATGAGGAAATGCTTAGTAAAACGTAAGGAGTCGCATCGCTGTGTGGCCAAAATATTTGAAGTTGTTTTAGCTTTATATTCTGAAAAACTTATTGGCTAATCCCTGCCAGGATAGCTTGCATAGCCTGCTAACGTTTCCTACGTTTGATATCAGGAGTTAATATTATAGACTGCTAGTTGCGTAGCTTTGTGGGGACGAGCGAATGCATGTTACGGTTGTTCTTAGGCAAATGAGTGGCCTCTTTTATGTGCGCTTATTTTTCCTTACATTTGAGACATATCAATGTAGATAGAATTCGTGCTCACATTATTGAAAGACTGTTGCCATATTAGCCAGCTAGATAAAGGCAGCCAGCAAGAGATGTTGGCTAACTTAACTTAATTAACGTAACCAGCTAGCGAGCTAACATGAGCAGCAAAGCCCTTGTCCAAACAAGTTCATCAAAGAATATGTGGCTTATAAGTGGTAGACGTGTTGTTCAAACAGTGCTTATTCAATTCCAGTGGGTTTCCTTTTTTTTTTTTTTTTTGCTTAAATAAGTTAACTTTGCAAAGGTTAACGTTACCTGCTCGGCTTATTACGTTACAGGGCGCGCTTTTTTGAGTGTTACCTTCGTCCAGGTTGGGCAAAGATGGAAAGAACAAAAGCCGCACAAATACACTTATTGTCCAATAAATTATATTCATAATTGTTACATAACAGCCAGGACTTTCTTGGTTGATAATCACATGCAGGTCTCTAATATGTTTTCTTTTCTTCCCCCCCAAGCCCTCCTGTGGGGATTCAAGTCCAGGTAAATAATATGATGGTAAATTAATTGAACCAGTCGCATCGATATTATGGTGTCCTTTTCAATACGTGTTAACATTTTTAGGAGTCTCGACCGGATCGGACAACATAGATTTCGATCCTTCACCTGATATGTTAGTCCATGATTACGACGATGAACGGACACTTGAGGAGGAGGAGATGCGGGAGGGAGAGACCAACTTTAGCAATGAGATAGAGGACCTGGCCAGGGTGCGTTGCACACAGCAGACATCGGACACTAGACTGTTAAGAGTACTCATTACCACTGTATACACAGTAGCGCAAGAATTTCTATGTGTTCTTGGGGTTTTGTCAGGGTGGTGCTTATGATTGTTATTATTAGTGGCAGTGTAAACATACCAGTGGTCCTTGTTTTGAATAGGAGGGAGAAATGCCCATTCAAGAGCTCTTAAATCTCTATGGCTATGGGAATGCTGTCTCCCTGGAAGAAGAGGATGAAGAAGAAGAAGATGAGGAGGAGGATGAGGAAGATGCTGAAGACGAAGATGACGATGAAGTAGAAGATATTGTTAATGATGAGAGCAGTAGAGGTGCTGCAGAACCGAAAAGAAATAAGGTCAGCTTCCAAACGCTTTCAATTCACCATGGCCACACTAGTATTTATGCTTTTTGTAAATACATGTAAAATATGTGAAATGTTTTTTATTTTTTATTTTAACAGGCTTCTAATTTAACCTTTAGAGATGATAAATATGTGCTTATAAAAACACAGATTAGGCAAACAAGAAAACATTAGCCGCGTTTACATGGATGTTTTTTTTTCCAATCAGATTGAAATGAATCTGATTAAATATAAAAACGAACCGTTTACATGAACGCAAAATAAACCGATTGGCGTTTAATCTGCGGTTACATGGAACACACATTTAATCATTAAGAAGTTCCTAGTTGTATTGCCGCCATGGAAACTCATTTGTTTACGTCGCTCTGCATTATTACCAACACCTGCGCAGAAAAAAAGAAATGTATTCCAACAATTGGAGTACCTGTTTACATGGGTGGATTTTACAATCGATCAGATTATCAGAACGGAGTACACCACCTCTCAAGATCAGATTGGAAATCGGATTGGGCTGAATCCCATCGGTTGAGGTGTTTACATGAGGCATTTTTATTCCGATCGAGCCGTTACTCAGTTTGTAATCAGATTAAAAGTGTCCATGTAAACGGGGCAACTGATGATTTTCCAGGGGGTTCAAATACTTTTGCAAGCCACTGTATGTCTGAAAGAGAAGTATTAGCAATGCATACATGCATAACAAAGGTGGGGAGATTCACCCATGAGCATGTGACATTTGTGTCCTTTCCTGATCCCACCCTACTTCTCGGTCTCTCTCCCATTCGCTTCCCGTCACTCTTGACTGTCCTTTACCATTGATGGCACAAGGCCCCAAAATATACTTTAAATAAATGATTTTGTATGCATTTAGGAGGAAAGGACCATGTCTGCAGATCAAATTGAGGAGTACGGACCCTCCACTGATGTCTGCACTCATTCTATCAAATCTCACGGGACTGCAGAACTCATTCGCCCTCAGAAGTTCTTTGAAAGTATGTGAATATTGTACTATAATAGTTGCTTTGTACTTGTTTGAAACTCCCTAAAAATAGTTCAGCAATGTTATCTGTTCAATAATCACACATAACTTGTGAAATGTAAAAAGCATAACTGCAACTTGGCCAGGGGACAACTGACAAATGTCCTCCCACTTTTAGGGCTGCTCGATTATGGCAAAAATCACAACCATGTTAATTTTGGTCAGTATTGAAATCAAATTAATTTAACATGAATACTCAAGCATGGACTTATCTGGAATAATCATACATTTTCTGAACTTAAACATACAATAGATTAAATGTAATTGAATTATTATTTGATTGAAAAAAATAAATAAAAAACCGTGTACAACAGTTACCGATGTAAAGCAAAAGGATGCACTGGATTTACAACTCGAGACAAACAAGAGCATTGTAGCAAAATGGAATGCAGCAAAATGATCATTATGATGATATTGTTTTCAGAATCCTTGGATTAACGATTAATTTGATTAATTGCTCAGGCTTAATGTCACATATGGGCTGCCACATCTGAAGAACTGTGTGGCTGTTGAAGAGATTGTTTCAACCAGCTGTTCCTTCTTTTTACCTAGATAATGAAGTTGAAGAAGAATCGGAAGATGATGAAGATTATATTCCTTCTGAGGACTGGAAGAAGGTATATGTTGTTTGTTGTTTTAACAATTTTTTTTTTTTTACTATTGTTATAAAATGTAACTGTTGTTTGTTTGTCTTGATAGGAAATCATGGTTGGCTCCATGTATCAAGCTGAAACTCCGTCAGGACTGTGTAAATATAAAGATAATGAAAAAGGTGAGATCTATGCTCCGTGTTGTCTTGTTTTCACACATGAAGATAATACTAAAAGGGCAACATACTGGATACATGAAATGGATTCTTCATTGTGTTTGTTGTTAATACAGAAGGATGAGAACTTCTGCTTTCCAAGACATGTTCCAGTCTGTTTATAACTTTTAGGTAGTAGTATTTTAAACTTGGTGTTTGCACCAAGATATTTATAAAAAAATCCTCCGTACTTAAAATATTTGTATGTGTATGTTTTTTTGGCAGTGTATGAAAATGATGATCAGCTACTGTGGAACCCTGAATTTCTTCCGGAAAACAAGGTTGTGGAGTTTTTATCCGAGGCTTCAAGACGAACAGGAGAGGAGAGGGGAGTAGATGCCATCCCAGAAGGAACACATATCAAAGATAATGAGCAGGTAAAACACGTTAAACAGAGTTGGTAATATTAGATTCAATTTAGGACTTTATTGTCTAGTGACTAAATTACTTTTTTATTATTATTTATTTTTTGTAGTAAAATAGAAAATGAAACTGTGCCTAAGGCTAAAATTGCATCTTGTAAGTCCAGAGGGGATAAGGCACATGCTACAGTCATTTGAGCAATCCATACAGGACAGAAATCTACTCTGGAAATGTTTCAGATGAAGGTAGTGATGTGTGTCGCTTCTTTGCCTCCAGGCCCTGTATGAGTTGGTGAAGTGTGATTTTGACCCTGATGAAGCCCTTAGAAGATTAAGGTTTAATGTGAAAGCTGCAAGAGGTGAGATCTGATGCAACAGAGGACCAATGAGCTTGGTAATTTCTAGTAGGTTTTAAGGTAACAGACCTTCACTCCTATTTGCACAGTGGACAGCAAGGCAAACATACCACCTTTAAGATAATTGAACAGAAATGATTGCTAGATTTCGGTTTATGTTCAGATGTGTATGTATTCCTGAGTGTGGTTTGATGTATCTTTTTACAGAAGAGTTGTCTGTCTGGACAGAGGAAGAGTGTAGAAACTTTGAACAGGGCTTGAAAGCCTATGGGAAAGATTTTCATTTAATACAGGCCAACAAGGTGAGAAGTGTGTTTTAAATCATAAATTGATTAAATGAGATTGTAGGGCACTAATTTAAATCCGCAACGCACACTACGTATGGCTACTGTGCTGTGGAACCATGCAACGAGAACAGGCGGTGATACCAGTATTTGCTACTTTATTGATTATATGTTGAACGGCGCAAGGTAGGTTAAATAGGTAGAGTAATTTGTAGCATTTTTTTTGCATCTACAGAGACATGACGCAGGTTGACTTTAAATAAGAGTTTGTCGTCTATGATTTTTAGAAGTTTTACTTGAAACGAATAGATGTGCTGAGAACCTCCGTGTCTGTGTGCTGAACCACCAGTGTTTGCATGGTATTAAATCAGCAAAATATTTTGCCCAGTTCATTATATTAGCATTAGTTTGTGCGGGTTGGTATTAACACATTGCATTGCTCATTGTGTGTCATTAGAGCCTTAAGATTTTATCTGTTTGTGTTACTCGTTCCCTCTGAAAATTGATTGAATAGATTTTAATAGCCATGCCATTTTTTTGTTCATGCTGCATTGGGTTTGCAGGTGAGAACAAGGTCCGTAGGTGAATGTGTGGCTTTTTACTACATGTGGAAGAAGTCTGAGCGGTACGATTTCTTTGCACAGCAAACTCGACTTGGCAAGAGGAAATACAATCTTCACCCTGGAGTGACGTAAGTGACCACAACCCCTACCCAGTTACAATTCCGGCGCAAAATTAACCTGGGGGTTAATAACACATGTATACAGAGTTCGTCCATTCTCTGGGATATGTTTTCATGCTAATCGAACGTGACCAGTTTTACCACAAACCGCTAATAAGCGTTTAGCGCTAGTCGGGGCACACGCAAAGTAAAAAGAAATCGCTATTTCTATACCACTAACAAGGCTCAAAATTGCATCACACTTCCACGGTAGCATAATGAGGGGCCCTACATGTAAACCGAAGCATTGAGAACTTTGTAAGTGTACAGACAGTTTATTAAAAAGATAGTTTAGAAACAGTACCGTTCACGTATACAGGCTGGCACCATCTTGGGAAAACAGTCACGTGATGATTCAGCTCACGTTGTACGACGTTGGACTGGAGCAACACGAGCTGAACTGTCACGTGACTGTTTTCGAACCCGGTACGAATGTGTTATTAACCCCTAGGTTCATTTTGCGCCGGAATTGTCCTTTAACCATTGCCATTTAGTAGCTGAAATAGTATTAACTTATTTATTAATTATTAAAACCTCAGAGATAGAATTGGTCTTGCAGATTTGTGCCGTCGCAATGAGAAAAGTGATTACATCGAAGGTCACTCTTTTGGCTGAGCTGTGTCAGTGGTCAGGGCTGGCTACTGTATGTTGGGTGTGAGTGTTGACCTGCTGTGGCCGCTGTGCTGCAGGGATTACATGGACCGTCTGCTGGACGAGACTGAGAGCGCCTCCTCCAGCAGGGCCGCCTCGCCGCCCCCCACCGCCTCCAGCAGCAGCACCAGCCAATCAGAGCGGGACGACGGGCTCAACCACAACGGTGAGGACAGACCCCAGCCGTTTCCCAGAAGCCCCCACACCCGGGCCTGCACTTATCGACTGTCCGAGAATCTCTACTTAGTTTGATTTTGACCTAATTGATCATTGGAAAAATTGTCTAACTACACAACACTGGGAAAGTTGAATGAATGGAGATTTCTCCCTCTCCTCCATGCACTGACCTTGACAAACATATCCTTTGGCCAAAGGGCATGGCGTTGTTACATTACAAGTTTTAACTTGTAACAATACAAGATGTTACTTTAGTAACATAATACAAGTTGTTACATTCATTACCTGCGATGGTCTAATGGCTCCAAGTGCTTACTGCATTTGCTTCTGCTGATGTTTGTTAGGCGTGAGCAGCATTGGAGCTGGGATGTACCCGTCTGCGCAGTTCCTGTGTGTTGGGAGTGAGGTCAAGAGTGAGGGTCCAGTCCAGTCCAATGGCCCTGACCACATGCACACGTCGTCGGCCCAGGACTCCAACGGCTGCGACCCCGCTGAGATGCCCAGCTCCAATGGCAACGGGGCGGTGGGGCTCCAGAATGACTGCCAGGTGTATGAGCCACTAGCCAAGAAGTGCCGGACTGACGGCGAACCTCTGGCCGAGCTGGAGGCCTCCCGGGCAAAGGAGGACTGAAGTAGCACACACACACACACACATGCACCAAATCCCAGACCAAATTCAGAGCCAAGATGATAGGCAGCACTCTGATTGTACCCAGCACAGTGGCCCTCCAACTCTAACCCCCTCCACCCCCCACCCCCCACCCCCACACACACACACACGCACACCACCCAAACGCAAAGCAAAGGAGTGGAGAGGACAGAGGGCAGCTCACATCACTCCCGTTTGTTTATATCATCCAGACCCTATCTTCCAGGGGCTGTCCATACAGGATGGAAGGAAACATTTTTTCTCTGTTTGTATGGAAGATTGTCTGTAGTATTTTTATAACTATATATAAATATTATATATATATATAATATATATTTTCTATAAAAGTATATTAAGTGGTTCACTTGCTGTCAAAGCCATTTTAACTAGGGAGGGGGAGTGGGAGTGACATTTGTAGGGTTAACTTGACTCTGCTACTGAGGTTTAACTGTGGAGAGTTCAGGCACATGAAGATGCACTTTTATTCTTTTTGTGTTCATATTCGGAATGAAATGGGTGAGATCATGTTATTGAACACATTTACGGTAGTTTATAAAAAATAACTTGGAGTCTTAGCCCTGCAACCCATTTTGTTTTTAAATAAGCCAGCAGGGATATCCCTAAGGTTTGTTAGGCAGTATTTGACATCAGTGATGTCTCTTTATCAAAACACGATAGTTAGCACACTAGCTCTATTTTTTAATATTCCTAGCTTTCTCTGGCTTTTTCACAACAAGAAACACTTGTTTCTTTGTGTTAGAAAAGCATGTATAACATGTACTTGACATGTAAAGTTTGTATAGATTTCTTAACTTGTACAGATCTTTTTTGGGTTTTTTTGATAGCCACACTGTAAATCTGTCTTCGTTCATTGTCTTTTGTTGAAATGCCCACAAAACACATCATTAAGAAAGGACATATTCGACTGGATCTTAACTTATGAGCTATTTCCTCAGTGAAACAGACGGCTGAATGTTGGACATTTCCCTGCTGCAAATTACTGTATTGCAGTGGTCTATGCCTCGTGGGCCTTACTGGTCTGAGCTTTTCTTGCAGTTACAATGTTGACCAAATTAAGGATAGATAGACCTGATGTAAAGATGAACATTACTCGTACTGATTTAATGCTGGAATTTTAACTTGTGTCTTCAAAGCGTGTTGTGTGAATACTACTTCATGCATGACTTGCTTTGTTGTTGTTCTTGGTCCGTTGTGAAGCTGATGTAGGAGCACTGGAACTGTCAGCAATACTGCTGAATGAAATGACATCTGTGAGAGTTGAACAAGAAACTAAACACATTTTTAAACAAAATGTTCAGATTCTAATGCTGAAACCTAAAAAATAATTTGTTGTACAGCCAGCTCTGCTTTCCTCTTGTTTTCTCTGCTGTAAATGTCCAAGTTACATTTAATTTCTCCATGTTGACATCAGTAATGTACTGTATTTTTTTTCTTGGATTTTACCATTTATCATATTAATAAAAATGTTTTTTCAGGAAGGTCAGTTAGAATGGCATGAGTGGTTAAAGTGAATATAATGGACCAGTAAGAAATATGGTTAACCACCAGATAACAGTCTTGTGAGATACTTGTGATATTTTATCACTTCATACAAGAAATTGTATGAAAACGAATCCTAGATACATTACAGATGTTGATACTGCCAGACTTGTATTATGGTCTGTATCCTTTAAGAGAATTTGGCATTCCAGATTACTGACTGTTACTGCATTTGTTGGTTGTTAAGTGACTTAGTTACTTTAGATTGGGTCACTATTTAATTCAAGAGAGCACAATTGTTTACTATTAAATTTAAGAGAGCACAGTTGATTGATTGTGTGCATTGTCAGTAAACGGTAAACCATTTATGCAACTTCACGGTGCAAAATGCTTCCCGGACTTTATTTGGACAACAGCACATCTAAAGAGCCCGATAACTATAAATAACACTTCTGTTTTCAATGTGAAATTGAACAATTTGATCCATGTTTAGGTTCAAATATGCCTACATACACACAAAATTAAAATAATTTCAATGTTCAGGATAAAAAAAGTGTTTAAAATGTGAGGTATCCAAGTGTTTCCAAAATAACACTTCAAAGTTATGAACACATCTGTGAATTAGCTGTAAAACATAAATGCCTCAGCAGTTTCCTTGATGTTGTTGCTCTATATGGTGGTGGTTGGTGGACACTCTTCAAAGTTATTCCAGCTTTTTTAAAAATCTTAAGATTTTTCTGAGGGGGGAAAATATATTTATATTATATAGTATTTTGAGCAGAGCTAATAAAAATGCATTTGAAAAATGTTAACACAAGTCTACACAAAAGCACAAATGGTATCATTACATGTAATACTTAGAGTAGAGACACATTTGGTGACTACTATGTATATATTAATTAGATGTTGTGAAATGTTCAGTATCAAACTACAAAGAATACATTGTCAACGTAATTGCCACAGTGACTGATGTGCAGTCTTCATCATCTCTTGTGTTTCTAGTGACTAGTGCTAATTGAACAAGACTGTCTGAGTGTAAATGTTTGGGGGGGATACTTACTTTTCTGGTTTTGTTCCTTTGTGAAGGTGATGTACGAGTACACTAAACTGCCAGCAATACTGTTGAATGAAGTATCAATACATTAACGTTGGAGAACGCATACACTTAATTGCATTTTTAAGCATATTAAGCTGTTTATCTTGACTCAATTTGATGGGCTAAATAATAATGTTCACCAAAGGTATACAGGTGTCATTAAGACTAACAATGTCCACTGTGATGCATCACTTGTAAAAAAGCAGTCACTGAAATTATCTTTACCTAATATTTAATCCAATGAAGTTAACCCAGTTAAAGATGTAATCTCCGCCAAAGAACATCCCCATGTAGGTAACCAAAATATTCTGTAGAAAGTGAACAGTGATATTTTAGACATGCTATTAAAGTTCTCAAAGTTTAACTTTAGTCTAAATACTGTACATGCTACTTACTTTGATGCAACCCACAATAGTGGTTGTCAGTGCAGAATTGTATTGAGTGCAGAGCACAATGGAATACATTAAAACAAACCTGCAAACATTAAAAAATAATTTTGTAGGTTACAAAAGAATAAATCAACTGCACACTGTTGACAAAAAAAAACACAATATTTTTTTCACTACAGTAAAATATTTGGCCTTTGACCTAACTTTCTAGATACCATTGGGTGTGGTTTTTTGATAGGAGAAATGGTCTGTGGCACAAAGCCAATGTTTAACTGTTAGTCATGTTTTCTACTAAGTAAAAGAAGTGTAGGGAACAGGACTGGCTAAAGTCAAATGGCACTTTTTGTGTTCCTACCGTCCATGTTTCACAATATGAGGTGATTAGGTGATTAGAATTCAATGAATATCAATACAGTAAATTCTGACAACAATGTCCCAGCAGAAAAAAATATGTTTACCCCATAACAGATGACAGTATAAACTGAGTAATGAAGAGAAAATCTGACCAGCCATCATAATCCAGCGCCTGAAAAAATGTTGAAAACAGATATAAAAGTATACTATACACGTGACACACCAAAAAAAGTAAAATGATGCATATTCAAACAGCTTTACCTTTTGCATGTCCCCAGTAAAAAACGCAAAAGCAGTAGTGGGAATGAGCATGAACAGTGCGTTGTAGTATAGTAGCCCATACTTGCCCAGTTCCTGAGAGAACATTTACAAGATGGACTGAAACATTTGTGTGTATCATTAGAAACCATCTAAACATCACATTGTCATCTTTTCACAAAAAACCAAAGGTCATAATCTTATTGCATTATGCATCATGTTTTTTGTTTTAAAAAAAGTGCTTATGTCTACTATAACAATGTAATTCTGTGTATACAATTCGTATATATTTATTTTATTTTTTATTTTATTTTTTCAGAGCCAAAACAAACACGTCAAGTACTGTAGTTGTGTGCTCATAAGGTGAAAACAACCACTAACCTCGGAGTCAAGCTTTTGCTTCATATATGCCCCATTGGCCGCAGTCAATACATTGTTGACTGATATGAATATGTAGCCTTGCAGGTCAAAGGCCAAATCAGAGCTGCAACACACAGACCATGTCAAAACAGAGATATTCCACTCATTTACCCACTCCACATCCCCTTCTACTGAACCATCAAAATAGTTCATACACGTTTCTCTGTGGCTAATGATTCATTTCTTTTCACAGATGGAGAGCCTACCTTGCAGCAACTAAAGCTCCAAAAATCATGGCAAGTACTGTAAGCTGAATAGCCTGAGAAAATGTCTTTCTGAAAACATAAAGATAAGTTCATTGTTAGTTTATATAGTTTATTTTTGGTTTTGATATTTCAGGTAAAAAATGGAATGAAAACATACTTTAGCAGAATCCCCTCTGCCAGCATTGTAAACAGAATTGAGAATCTTCTGAGCACTGTGAACATTGGGAGACTTGGAGACAAAAAAATAGGCTACATGATAACCAAGTAGTACTTAATTTCAAATGAACAAAAGGTCTTTCTCCACTTTGGTAATGCTGACCATGCAATGAAAGTAGTGTTTCAAAGATTACACCCACCTGTTAACAGCTTGCACTTTAATCTGACTGCACTGTATGATGTAGGCCTATTTGTCCTTAATAAAAGCACTAAATAGTAAATACTGTATCTAACACCATATATTGCAATAACGGTGTGTTGATACACACGTAATGCATTAGACAATGATTCCAAGAAGTTACATTCATTCCGACCATAAACTGTTTGGGGTAGGCCTACTTGTGTGCAGTGTAGTGTGATGTCTTACTTCAGTTGTTTTGTCCCAAACAGTCCTGATATTTGATTACCGACATAAAGAAGTGGTAGAGGAAATGTCTGCATGAAGAATGATTTGTTTGAAAAACATGATAGTGTTATTGGCACAAGCGTCACATTTTGCTCTTGCAGTAAAATAACGATTATACTTGCAACTGATCTATGGAAATCTACTACTCTTGCAAAAAAATCTAATAACATTTTTGTTCAGGCTATGTGTGACAAGATTTGATCTCTATGGGCTGGATGCTGATATTCTGTGACTCATGTCAGAATACAAATGTATTCATGTGACCCAGAAGCCACAAGCACAGACAAATTACACATAAAATCACATGTGATGACTTCAGAGCAATAGTGGAGAGCAATGATGCCATGACATAATGGACAGTATAGGCTGTTAAGACTGTAATAGGGCCACACCTTTTTGTTTACTTGCAATGAATGAAGGTGTCTCACTCACCTTGCGTGGTATGCTTTTATCAAAGTCAGGGAAAGTTATCACTTTGAACGTTTTTCCCATCCCCAACACAATGACAGTGGCCAGCATCTGAGAAAAAACAATCAATCACTGTTAGAATGCCTGGCCCTGCAGTTTTATCCTCAAAGGAAATATTGCTGAATCACGTACCTGTCCAATTCCCACACAAAGCGACGAAGGGAATCTGCAACAAACATTTGCTGCGTCAAGACGTGCATTTTTTTTTTCAATGCTACCCAGTGAAATTTCTCTACGACTCAGCAAAAGTAGGTTTATGATGGCTTTATAGTCCGCTAATATCAAATTCAACATGAAACACCATTGCATTGCACAATCTTGGTGACATATTGCCATACATTTTTAGTCTGGGCAAAAGTTTCGCCTAAGTTTTTAGCCTACCTGTAATTCGTCAGGACACTTTTGTTCACGACAACAATAAAGAACGAGCTAAGTCCATAAAACCCAGCTGCAAAAAGTTTTAGAAAAGCAGACGTCATGGTGGAGGCTTTTCTTCTCTGCCCAGCATGCAAGGCAAAAGCCACATTGACTATGTTCTGACTTCGGTGCTCCAAACTTCCGCAACAATATTCGACTTTAGACTCCCATGTTCTGTAATCGCAGAACGGATTTCGCTTCTGGTCACTGGATTGGTTTAAGAGTGACGTATCCGCTCACGTGATCTGAAGTGTTCCCTGTATCTCGCACCATACTCATGTTTTTATATGTTCTGAGGTTAATGTACTCACTAATTTACAAAAGGGCAGTGTTTCTCTTCTCCCCTAAGTTGACAGGATTCACAGAACTTCCTCTAAAGCTATTTACATTAAAGGTTTTACCATGCTTTCTCAGGAAGGCTAGGAAAGTGAGTAGAACAAGACTGGCAGACCTGTCAAGTGCAGGGTGAGGTCCCTGCGAGTTTGCTAAGATGGGAGAATGACGTTTTGCCACATTAAATGACTTGAATCCTTCTTGGATGAGACCACCACACTTATAGCTACGAAGCTATTATAAAGTAAATAACATAGGCTACATCTGATTTAGACAAAAGCAACAAATGAACATGAAAGGAGCAACCCCTGATGAAATACCTGGTAGTAGATAAGAAACATGTAATTATTCTTTTTGGGCAGCTTTTAAAACAAGCAACTAGTGAGAATTTCATCATTGGATAGGCGTGCCCATGTTCCTCCTATCCTCTTATTTCGCCACCTGAAAATGTCCAAGACCGAACCAAACAACACATTTACAGCAGTGAAATCCAGTACAATCTGTGGAAATAAAACCAATACAAGTGATGTTTTCTCTTTTTAAAACCACTTTTGACACCAATCCACACACTACTCACGGTGGTGTACATTTAACACCTCTAAGTACTTTATTGAACAGGGATGTTTGCAAGTCTCATTTGTCCAAAACAAAATAAAATATATCAATGTCACCCATGTCTGCATGACCAATACGGCTCTTCGATTGAGAATCAAGATCTGAAACTTTTCACAAAAGAACACAAGTGCTTGGGATGAGAGTCAATCTACAGCCCTGGAATTTAATTTTCCCCATTTCACTTTCCTTGTGTTCCATTGTTCTGTCTTAACTTAATACGCTTTTGATCACACGTGAGCCAAGTGATACTGCCATTGCCCAGGTGCAATATCAGACATCCAGATATGGGCAAGACTGGCATTTATTCTTTTAATAGCACTCTATTGTTCCACACTGAATTATTGTAATTCTGAGAAATTAAAAAAAGGAAAACAAAAGGCAGAGACCACAAAGAAGGGGGTGGGGGTTGGGTCATAAAAACAATCCTCATTGTACTGTTGACAATTCGTGCGTATATGCGATAATGGGATATGTTATTACTAAGTGCAAGATAAATCCACAATATAACCTAGAAAATAAGCACTACAAATTATCAACACAAAACTAATTCAAGGAGAAACTGAGTTGCTTTACCTTGGGATCTAGGTTTGGGAGGATACGTTCATGGTAGATGAGTACTTCAAAATATAAGTCCTTATCATTCACACACTCACTCAATACACACGTACACACACTCAAACACACAACCAATCCTGCACACAAGCGCACACACATCCACACAAGCACAAATATATATACACACATTTCTTTTTCTGATAGTGGTCCTAAGGTTTCTATAAGACAACCATTACAACCTACAAGGACCAGCCTAAATTTACACTGGTCCATGGCTGCCTTTACAAGACCAGGGACACATCTCAACGATGGTCAGGGACAAGCACAAGTACTAAGACCACTGGTCCACACAACGACAAAACAAAGCTGTCAAAAAAGAAACAAGAAAAACAGTAGCATCTGCTTTCAATGGCAAGCGCTGAAAGAAAAAAAAAAAAAACAGACCAAACCCCACACGGCTGGATAACACCATGTCAGGGTTTTCAAAACTGTACACACAAGTATGCCTGGTCTTCTACAATTAAATGATTGGAAAATGGGAATGGAGGTCTTACTCCTGGAATATCACATCGCCCAACATTCCCCTATAAGTTTAGCCCAATGGTGATCCCCGAAATCCTCTTAAAATTTTAAAATCATTGTGTGAGGGTGGCGAGGCCAAAATGCTCTAAGCATAGCAGGAGCCAGCAACACACTTCAACTGTTTTGGAAATGCATACATTCAAGCAGCAATAAAAAATAAAATCATGGAGAATGCACAATCTCTGAAAAAAAAAATACTGTATGAAACATCCCTGCTATCATGTTTCTAAATACAAAAACTCTACCAATAATTTGCTTCAGTGTAACAAGAGAAGTCCATTTTGCTCTTTTTTTAAATTTCCTTTTAAAAGGGGTAGAATTCAGTCCTCAGTGTTAATGGTATTTATGACAGTCTGTATCATGGTTAAAATCTTTTTTTTTCCCGTTCTCTTTTTTTTTTTTAAGAATTGAAGGATCCGTAAGCATGCAAGCCTCGTAGAGGAGGGCCCGGAGGGGCATCTTGGGTGGCTGGTATCAGTGCTGGGATTTAGGCCAGGGCTGGGAAGGCCTCTGGGTCATCCACGTTGGGAACAGACACGCCACTCGCCTGTGGGCATCAAATGCAGAGAGACCACGTTAAAACACACCTTTAATCCAAGATGATGTGTCACTGAATATTATTATACGGTATTCTATATACCCAGATACATTTTGGAAAAGCCGTGGGTCTCAAGATGGGTTCTAGCTGTGCCAAGCACACAAAATCAACAATGAGGCTACCACACACTAAATGGATGAAACAAGACTTCCAACTGATGTCATGGTATTACACCCATGTACAATTAATTAAGCTAAGGGTGTTGTGCCAGCAATGGTATGGCAGAATCAGTTGGCATATCAAAGCCTTCCTGAATCCAGCAAGGAGAGGTCAATAACTTTCATGTTTATGTTTCTTAGCAGACACTTTTGTCCAAAATGACATAATAACAATTAACATTACAGCATCATTAAAAGTAGTCCATCTATATTGCACAGATGTCATGCGACAAGAGAATTGCACTGCTATTATTTAAATTTCGTAAAAAAAATAAGAATCCAACACATACTTTGTAATTGTTCCCCCCGCCCACCTTCTCAGATCGACCTCCGCCACGGCTTGGCCGGTTGCCGCCACCACCGCCGCCTCCTCCTCCTCCTCCCCCTCCTCCTCCTCCTCCTCCTCGGCCGCCCCTGCCTCCACGGGAGCCCCCACGGCCACGCCCAGGGCGGCCCAGGTCTCCAAAGTTGATCTCCAGCTGAGAGGTGATGTCATTGGCTGGCTTGCGGAAGTGATGCTCTCCTGCTCCATCGTCAGCACCCTGAGAACCAAGACAAAAAACATGGGCCATTGAGGGTGGCAATGGGTAACCTGCACAGGTCTATTGACATTAACCACAGGGAGCGGTTTATTGTTTTCATTTAACCGAGCAACAGTAACAACACCGTTATGACCGTTAATTCAAGTTAACCATCATGGATCTATGTCCCATGCAGCAGTATTAATGGGTCACTGAAACATTATTCACACAGTGGAATATCACAGAGAGACTGTAGCAGCGTGGCCCTCACCTTCTGGTATGCCTCGGCTTCAGCTTCTCCAGAGTCAATCAAACCACCACCAGCTTTCTGCATTACATCAAGAGAGTAAATGATTGCAATGATTCATACACCTTAATATTTATTTCAAGGACCTTATGAGATGAGCTAAGATAAGCTTACAGAAGAAATGAGTCACACCCCATTAGTGTAAACTACACAGCCAATACACAGACTTGGTGTAAAGCTCTCCCACAGATTAATAACTGACACATGAAAATGTTAACCATAAACCTGACTTGTGTCCAATCAGAGCCGTATATATAGAGTTTGGTGGCCTGGGTGCCATTCCGAACTTAGTCCCGCCCACAACATTTGAGGTCAGGACGTTCGGTCTGGCATTACTCCATTGTGGAGCAAGTATGCTCGCCCGAGATCGGGTGGACCAATCAAATCAGGCTTTACGATGATGGACAGGTGAGCAACAGCGCCTGGTCATCACGTCATCTGAGCACGCTTAGATTAGGCTTATGTTTGAAACAAAAACGCTGTGTCTAGAAGAATACGGCTTTTAAGACCCCATATGGAAAATGCATATTATTTAATGAGATTTTATCACTGAAAACGATTATTTCTGAAAACTTCGGCCAAAGTTGAGATGTGGGAAAACTCATGGTTTCACTTTCATCAAGGGAAAACAGCACTGTTGCATTGCGACATGTTCCCTCGTTCGTTTGAAATCTCTGATTGACCACCTGTTCGAGGGATCTGCTACAGCCTTTCCCAGCTGTTTAACATGTTTGTAGCATATCAGTGTTCAACAGAATTATTTTTAAAAACGGAGGGGATATAGGCTATCAGTTTTTTCCTAATAGCCTACCCTACTACGTATCATTTTGATTTCGCTAATGAGTGTTGTAGGCTAGGAGTTGTTGACGGCACTAACTTTTACAAAAGACTAGAAAACAATGTTAAGGCATTTGTGGAGAAGAAGGATGATTCATGTGCTTTCTTCCTACACCTCACGGTAAGCTATTTCGTTGCTCTGATTGGTTAGGTCTATCCAATTAAGTGCAGAGGCATTCCCCCCCTGTATCGGTTGAAACACGCCCTATATATTCTGACTAAATTGAGTATGACTACGTCAGGCTAAGAGTTTGGCCAACTAGGGAATCAAATGGGCGCTATGTTGGATACCAATATATCTGTATTGGCCTTTTACATATTGACAAACGTTGATAACAATTGTATGCCTGATATAATGGTGAAAATAAGCAATTTATTTCAACATAGCATATTTGCCCCATTGGGTTACACTGTAGTCATCTGACATTGGTATCCAATAGGGCTGCATGATTTGGGGAAAATATCTAATTGCGATTTTTCTGACAGATATTGCGATCGCGATTTTTGAATATCAATGAATTGATTCAGTTCAATATTCTAATGTCGCTTTAACTTGTGCCACCCCTGATTGGTGAGCACGCCTGGGGCACAAGAAGCACAGCACCCTCGACCGACTATGAAGCTCACCAATCAGAATTTCTGTGCCCCTCCCACACTGCATAGACCCACCAACCAGACGTGGCATAGACAAGGAGGATGAAATTAATATAAAAGTCAGAAATGTGACAAAAATAACTACACACGATTATTTTATAGCTTTTGCGATTAAGTAATTGCGTGCGATTACGATTGCGATAACTGTGTAGCACTAGTATCAAACATGGCGGAGTTGGCCAAACTCTCTCAATATAATGTCCAAGGTGTGTCTAGCGCCCACTATTGTGAGAGAAGAGAACACGCTCTTACCACAGCGACATCCTCGCTCTTGGACTTGTGCAGCACGTATCCCTTCTTCCATTGGCCGTCGTTGCCTTCGTTGGGCTTGCGGATGTTGAACTCTACCTTGGTGCGCTCCTTGTTCTGCATAGCTTTCCATTCGTCCAGGGTCATTTCCTTGGGTCCCTCTTCCTTCACTTCCTCCGCTTCATTTTCCCTTCAGAAATAGATGAAAACACACAATGCCCAATGCTTAAACAGTCTCCTCCCCTCTTAACAACATGATTCACACTAATTTCTTCACAACCACAAGACAGACCCGCTGTGTGTCCAACCATACTGCTCGTATACATTGGGGTCATTGCGTTGGGGCATATTAGAGGCGCACACTCACTTATTTTCAGAGTCAGCAGGCGCATGCTCCTCTCCTTCATGGGTTTCCTCATTGGTAGCCGTTGCATCCTGTTCACTACAACGCGAAACACAGCACACCATTCACGGCCGTGTCATTCTTTTCCACTAAAGCATTTCTTTGCTACTGGTTACTGCTACTGAACATGCAAAACAAAATTGTAGACTTCACAACAGAGAAATAACAGTGTTACATGGCTGAAGATACATCGGTATAGATGCTATAGGGAAGACTAGATTACTTTTACTGATGAAAGTCTTTGGAAGGGGAAATAGATGTGAGCAACAAACATACTTAGCTTCATCCTTCACATTGCCCCAGTTGTGCGATCCACTCCCACCACGCTTCTCCTCAGATTTCTGCCTGTTGGCATAAGGACAAAATGTTGCAGCTTACTTTGTAAAAACATTTCTGCATCCATTCAAGCCTGAAAAAAACACACTGTAGTTCAGCAGGAAAGCAACACTCCTGAGACCTGAGACCAGACCTGAAGTCCCATCAATACATGTCACTTCCAACTAGGGGTGGGCAATATACCGAATATACTCGATATACTGCAGTTTGCTGTATCTGAAATACATTAAAGTGCTATATCACAAATATCGAGTATTTCACCGTCATCATTTGCTTGCTTTAGCATTTCGTGTCCCATCTCTCTGCGGGCAGATTAGGCTACTGTCTATGAGTGCATCTGACTCAAACCTGTCTCAAAACTAAAAAACACAACCGTGTCTTATTTATCAACCAATAACCAAACGACTAATTAAGAAATGCACCACACGGTACCTTACCTTCTATCCGATGTAAGCCATCATCATTCATATGGAGACATATCAGTGACAGATTGAAACAAACTAAATGTATTTGGAAAGTTCACTAAAGCCATGAAGCCATGCAAAAACTCTTTTTCCTGAAGAGTAAACAGACAGAGAGGCCTTTCAAAGAAGCAGGGGGCAGAAGAAGAGCCAAATAACAGGCCCTGATGAATGCTTTGCAAATAGGCTGAAATAAATTAATTGACATACCCTATTTAGGTGTGTTGACATTTTTGCATGCACACTTTTCCCTATGATAAATTTTCATAGTAGGCTACTGGCAAGAATTCAAAACTACTTTCACCCCTGCCTTCACATGCAAATATAAAATGACATGCCAATATAAAATAAAAACCACCTGTGAATAACCAAGAATGTTTTAATGCAGATATTATGTTCAGGGATGGGACTGGTATGATTTTTGCAATGTAAGCACATAATGTATCGGAACTCCCCCTATTTCCACCGGTCCCGTATTTCCACCGTCTTGCGTGTATGTGTCACTTAATATCCATTTCTATACAAACCAAGACAGCGGACTCCTAAAGAAACGCAACCACCCACAACATAGGTGTATCTAAATTAGTTATGTACCAAAAATGACATTTTACCGTGACTCGAAGAGCTGTAAACAGTGTTGTAAGGCTGCGTGTACACAACCGCTTGGAGCTCCAGTGGAATTTGAATTTCACAACGAGAATTCTCAGTCTAACCGTTCATGAAACGGTGTAAATAGGCGACCCATCAGGCCAGCACTATAACTCCGAGCGTGGTAAACAAAATCGGATATTTCAGGCAGTAAATGCTCCCGTTAAGAACCAAACCAGATTTTGTTCAAATCTACACACCTATGGCTACTGAAAAATGTAAGGTTCATTTAGTAAATGTTATTTTGAAGTGTTCTAAAACATCGTTGTTTTAGAATTTCTGAACAAAAGTGGTGATAATTGGGGGTGTTACGATAATAATGTAATTTATGTAAGCACATAATGTAATCTAAAAACTGCTGCCCTGAAAACAATGCAACAAATCTGGTAGCTAGTATTCTGTCTATAATGGGGTGGAATGGAAAAGTGACCCTAAACTTTAGTCTGGTAGTGTAACCCCAGCGATCATCCATAACTTACGTTTTGTCACTGCTACTGTGTCGGTCAAATTCGCGTTTGCCACGTGAGTCAAAGCCATCACCCCGTCCCATTCCACGTCCTCGGCCGCGCCCCCCGCGTCCTCCGCCACGTCCACGTGGAGGCCTGTCTGCAGAGGGTCTACAGAAGGGGAAGGGTTACAGTTATGAGTGCATTAGAGAAAGAAATGTCCCATAAATGTCTTGGGTAGTGGTCATTTATCTAGGCACACACAACTTGTACCCATGCTACTATTTTATATTGATTTAAATTAAATATTTGTCTGTCTATATCCCGCCAACCCACGTGGCATTTCTACATAATTTTGCAGATTTGTAAATGGCTCCCTTTCTATGCAGGTGCAATTGCCACATGACTGAAAACAGCGTGTATAACACTCCATCCAATATGTTTTGGAGAAAACAATACTTACTTGTCCACTGGGAATTCGCCTCCTTCTGGCTTGTCTTCAGCTGGTTTGTCAAAGCGTCGCTCACGTGGGGGTCGTCTGTCTGGCCTTCTGTCACCTTGACGACCCTCCCCCTGACCTCCCTGCTGCTGGGAACCAGCCTGTCCTTGCTGCTCTTGCCTCCTACCAACTCTCCTCATGCCTAAAAATAGATCACAACCCCAAATAACTCCAGATCACAAACGCAAGGTATGTGGAATGCATTCCAAACGTGTTTTAGCGTTTGGTAATTCATATGTAAACAATATCCAATTACTAACAGTTCCCATCAAGATCTCTCAAATTTAGCATTGTTCACCGAGACAAAAACACAGGGGAAGAGCACAATATTTTCAGTTAAGTTATTTTGAAAACCTGTGTTGTCATCTGACAGACATAGGATTGACATATTGTTACGCAGAGCTAGGAAATGAGCCAGCACCACACACACGGCAGACCAGACTTAACGCCTCTTGAAACAGGTATATCAAACTTGCATTTCAACTCGAAAGGAATGTATCGTGCTTATTACAACAACAACACACACACACACACAAAACAAGCTAACGTTAGTGTGCGACCATTATAACATTAAGACTGGACTGTTGCTTTAGATGCCTCGATCACTTCCAAAGCAACACAGCTTGCGAACCTGGTAGCCTGAAACTCGAAACAAAATACGGGCTACATTATCTTGGGCGTGATAATGTATCGCTGGCTACTTGGCTCGCTTGCGTACTGGCTAACGTTAGCTAGGTGGCTATCCAACTAAAACATCCTGCTTGACAGTTATAGCTAGTTTGGTAGCAGCTAATGTTAGCTAGCTATCAAAGCAGTCGAGTCAACACACTGCGTGTAAACATGCATTGACGCACATATCTAGCATCACTTGTCAAATCACCAGTCTTTGCCATTCTAGTAGACTGTTGAAAGGGAGGGAGTCGACAGTATAGGAAATAATTACTTCAAGTCAAACTATATTGAGATGTCCTCTAACTTGTTCATAACATCAGACAGGAACCATGTTGACCTCATGATATTTTTTTCACTGTGGATTCATCCACGTTTTAAGCTTAGCTGCAGAAGTATTTCAGAACAGACACTTACCCTCCTTCTTTAAAGGTACTGGAGCCTGCAAGTCCTCCTTCTTATCGAGCAAAGGGTTCTTCCTATCTTTTTGTGACTCTTTCTTGGGTTGCTTGGCAGCTTGCGCCGCGGTCTTCGTAGAACCAGAGGCGGCCCCATCTTTTTTCTTGTTCTCTGCAGCTTTGAGTATTTCAAACGGGTCCGATTCATCATCCAATAGTTGGTCGAACCGATTG
This sequence comes from Alosa pseudoharengus, assembly GCF_046254945.1. NCBI lineage: Eukaryota > Metazoa > Chordata > Actinopteri > Clupeiformes > Clupeidae > Alosa > Alosa pseudoharengus. Next base: position 43,863,294 of record NW_027468663.1, read on the forward strand.
GTTACGACGCAACCAAAGCCTTCTTGCAGATGTCCGGGCATGATGGCGCCCCTTCAACGGGATTCTCCTCCGATTCTACGAGGCTTGATGCGAATACTTCGGGGTAAAGCTGCCACAAGATGGCCAGGGAAGACACCTCCTTCTCTTCCGGTACGCTCAACATCCGGGACATTGGCTTTGGCGCCATGTGGGGTATGTAGTTCCAGAGAATTTGTCAATTCAAACAGGTTAGACAAATTTATTTTACCTTTAAGTCCAGATTTTATTGAAGTTTTTTTGTCTCAACATGAAAATTATATATTTCTTGTACAGTTTTGAGACTTGGACTCAAGAAATGGTGAGACTCATCTGTTCACCTTGCACAACAGCCTAATTATATATTTTATGGTTTGTAGCCTAGCCTGTATAGCCTAGTCTATTTTTTGTTCAAAATTCATATTATTCATAGTTGATATTTGATGTTGTTATTATTTATATTGTTGGTAATATTGTTATGATGCTTGTAGGCTCATTATTTAGTAGGCCTGGCTTTAGACAAAAGGTCTGCCAAATACAGGCCTATAACCTATGCAAATTGGATGTAATTCGGATTTAACGTTCCCAAAGGGGCACGCAAGTTTCTGAGTGTTTTTGTAAATGAATTGCAATTAGGCTACTGAAACAGCCTACATTCCGTGATGCCGCTCGGTCTAAAACCTTGCAGTCTGTGGACTGAATTACTAACAAATTAGCAGCTCTTTCGCAAATGGTTCAGCAAATTGATCCCATGCAAATAGCTTAATCTAAACAAAAATATAGCCTAAGTGCCTTCAAAAATAGGGAGCGCGTGGATGGGTTAATTGAATGTAGTCAGGCTTGTAGCCTTCTCAACTCTTATCCAGTCTATTTTTGAGTGTCTTTCTCATCTCTGTTTGGCTGGGAGGGGGTGCTAAAGCTGAGGACATGCTTGCATTACAGTGCTACCCATTTCAGTAGGGCAGTTATATCTTCGATTCGCCCGAATTTGTAAGCGGTGGGAGCGGCCACTTTAAAACAAGATAACTGCAGTTTTGACCTTGCATACAAACGCGATAATCAAATGTGACTACGATATCATATTGGCGAGCTGCAGACACCCAGGAACTTTATGAAGATTACAAAAATATCATGCTATTTGCCAACCCACTGGTCACGCAGTGTCGGATATTTCTTGTGCTGGTTCTCTGTTGGAGAGGCGCTCCATCCCCAGCGCTTTCCGCGGGGTGCCCTGAGCGGTGCGTGTGCGACGAACAACTCGTTGTCCAGTGTTCGGGACAGCGACTATCTACCTTCCCAACCAACCTGCCCCTTGCCACGCGGCAGCTAATTATTTCCAACAATAATATGGATGAGCTGCCAGCCCTGCAGCTAAATTATTTATCCGATTTGGTGTACTTGGACTGCAGCAGCAACTCAATCCGAGAAATATCTGAGTCCACCTTTGGAAATCTCCGCAAGCTTGTCTACCTGGATTTGTCTTACAACATGTTTGTAAAGATTGAGGACCAGACATTTGGCCCCTTGGCAAGTTTGGTGATGTTAAGGTTAACGGACAATCCTTTGCTTTCAGAGATACACCCATCGGCGTTCGTTGAGAACGTTGCGCTTCAAGTGCTTGACCTCAGTCGAAATAATTTGACCATGCATAATGTTACGTCGCTGATAACTCTACCTGCTCTACGATCGCTCGGTATAAGCGGGAACCCATGGAACTGCGCGTGCGATATTGAGGACCTTTGCTTGTGGATGCAAATAGACACCTTTAGATTCCAAGGTATGCTTGTCTGTAAGTGGATGTCAGAAATGTTGGCAGGTAGCCTACATTTGTCCTCCTTAGGCTACCCAGATTAAACATAGCTATAAACCAATTTTGTGTGTTTCAGAGAAGGCTATTGGTTGAATCTGACCCCATATGAGCATCAGTATAGATAGGCTAGAACTTCAGCAGTTTGTTTGCCTGAAGTTTTCTGCAAGAACTCTTAATTATTCACCAGGATCTCAGTTTCAGAATGCGTAATTCAATATGCCTAGGGTTGGGGTAGTGTCACCCAATTCCCCTAGACTGTAAAATGTTGCTCAGAGAGAAGAAGCCTCAAGTTAATGCCTCTCCTATTTTCTTTCCCAAGAAAAACAAATACATCCAAAACACCATAACATCAAGCCCCCTCCCCCATTTGCGAACTGATTCCCTAATGTGCTGGCCTAGTTGAAGTGCCTAGTTGTGCTGGCTGTTTCTATTTGAAAGGACACAGAAAGAGAAAGTAATATGCGGTAGATGATATCATGCCATATTGTCATTCATGTCTTTTGGCTCCTATGTTGGGAAATAATATCCCAGACAATCCAAAGAGAAAATGAGAGCAAAGGAACCTAGCCCCTTTTCAGCACTGAAGATTAACATATCATTATGTAAGCAGAGGCTGAAAATAGCTGTTTTTGACAGGGACGGTTTGAAGTCAGCTGTAAGGCGGTTGAGTTTAGCAGAGGTACTTAGCACATGATGGGCTATAAAGAAGATTACAGTTCACATTTTTCTGAGTTTTTTATTTTTTATTACAGAATACTTAATGTAAGCATGCAAATGGAAGGCTTATGAAAAGCAATATTATGACATTATCATAAAAATTGATTTGCATCTCAGCAGTTGCCTCTCAAGCATATACTTTCCCAGTGAGGTATAGACACATGAATAATCTTCTATCAGACAGAAACACAGCATTTCAGATGAGAGGGGTATATGACTAATTATTATCATATCAGTTAGGTTATCATGCTAAACAACAAGTCTCCTTACTCTTTTAAACTGATGTGCAGTTGAAGTCTTGATGTAGATCATGTTTATTCTCCTGAATCATATCACTGAAAGTATAGAAAGAGCAGGAAATATTTTAAGAGACTATGTAGCCTACCGCATAGAAACTCCAATTCCTGCTTATAAATTCCACAGAATGTCCAAAATTAGTGCCACAACATAGTATCTCAATCCACACTCATCCTCATATGCAGTGGCACAAATATGTGTACTACTTCAGTGACCCAAATCTGCAACAACAAGTATTCCTTGTGGCACCCAAATGTGTGTGTGTGTCCCCGCATTGCCACTTTGACATTACACACTGCTAATATGTCTATTTTACATGTGTGTGAGTGTGTGTGTGTGTATGTAAAATGTCTGCACACAAAATGCTGCTCCCAAACTGATTTAATGCACAGATGCACATGCCCACAATTAGTTCTCATATGGGCTCGGTTGACAGTTGCAGCACCCCTTATGGATGGAATTTCATGTAATTTGACCTTGTGACCAATATACCTCAAAGAAATATGTAGTCTTGGGCACAATAGTTTTAGGAAATCTTTCTTTCCGAACTTTCATTTGCTTTTGGTCTCCGCAGCTTTTAGAGGGGTCCCTAATCCTTATCAGCCTACTGGGGCTACATGCTAGGGCTGGGCGATAAAACGATAGCGATATGTATCGCAATAGACAATCGATATCAATAAAAAAAATAAGTACATGCAATTCCACCAGAGTAGGCGATAGAAGTACCTCAACACAGACTCTCAATGAGTCTTTGCCCCGTGCACACACACTCTCTCTCTCTCTCTCTCTTTCTATCTCTCTCTCTATCTCTCTTTCTCTCTCCCCCTGTCAACAGGCACATCCCTCCTCATGCACATGTAATCCAAACATGCAAGACGACTGGCTAAATTGCTATTAAATCCGGTTGGCATCATTAGCACGCTGCACGAATTTGTTCAAAAATGTTGCATTCAAATTGACTGCTAAGTTCTAATCATCTCAATCCCGATGCAAATGGAAAAGTATTTTCCAAGACTCAAACGGGCTTGTCCCAAGGAGAAAAAGTATTTATTTGAAACTTGAAGGAGAATTCCGGTGTGATTTTGACCTAAAGTGTGTTGAAACATAATACGGAGTGTGAATGTACTGTATGTCTCATAGCTCATCTCGGCTTGTCCCCTGCACTCAGAAATCTGGCGCTAGTTAGCCAATGCTACCAACAGTTTTTCATTGGGGGGTGCTTCGGGCATCGGCCTAGCCATGCAAATAAATCACGAGTACGAACGAACAGGTATGATAAGGGATAAGATTCCAAAAATAATTCAGTGGAAATGCATGGATTCAGTTGCTTCCATGCATTTCCACGGAATTATTTTTGGAATCTGATCCCTTGGCTTATCATACCTGTTCATTCGTACTCGTCGCTCCACTTATCGTGACTAAATTCAAGATGGCATCGAACGGTAAAATTCCTTAAAGTACTGTCTGTATAAATCGTCTTGTAAATAAACTACCAGTGCTTTTTCAAAGTTCTTAATGTCTCGTTTTAAATGGCAAGGCCCTCGGAAGTCTACCAATGAAGTATGGAGCTACTTTGAGCCTCGTAAATTGTGTAAAACAGTGATTTATTTGCATGGCTAGGCCGATGCCCGAGGCACCCCCAACGAAAAACTGTTGGTAGCATTGGCTAACTAGCGCCAGATTTCTGAGTGCAGGGGACAAGCCGAGGTGAGCTATGAGACATACGTTCACACTCGGTATCATGTTTCAACACACTTTAGGTCAATATCACACCGGAATTCTCCTTTAAACACACGTGGGGAAACTGAACAGTCTAACCAGTAAACTATGATAAACTAGCAAATTAAATATTTCCAGGCTTCAACCAGTGCTGCTTTTCATTCAGACTTATGTGCACATTTATTTATTTGAGTGTTTTTCATGATTGTGTTGTTATTTCTTTTCCCTGTTTGCTTTGATTGATAACTGAGGTGATTAAAATCAGAGGAAGGTTAAAGGACAAGTTCGCTATTTTACACTTAAAGCCCTGTTTTCAGATAGTTTATGATTAAATCGAACGTTTAAGATTGAAAGTTGGACACATGCTGCTGTCCTGAGAATTTTCAGTTTCTGTGGTAGCACCCCCCACCTCCACAACGGCTGCATAGGTACACTGGAACAATCCTTCCTAAAACGCATTAAACTTTCATTTACAAAGACGTGAAACTCACCGAGTGGTCAGGGGTGTTCACTAATATGGTCACACAAAAATCGCTGCAAAAGATGGTTTCCAACAGGTGTTTTACCATTCGTTGTAAAACTGTGGAACTATTTTTCCAAACGCCTCACACCCGTACATTCTTCCGTTGAGAGCTTGAATAATAGACACTCCAGCCCAATTGGTGGCGATAATGCAGCTTACACCGTACACTTGCCAATTACAACCAAACCACTGGCATTTCATTGAATACACAGAAGAAGCAGAAGATCGCTGTTTGAAGTATTTTGCAACAGACAGCTAAAAATGGGGCGATTTTGTGCAGTTTCGAATTGCGGGAAAATTTGTGGCAAAAAAAGTTGTCACAGACTTCCTTTCAACGATCCAGAAAGGCTAAAGTTGTGGCTGGAATTTCTGGGGTTGGATGTGAGCACACCTGTTGAGGATCTGCAGAAACGGGATCACCGTGTCTCTGCGGTCTGCATTTTACTGAACTTCGCTGGAGGTCGAAAGAATTTGTAATGTCCATAACCTGTCATGTTCACATCATAAGCCTAACACTAACCCTAGCCTACATGAATAATTTGGCTACATGATTTTGTACGTTTACAATTTTTTTGGCTGTGGAACTTTCATGATGAAAGCCTACGTGAATCATTACGTTATCATTCACATCGTGCAAGTTCCAAGACATTTTAGCATTAGCCATGGACGTGACAATAATTTGGATAGCGTAGCCTACAGTATGATACCGCGACTGCATAAGACTACAAAAAGAATACAAACCCGTTTCCGGCGGCGGAGTAACACATCCAATACAAGTCAATAGAGTTGGACAAAAACTACGATAAAACCTGTTGGAAAGCATCTTTTGCAGCGATTTTTGTGTGAGCATATCAGTTAACACCCTTTACCACTCGGTCGAATTAAACGAAAGTTTAATGTGTTTTAGAAAGATTGTTCCAGTGGACCTATGCAGCCGTTGTGGAGGTGGGGGGGGGGGGGTGCTACCACAGAAACCGAAAATTCTCAGGACAGCAGCATGTGTCCAAATTTCAATCTTAAACGTTCTATTTAATCATAAACTATCTGAAAACAGGGCTTTAAGTGTAAAATACCGAACTTGTCCTTTAAGTTTAAAATAGTCTTTAAATCTTTTTTTCCCTTCTGGTCCTTATCTAAAAAAAAATCAATAATTATCGATATCGACTGATATGAAATGCTTATATCGTGATACAGTTTTCAGCCATATCGCCCATCCATACTACATGCCCACCCAGTTGCATGTGCCCCAGTGTTTCAGTTTCCCAGGAATCACCAACCAAAAACTGGCGGGATAAAAAACATTTCTCACAAAACATATGATTGTGATGCATTAGTAGCAGTCATAATAAAGAAAATATTAAATCAATTCCAGACCATAAAGAGTAAAGCCTGAATGGCTAATTGTGAGTGCATTGCTAATTGTGCACTAATTTGAGCTGAAGGATTTTTGCTCCTGAATGTTAATTTGGTTCTCCCGTTTTTGACCGTGTGCTTTTCTTCCAGATGAGGGACAGACGGTGTGTGAGGGCCCTCCGGACTTGCGGGGCCTCCGTCTGGCAGAGCTGGGTCTTCATCTGCGGACGCAGTGCCACCCAAGTTTGGGTCACCAGGACTATCTGTTCTTCATAGCTATTGGGTTTGTCATTTTTGCAGCCGGCACTGTACTGGCCTGGCTAACGGGAGTGGTGATGGTGGTTTTCGAGCGTTATGTGAAAAGGGAAGACGGCGAGCTTGATTCAGAGAGGGAAGAGGTGAAAGAGGAAGCAGGAGGATGACCAGAACTTGTGGGAAATCTAAATGAACTATGCAAGACCATCATGAAGTTTTTCTCAGTCGTTTGGTGCTTTTCTCAGATCAGAATGGAAATTCTCATAACTATTAGTTCAACCTCCACAACATTTAGTCATTTGTGCACATCATAGTAGCAATTTCTCCTTCCTCTGAACAAATTGCAAATGCTTTTGAACATGTATCAGTTGCTTTGTCATGTCAGTCAAAATGAACTATACTACTTATGGATGCTGAATAGTCGTTCCCAATAAAACGAATAGTCTTCATTTCATTGCTTGAGTCATTACATACAAAATTGGTGAACTAGTTATCAAATTCTGTCACAATGCTGTAGAATTGCAAAGAGCATATACAGTAAAACTGTGAAACGTACATATTCAGTGTCTTGTACTCACTTACTCCCCTAACTACAGCAATTTGTAACTTTACTTTTGTAACTTAGTTTTCAAATGGCTCTACAAGTACTGTATAGTGCTGTCTCGGGCATTTTCAGGTAGTGTCACCGAGTTCTGACCTTTTTTTGCATGGGAAAACACTGAGAGCATAAACTGTCGTAATGAAAACATGACAAAGCCATTTGACTATCTTGTTCATAAATGATGGTGTCAAGACTTCTCATTTTGATGACACTGGCAGTTTCATTGACATAAATACTTGCTTTTGAGGAATGGACTATCCATTTTGAGCAAGTGACGTGCTTTTGCAGATTATACACTAGGTTTTGCAGTTTGCACTAATTGTTTTGAGAAATGCACTAACTGCTATGCAAATGTTAATAGTGATGTGAGAAAAGCACCAAAGCGACTGAGAAAAACTGTAACATTTGCCAGAGACTGGAGAAAAAAAAACTCTGCCCCTTCTTCCCCCAGGCTGAGGCTTCTGAAGCATCTCCATCCATATGGCTGATATATTGGAAGCTCTATCCCTAAAAACTGTCGTATAGGCCTAATTAGCAAGACCTCTGAACTGTTACCCAGGTTGTTAAATAAGGCTATCTTCAGTGGGGCCTGTAGGACTACGTGACCACAGTAATATGCACTTTTTTAGCACAGTAGAAAACAATACATAGTGAAATAGTAAGCACAGCAGTCCTTCAACTGTGATATAAGTAGTATGATATTAAACGTTTGAATGGATTTAATACCTCTGCAATATTCTCTTCATACAGATCAAACGTGGTGTTAAAATGATATCACAATAAACAAATGTTCTACCAAATAATTTTGGCAAAAGTTAAATGAAGACCATTGTGGTAGTACATTATATTAATGTTTGTATAACATTAATGTATAACATCATACAATTAATACAGGCAATTTTATGATTGCTTATGTAACGGGTGCCAGCTAGCATAGCTGTGTGTGTGCAACGTTAGTAAACCTCACTCCCCGATGCCTTAAGAGTGGCATGAAAGCTTAGCAGCCTGGGCTTTTAGCTCGATTATCAGCACGCTCGACTCCCGATCCGAGGTGCTGCTGTTTCGCGGGTTTGAGTCCTGGCGTGTGCAGGGCTGAACCACATAGGTTCAACACAACTCAGGTTACACTTCATTTATGATCATTTGTATTTCTAAGTAAAGTGTGATGTCAACATTTGATGTGTTACGATGTAATGCTGCCTCACTTAACACTAACCTGTCATTGAATGACACAGAATATGTGACTGGGGTATTTGTGGTAGATTTTACAGCAGCTCTCTTGGCAATATGGTAGAAGGATGCCTTGCAATCACATGCTCTGATATACTTTAATAACAAACATATTCTGCTATGGATATCATGCCTGCTTAATGTTACTAAAATAGGAGTTTCCATACGCAATGTTGTAATTTGGTGCTTTTAGACAGCAACAAAGCCAAACACATTTTTTTGCATGTGTCTTAGTGATGTTCTGGAGGTATATCTATTTATAGTTGTTCATTATAATTCATATTCTGCTTTTTCAGATCAATAGATATTGCAAACAATGCCAAGGTCAATGGTCAATCTTTCAGGGAAGTGCTTGACAAACTGACAGCCTAATCTTATATAGAAATGAATCCACGTGGTGGTGAATCCATGTGTTCTTTACAAGAGGATCTATGTCTATGTCTGGCCAATCTGTTTCAGTACTGCAGCTGTCTTTGTGAGTTGTAAGGTTACAACCAGGTTGTAAGTGGTGTTTAAGCATGGTGCCATCTGTCCTTCAAATTTGTGGTGCACGTTTGAGCAAAATTTTGTGAGTGCCCAACCTTCATAGCCTAACACTTCTACAACCCCAAAACAGAAAAAGTTGGGACGTTGTGTAAAATGTAAATAAAAACAGAATGTCATAATATAGAAGTCTTGTAAACCCATATAAAAAGGACATAGACAACATATCAAATGTTGAAAATGAAAATTTGGACTATTTAATGGAAAGTATGTTCATATTGAATTTGATGCCAGCAACATGTTCCAAAAAAAGTTGGGATGGGAGCATGTTTACCATACCTGTCAACACTCCCGTTTTTCCCGGGTTTCTCCCGTATTTCAAGGTCATCTCCCAGCACCCTCCCGTTTTGTTATTTCTCCCGGAAAACTCCCGTAATTTGCATGGCCATCAAACTTCATTTTAAAATCATTGATCCATTCAGGTTGCCAGATTGTGTATGAAATACACCCCACACATACACAATCAATTAGTTTCAATTTCAAACATTTTGTCATAGGCTGGCATAACCTGGCAACCCAAAACCCAAATAAGGAAGCGGGTGCCGACAGCGCAGCCTGAGTCTCGTCGTAAGCAAGCGGGCTAGTTGAATGGCCTACTCCAGAACTAGCTGTTGTGAAATTGTTGGGAATTTAATTGATTTAACACATCACATAAACTATTATTGAGTGTTGTTGATACACTGAACTTGTGCCCTCGGAACCAAATCTGACAGCAAGCAGCTTTGGAGTTTTGGAAGTAGGTTGCAGGCAGGCAGCTGGTGGATACATAACTGGCATGCGTACATGTAAGGTAGGCTAATGGTAAGGTAAAAGCAACGACCGAAATGCAGTGTTGAAATGTATGAAACGTATTAAATATGCAAACACAGATCCAGTATAAACACTGACACCCCCCCCCCCCCCCGAAAAAAATCTCCTGTTTTTGGAAAGCTAAATGTTGACAGGTATGATGTTTACCACTGTGCTGCTTCACCTCTTCATTTAACACAATTTTGTAAATGTTTAGGAACTGAGAAGACCATTTGCTACAGTTTTAAGTATGAAATGTTGTCCCATTACTCACCGATATAGGATTTCAGTTGCTTTACAGTATGGGGTATTCTTAGTCATGCTTTTCATTCCATTATGCACCTAATTTGACAAATCTGGACTGCAGACATGCCATCTTAGCACCTGGACTCTTCCTCTATGGAGAAATACTATTTTAAGTATGAGCAGAATTCATTTTGGCATTATTTTCCTGAAATATTCAAGGTCATCCCTGGAAAAAACATTGCCTAGACGGCAGTATATGTTGATCAAAACCTGTATACATCATTCAGAATTGATTGTGCTTTGCCAAATGTGCAATATGCCCATGCTGTTGGCACTAATGCTCCTCCACACCGTCATAGATGTTGGGTTTCGAACTGAGCACTAAAATAGGTTGGATAGATTGGATACACGGATAGGCCCTCTCCTCTTTAGCCCAGATGAGTCCATGATTTCCAAAACGAAAGGCAAACTTTAATTGGTCTAACCACAGGACCTTTTTCTACGTTACCTCAGTCCATTTTAAACAAGCTCAGGCCCAGATAAGAGGGTGGTATTTTCTGTATCATGTCTCAATACAATTTTAGCTGTTACAATTTTGGCTGTAGTTTTGGGTATTAAGTATCAAACTGGGCACATAGACAATGGTTATCAGAGATTGTCTTGAGCTAATACAATGACAGGTCTGGAAACAGGTCTGGTGTTGATGCAGTGCCATCTGAGGTCTAAAAGACCACGACCATCCAATTTGTTTTTCAGCTATTTCCCTTGTTTGCAAAGATTTCTCTGGATTCTCTGAATAATATTATGTCCTGTAGATGATGAACTCCCTAAATACATCACAATTTCATGTTAAGAAGCATTAAAATGACATTGTTTCATCATTTGTGCACACAGGTTTACACAGAGTGATAAATACCCCTACATCTTTACTTCTAAGAGACCCTGCCTCTCTTGGATGCTCTTTTTCATACCCAATCGTGTTGCCAGTTACCCTAATTAGTTGTGAAACATTCTTTCTTTTGTTTTCTTTATCATTACACAACTTTTCCAGCATTTTGTTACCCCCGTCCCAACCTTTTTTGAAACATGTTGCTGGCATCAAATTCAAAATTAACATATATTTTCCATGAAATAGTCAAATTTCTCATTTTCAACATTTGATATATTGCCTGTGTCCTTTTTGCAACTAAATATGAGTTCGCGCAGCGAAGCGGCGGTCATATAGGTTTAGTCAGATTTTTTTTCTTTTTTTTTTTTTTTCCTTTTTCGCATGTCCAAATTTCCGTCAAGGATTCCCGGGACACTGAAAGACCGGGGTAGACGAAACTTGGTGGGCATGTAACCCCATATGGATAGCATGGAACCATCGTTTTTCGTTTTGATCCGTAGCCCCCCCGCTGGACTGTACCCCCCGAAAGGACGGTAGGGCAGACACAGTTTTCTGTGAATATCTCGAGAACCGTAAGGTTTAGGAGGACCATTTTTATTGTATGTTGATCTCAAGGGGCCATGTCAACCCATTCCATAACCACTCATTTCATGTATAGCGCCACCTAGTTAAACACAAAAAAGTAAAAATGAGGTGTTGTAATCGCAGGTATCTGTGACCTAACATAGTCAAAACTGCACGAAATTGGAAGTCTATGGTCATTATGACACCCACTGAATGCACGCCAAGTTTCGTGGAATTCCGTTCATGGGGGGCCACACAATAAATTAATTTATGTTACTATACACCAACTGGCCTGTAGGTGGCCGGAGACAGTTTTCTGTGAATATCTCGAGAACCGTAGGGCCTAGGAGGTCCACCTTTTTTTTGTATATTGTTCTTAAGGGGGCATGTCAACCCATCCCATTACCACTTATTTCATGTATAGCGCCACCTAGTTAAAAATTAAAAAGCAAAAAATTAGGTGTTTTCATCACAATATCTCTGGCTGACATGGTCAAAACTGCACGAAATTGAAAGTGTAGGATCATTATGACACCCTCCGAATGCATGCCAAGTTTTGTGAACTTTCGTTCATGGGGGGCCTTACAATAAAATAATTTATGTGTACATTTAGTGACCGTACACCAACAAGGATTCCCGGGACACTGAAAGACCGGGGTACACGAAACTTGGTGGGGATGTAACCCCACATGGATAGCATGGAACCATCGTTTTTCGTTTTGATCTGTAGCCCCCCCGCTGTACTGGACCCCCCGAAAGGAGGGTAGGGCAGACACAGTTTTCTGTGAACATCTTGAGAACCGTAGGGCCTAGGACAGGGGTGGGCAAACTTTTTGGCTCAAGGGCCACATTGGGTTTTGAAAATTGGCCGGCGGGCCACACAACCCCCCCCCTCCCCCCGACGACACACGCCTAAAAAAATACATTTTTTATAGCCTATAATTTAGTATGAAAAGTATTTGTTTTAAAATAGTGCTAATTTGTTTTAAAAATACTGCTAATTTTATGCTGTTAAACAAATGTATAAATTGTACACTATCGCTTTAAGACAGTCGCTTTAATTCACGTTTATTTCTCAATGATCTTCTGCCTGCTCCACTATGGCTAGTGCTGTACCTACGGCTGGGCCCTCTCACAGTTTTTAAATGGTCAGTAGTGGGAACTACTGTTGCCTTCATGATTTCCTTTTAAAACTTTCTTATAAGGAGGAGATATCAATTATCAACAATCACAAGCCAGCTGGAACCTGCGGCTCTCTCTCCCTCTCGTGAGTGCAGACGCTTTCCCAATTAAATGGATTGCATATGTTCACGTTAGATCTGCTGCAAAGGAGATAACTAAGAGTTAAATTAGTTTTACATGATGTTATCTCTATTTAACATGATGTTTTGACATTGACATTGTAAACGTTATCTAAGGAGAGTGAAAAGCAGTTTGCAGTAAAGCTAACCAACGTCTATCGCAGGAAAAAAATAGCGAGCAGCCTGATAACTAGCCTAAATGAAATGCTCGGCGGGCCGGATGAAAGTGCTTGGCGGGCCGGATCCGGCCCGCGGGCCGTAGTTTGCCCATCCCTGGCCTAGGATGACCAATTTTTTGCGTATGTTTGCCTCCAGGGGTCATGTAAACCCATTCCATATGCACACATGTGCATAAACAGATACACACGCACACACATACATTCACAGTAATCCTACGTATGACACATACTCACACAGTAGACATATATACGCATGCATGCACATGCACACACACAGGCACATAAACAGGCAAACACACAAGCACATGCACATGCACATGCACGCACACCCACACACACACATAAACATAAACGTGTACATGCACACAATTCAAGAATTTCTCAGAATTATGAACAGGCAAGATGGGGGTGGGGTTGTATAAAATCAATTTTACATGTAAAATTTATGAACTAATCATGTTTTGGTACTTGTTGTCTAGCAGATACCAGTTAGAATTGAGTGTGGCTAATGCAATTTAGTGAGACAGTTAGAATCATATAGGCCTTTCAGCGTGATTTATTTTGTCATATTTTGTACCGCTCTGCGGTACATCTAGTTACATTCTGTTTTTATTCACATTTTACACAATGTCCCAACTTTTTATGTTTTGGGGTTGTAGTTAGATGCATCTTAGTGAAGGACACAGTTCTGTTGCTTCCAAAGGTCATAGGACATTTAATACATAATAAGTCAGCTGTTTTGTTCATATTCACCACAAATATTAGCAACATACAAATGTTTGTGTGGCCTTGAAAAGACACTGGTTTCTGTCAGGTATCATTCAGGTATCATATTTTAAAACAAAGTGTCACACAGAACTATTTGTGAATGACCAGTCAGCTAATGGTAGTCTACTTTGGCCACTTGGTGCACCTGGTCAACATGGCCACTGTAAAACTACTAAAGAGTGAAAAGTGAGGCTAGAGAGGCTGATCAAGAGCAATGCCCCTGATGTATCCGGATTGTACTTTCTATACAAATTCAAAACCATTGCATATAAAACATGAGAATGATAGATATGATACTTTTTATTGCTACATACAACTGTTATGACAGTTTAATTACCAGTTCAGAGGGTCAAGAAATAATTTAGTTTTACACAATGAACAAATACTGTACATTATATAAACATCCAACATTAAGAATGCGAAGTGATAATGGTCTTAAACTTTTTAAGTAGTTAAAGGGACACCAGGCAAACCTGATACTTTTTCTCTACGAAACTCCCCCTCGCTCAGTCTGAAGCTCTTTTCCTTTTCTTTGCATCTTCTGTCAAGGGTTTTCGCTGCTTCTTCGCCGGCTTTGCCATTATACACACGTTTGCAACAATCGCTAGCGTTTCGTTAGCCTGCCTCTGTGCTGTGGATGCAGGATGTAAAATGATCCTGCTTCGGTCGGCAGGTACGATACACTGAACTTGCAAGCGGGATATTCTTCCTACAGGCAGTAGGGGCGGGCGAGAGAGTCTTCATTCGCCCTGTAATGAGTCATTTAACCATATACCGACTTACAAAGATGAGTAATTAACACGAAAACGTTACCTGGTGTTCCTTTAACATGGGACTTGTCTGATAGTGACTAAATTGATAAGACAGTGCCTGCTATATTTTCTTATGCTATTTCACAGCTATTATCTATCAAATGGACAACTATTTCAGCACACATTCACATTTCACAATAATATATAATTGTGTGTAGAAAGGGGAAAATTGGATTTAAAACTGGGTGGAGAACATTTTAAACCTTTAACATTATGTTGATGGTAGTTAAAGGTGCTCTAAGCAATGTTGGATAACGTCACTTCTGTCAAACAAAACAGAGAGCTAGCCCGCTACTCCCTCCCCCTCCCTCCAGTGTAATGGAAACTCTCCTAAACACGCATCTTGTCATTGATTTGCTGGAACAGTTTGTTATGCTTTTATGGTCCAGGCTGGACCAGCTTGTTTTTGCTGCCGTTTTTGGAGCCTGGGCTGTCCACAGAGACCGCGTTTTTTTAAAATGTATTCAGTGCCAAAGGAATCTGCTTGCATGTGAGACCATGTATGCAATACCAGGATTCCACTAAATCTTACTTTACTAAAACGTGTGTGTGACAAGCAGAGTATAGCCTACATACATCTGCACTCGCCTAGTATTTGAATTCATAGGCAATGACAAAACAAAGTCTTACACTCAGTTATTTACTTTCACTATTGACAAGTGGTTACAGGTGTTGGGTGTGAGAAATGTAAATTAGGTTTATAGGCCAGGTATACGTTTAGGGTATACGCCAGGTTTATTGCGTATACCCCCACCTACGTTTTTCTTACTGGGTCAAGGATCGAACCGGCAACCCTTCGGTTGCAAGCCCAAACCCCTAACCAGTAGGCCATGGCAGCCCCCGTGAAATGAACAAGACTTGCGTTGCTTGGCGCCACAATGTGCGGGGTGGTAGATAGAGAAATAAATCAACTCTTTTTGAGATCTCACCTGTTTTTTCTAATAGCCCTCTTCTTGTCAGCCCAAGTCCAATTTCAGTTCAAGTGGAGATCTCAAATTACTCTCAATCTATTCTTAATTTCTATTTTTCCAAAGGGTCTCCTTAGGGTCCCACTGGAGAAAGGGCTATAATTTGATTGGCTTTAGGGCTCAAATATCGACAACCTTTTGCCAAAATGGCAGAACGTATAAAAAAAGTTCACTTTTCAATGTAGAGTCTACAGCCACACCTTGATGTCTACTGACATCAGGGCATCTGTCTGTATACTGTATGCTGCACCGCATTTTGGGGACAACCACTTAAAGTTGACGTCCATTTTTACAATACCATCTGTTTCGTTGGTTCAAGAGCTATCAGCAACTGTCCGACATGAAATGTGAGCTATCTCACGTGGGAGCTGGTCACAAGGCTGACAGTGTCCAGGACAGGCAGAGGAAGCTCTCCACTCTGATGTATTTAAACACTGTTCCGACACTCCGTAGACAGCATGCTAAAGATCAGCCCTCTCTAGAGCAAGAGAAGAGAGATGCATGAGAAACAAATATTGATGTGGTGACTCTTAAAAGTGATGTTGTACCACAATATATACTGTATGTATGCTTCTACACATGGTCTTGTTCAGTCTCGAAACACTAACATACCTTTCTCGGCGGGCTTGCTCAGCTTGTTCTGAGATACCCACAATGCTCTCTGCTAGCTTGCGGACATCGTCATGAGTGTCGGGGTGCAAAATGAGGCTCTTTAAAATGTCCAGGCCCCCCTCCTCCTGGAGCATACTGGCATACTGGGAGGCTGACAGAGGACAAAGATAATGTACGAGACAATGTCAAACAAATTCATTCTTTGTCTGGGAAATCACAAGGTCTAACCCTAACTACCAATATCAAAGATAGATAGATAGATAGATAGATAGATAGATAGATAGATAGATAGATAGATACTTTATTGATCCCCAGGGGAAATTCAAGGTCTCAGTAGCATACAGACAACACACATTAACTAACAGCAGAAAAAGTAATTAAAAGTATATAATATAAAAACACAACTAAGCAATAAGGACAGTAGAAAATAAGGATATACTAAATATACTAAAATACAAATTATACTAACTAACACTTAATCTAAATCAATTCTAAAAACAGTATCCACATAGTGGTGATTAATCAATCAAAAGGCGCTTGCAATGACTGAGGCAGGGACTGAGGGCTGTATTTTGCACACCAGCACATGGCGTAAAACTCGTTTTCCACCCGCGCAAAGTTTAATTCGGTATTTTGCACGTTTATTTTTTTCAACATTGCGCCCAGGGGTGTGGCAATTAACAACCTAGGGACGGGCCTGGCGCGTTGTCTAAAAATCGCTATCGACCTAAACCTGGTCAGAAGTCAATGGCGAGTTGTTCATATGCTATTTTAAGAGCGCATGTCAACAGTCATATTGGCAGGTGCATGCACCATCCTTTTATTCATGAACGCACACCAGCGCACATCCATGCAAAGCATTACAAATTGCACGATTACAATGGGAAACATAATTAGAATAAAGATATTACGAAATACTGTACATCTCATGATGAGTAGTTATTCACCATCATTTGCAAATTGGTAATGACGGTTAAAAGTGATTAGGGGAGAGGCGAGAGACACGTATGGAGCACAGCTGAAGACGCACTGTCACAAGATATAAGCAACTCCTCTGCATGATAAATGTTGTTTTATTCAGTCATTTGAGCAATATTAGGGTAAGTGTGGCTTTTTCCAGCCTATGTTTTCGATGGTAACCTATTGTCAGTCAATAGTGAAAGTAACTGCATATAAAGTGACTGACACCTTGGTGAAGTTAGTTTCACTTTGCCAATGAGTTCAAATAATAGACGAGTGCAAATGCGTGAAGGCTATTGTAGGTTTTAGTTAAGCATGGTTTAAGAATGACTATTTCATACGGTCTCACAAACAGCCTCCTTCAAATGCGCCGTTGAATGCCAAAATACCGATGCATTTATTTGACATATTGCGCTTTGTGGCGTTAAAAGGAATGACTGATGTCATTCTCATTGGTTTAAATGATGTTACGCCCCAAACACACCCATATGACTGATTAAAAAACCTAAGAACCCCTTGTTACGCCATGCGCTCCACGTTTGATAACGAAACCCCTCCCAATGTGAACTGGACATCCTACTAAATTTGAATAGACTTTTGACGAGTGACGATGCACTTTAGAATGTCATGATAGGGCCCTGAGCCTGTGATTCTCTGTGCATAGTAAGGTAAGGTAAGGTAAGGTGCTCTGTGTGAGTGAGTGTCATAGTAATAGTGCAAATGAGTCCAACAGTGCAACAGTGCAAGAATAAAGTCTATATATCTATATATATATAACTATTTTAAGAAAAGGTATAAGTGTGGCCACAGTTCGACTGTGGCATGGAGGGAGGGGTTATGCATATGTGTGGCATGGAGGGAGGGGTTATGCATATGTGCGCTCAACTAATGATAACCTTCATGTCTCAGATTTCCTTCAAGTTCTACCAACAAAGAAACAAATAAGATTTACCTTAATTAAACCTCTTATGAACTCTTATCTTGCTGACAGGATCCAAAACACCCATTAATCCTACTAACAATATTAATGTCTCACTAGTAAGTGTTTTCATAATGACATATATTACAGAGGATATGATTAACATTAAGATGGTAGCAACTGGGACTGTCACAGTGGACTTAAATGTCTTAACTAAATGGTCTCTTGGGCGAGAATTAAACTTGAATTGGAGGTTTGAATCTGCCCAAAGCACACACCCTGCCTATGCTGGCTGGCATCCCTCTCCTGCACACTCACCATTTTGTCTACAGACCAGGTGCACTGCCCAGGCTGCCCAGAGCTGTACTCCAGTGGGCTGGGAGCTGTTGAGCAGAGGGTAGAATGGCTGGAATGATCTGCATAGGAAACCGATCATTAGTGTCATTAACTGTTACAATACATTATTTATATCAGTATGCTAATGGAGACCATCCAGCAAATTGTAGAAGTCATGGATGTAAGAGGATATGAAAGATGGATTGGTCATTGTAATGAGTCAGATGTGATACAATTGTCCAACATATTTTTCACATACCTATAGGATACCATTTCATGTTGGGGTGGGGTCCATGTCAGGATGGCAGAATGCTATAAAGAGATAGATGTCACTTACTGGCTATGACACATTTTCCCAACTATACATTGCAAACTTGTTAAAAACCAACACATTAACATACACATATTAGTAGCCTACTACAAACACATATGAATACCAGCTTGGACAGGATGGTGTCACGAAGCTCCAAGTCCAGGGTCCAGGCTGATACTCCTGTGGAGGTCAAGTTGGCCAATATCCCACCTGCAAAGTAACTGACCCCAACCTCCACGTCAGCGCCCCCCAGCAGAGTGAGCACGTGCTCCAGGAGGTCTTCATCCATCAGGTCAGCCCTCAGCTCCACCACCTCTGCAATGTTATTCTACGGAGCAAAGCAAATTGTGTATGTGAGGGTGGGTGAATGAGTGAGTGATGAGTTACAATGTATATTAAATAAAAAATATGAAAGTACGTTTTACGATTTACAGTCAAAACTGAGGATTTACCAAGAAAACACAAAAACAAGACATTTAGAGCTCAGTGTTCATTCCAACAACAGTGCCACTCACCAACAAACCCATGACTTTCTGCTGGATACAGGACTCTGTGTAGTAGGACTGCAGATTACAGGATAGTTTAAATTGGGCATAACAATAAACACAACAGATAAGTCATGATACTTTTCTGTGAAACCTTCTAAATTACCTCAAGCACTTCTGTATACAGCTCCAGGCCCTGGCATTGGAGGAAGTGGCGGCAGGCAGCTGGGCTCTCATCTGTGAGGTTCCACAGAGCACTCAGAGCGAACTTCAGGGTGGAGTCCACCACCCCAGCTGAAGCCTTCTGCTGGACAATGCTGAGGAGTTGCTGAAGTCACAAAGAAACATATTATATAATACATTATAACGTGGTATTACATTATATGTATAAACAGGTAATATAAAAAGGAGTGAAGTAAATTTGAGTCTATTGAAAAATATGTGGGACGTAGCCATTAAATGATACCACTGGCGGAGTACATACCTCCATGATAAAGGCCTCAGCACCGAGTCGTGTAGTCTCCTCAGTGGTAAGCTGTGGAAAGCCACACACCAGGTCCACATGAAGGACTGCACAACACTCAGCCCACACAAACAATGGCTCCACTTGTTTATCTTTCACACAGTTCCTAGATTGATGTTTAAACAGCACCCTGATTTCACCAAATTAATTTAACACAAAAAGGATCTTGTAAATTATGTTACTGACACTTTTCCAGGATAAATCCATAGTTCATCCTCTCTGTACCTTAGACACCAGTATGGAGACAATTGCTACAGCCATCCTCTGAAGGGTGTGGTCTTCACGGCTGCTCAGCCAGCTCATAACCAGCTTAGCTGCATCAAATCTGAACAGACACATGCCAAATCGTTACAGTGTCGAAAATGTAAAGCCGACGGTTATCCTAAAGTTTACATAGAGATACGGACTGACTGACCTGTCAAATGGGACATCTTGTAGAATTCGGTCATTGCAGAGTGAAAGCAAGCAGTTCTTTTGTAACTGAGAGGAAGAGGAAATATTCTTTCATTACTATGTTCTATCCATACAGATATTATGTGTAACCAGATCTCCAATATTACTGACTCCTACTTTAAAGAGAAACATAAACTAAAAAAGAAAGGTGAGAGTATACAGTACCTTACATGCATACATCCATAAAATTTGGGAGTGATACAACATATTAAATGTCATGCACTTTGAACATTTACATGTTACATATACATTTACTTTGACAAGATATTGGCACAGCCATGTATTGTCAGCTAAAAACTTTATTTTCCTTATCATCCACATGGGGTACAAATATGTAGCCTGGGTGCCATTCCGAACTTAGTCCCGCCCACAACATTTGATGTCGGGAAGTTCAGTCTGGCATTGCTCCATTGTGGAGCAAGTATGCTCGCCCTAGATCAGGCGGACCAATCAAATCGGGCTTTATGATGATGGACAGGTGAGCAACAGCGCCTGGTCTATCACGTCATCTGAGCACGCTTAGATTAGGCTTATGTTTGAAACAAAAACGCTGTGGCTAGAAGGATACATGGCTTTTAAGACCTCAAATGGAAAATGCATATTATTTAATGAGGTTTTATCACTGAAAACGATTATTTCTGAAAACTTCGGCCAAAGTTGAGATGTGTGAAAACTCGTGGTTTCACTTTCATCAAGGGAAAACAGCACTGTTGCATTGAGACATGTTGTTCCCTCGTTCGTTTGAAATCTCTGATTGACCACCTGTTTGAGGGATTTGCGACAGCCTTTCCCAGCTGTTTAACATGTTTGTAGCATATCAGTGTTCAACAGAATTATTTTTAAAAACGGAGGGGATATAGGCTATCAGTTTTTTACTAATAGCCTACCCTACTACTCTTAGATTTCGCTAATGAGTGTTGTAGGCTAGGAATTACAAGGATACAAGGATACAAGGAAGTTTATTGTCACATGCATATAGTTACTGGAAGTAAGAAATGCAGTGAAATTATATCTGGTGTCAGCCTAGTTGTGCATTTATGGGGGGGGGTTAAAAAGTGCAGTAGAAGAGGGGTTTAGTAGATTAAGTGGCAAGGGCTGCATAAGAAAGGTGGGGGAGAATTGGGATTGGGGGGGCACCAACAAGGAGCACCCAAGAGCAACAGGGGCAAGGAAAAACTCCCTTACCAAGGAAGAAACCTTGGGCAAATCCACGGCTCAAGGGGCTAACCCAACTGCCAGGGGTCTTGGTGTGTGTGTTGGGGGGATGACAAGGGAGATGGGATAGTGTGCTGTGTATGTGGGGAGAGGGCAGTGTGCAATATGTGTGTTGGAGAAGCTTCCTGATGAAATAATGTGCTGTGTATGTAGGGGAGAGGGGGGGGGGGGGCAGTGTACTGCAAGTATGGTGAAGGGACTTACGGCACTAACTTTTACAAAAGACCAGAACAATGTTAAGGCATTTGTGGAGAAGAAGGATGGTTCGTGTGTTTTCTTCCTACACCTCACGGTAAGCTATTTCGTTGCTCTGATTGGTTAGGTCTATCCAATTGAGTGCAGAGGCATTCCCCCCCTGTATCGGTTGAAACACGCCCCATAATTATGTCCCAATGGAGCAGTATCAGACTCATATTCTGACTAGAATTGAGTATGACTACGTCAGGCTAACAAATATACCAAGGAATTGTCAAAAATGATTATAATTATATTGTAGTTATACATGCATAAGTCTGGTAAATGTTGTACTGCTTATGCATAATTACAAGGACAAATACATGTTTGTGTGAGTGTGCAAGTTTTGTAGTGTGCAAAGGAACCTGTTCATGGTTTGGAAAATGCCTCATGGCGATCAGAAGCTGATGGACTGTGGTTCTCAGAAGGCAAAGTGGCATGCCCAGGACCTTATCTTGAGTTGTGAGATTGAATATGCAGGCTGTGGCCACCAGCTGGACATGCAATGACTGCTCATGGCTTTTCATTCCCATAATTACAAGCTGTGAATAATAGAACAATACTCAGTATTTAAAGTATGCAACTCAGGGCAACATTTGTACTATCATTACAATTTTCACTTATGACTAAATTAATGATTTCTTGAAATGAATTTTCTTTCAAATTAATAGAATTGAATTCAATTCAATTCAGCTATGCTAGAATTCTGTTTCTTGGATACTGGTTACTTGCTTTTGGTCCAGCACTAATTAGATAACATTAGAGGCACATTATATAACACCCTATTTGTTTTTTATCTCTTTTTTCAGGACAATATAAAATAAAAAAGAACATCACAGCTGTTACATTATTACTAATTTAACTGGAGAACTCACAACACAGAGAGTTCTCTAAAGTCTCTCTACATACACAGCTACATAAAAAATCTGTGGACAGCAATAGCATTAAAGAACTGCACTGTGCCTTCAAGACATCTGACTGAGGTTCGTCCGTGTCATTGGTCAGGCTGTAGAGGTGAACCAGAGCCTCTCGTATGAAGCACTCCCTCTCACAGTACCTCTTCAGGGCCTCACTGATCTGGTGGATGTTGGCCTCTCCAGCAACCTGGAAAACAAAAGACAATTACTATCAGCCTGTGAGTCTCATGGTATTCAGGTGTTTTTGTATACGTCTCGGTACGTGCCTTCAGGTTGCTCTTAACAGTGAAAAAGTCACTAAAGCCTGCTCCAGTGGCTAGCAGTCCAATGAAGGTCATGTTTGGCCTTGCTTCCAAAAACGCCTGGACTGCATTGTCTGTGATGCCCCTCCGGCCTGACATGTCGAGCGACAGGAGCGCCGGTAGGATGCCGGGCTTCTCCAACAGCTGCTCCACCACGCCGTCCCCGTCGCTGGTCAGTCTGTCGTCGGACAGGTCCAGGTGCCGCAGCCGTTTGAGCCGGCCCAGGACGAGCAGGAGGCGCGCAGCGGGCATCTCCAGGTGTCTGAGGCCGTGGGCCGACAGGGACATCAGGGTGGCCTGACAGTCCAGCAGTGGCGTGAGGTCAGTGACGCAAGTGCTAGAGATGTCCAGAGCCTCCAGTCGAAGAAGGGTACAGAGGTCCTGCAGCCCCGAGTCGTCCAGCTCTGTGCCGGCCAGAAGCACTGTCCTCAGGCCCGGCATCGAGCTGAAGCTGAGACGCTCGTTCTCGAGGAACCCCTCTCCCATTTCCAGTCTGCTCAGGTTGAGCCGTTGCAGGTTGTCCGAAGACTCAGTGTTGGCTGTGAGGCTGAGCAGCACATCTGATACAGTCAAGCCGCCGTGAACTCTGGAAGCATCCAACTCCTGCAGTCTGTGAGGCTGCGTGGCGAGGCAGAACGCCTCGGCGGAGAGGTGCGACGCTCGCAGGCACACACGGCGGAGGCGCAGGTGCTCATGGCTGCGGAAAACTCCGATGGTGCTATCATTTAACACACCTGGTGTCAAATCGTAGAAGAGATACACATTACAATACATATGAGCCAGTTCTGTGCCACGCCACTGACTAACACACTACCTTTAAAACAATAGTGGCACAGTAGATATAAAAAAAAGTGTCCAGGTCACTCATTCATCTTTGTCCTTCTCTCTGTGCTCCCACACTCACCTTCCTCCGCCATCTTGCTGAGCAGCTGGTCTGCAAGCAGCTGGGGAAAGACGGGGCAGTGGTGGAAACAAAGCGATCCATCCTCACGTTTCACACAGAGCTGCTCCATGCTGTGACAGACCCAGGCTAGACAGATGTCAACCAGGGCCGCAGGGTTATCCTCTTCCTTTATGCAAACAAGCATGACAAATTCATCTTCTGACGAATGTGGTTGAGTTTATAGAAGATATACAGTATACAATTAAAATGATACTTTTCATCACAAGAATTTGAGAGGACTGTGGCATCAATCATTCACCCTTTCCCCAAGTTGTGCATGGGACAGGGAGAGAAGGAGAACATAAGTTTTGACAGACCACTTGAAGTTGAGGCACCATGTGCTGATTTTTTAAGGAATTAAAAGGAATTATGCAATTTCAACAAAATGGATTCTAATAGCCTGATTTTGTAGAAGCCTAAACACTGCTTTTAGGTGAATTTCCAATGGCTTAGTTGAATGATTCATTTCATAACCCATTAACAACAACAATTGAAATAATTATTGACATGATAAACTGCAACACCAAAATATTGTTGACAATGTTTACCCAACAATTTAGGAGTCTACGGGATGGCGATAAAGGCCTGCAAAAGGTAATAACTGACAGTTATTATTTATAGGCTACAGATACACGCAACATGTAATTGAATTGAAATGCAAATTATAAACATTTACACATGACTGTTTTCAAATGACCAAACATATGAACTGGGATAACATTTCCAAATGGTTTTGACAAGCAGTGAATGTCTGCATTGCCTTGCATGCGCAGCAGGTCTTTTACCAACAACAGGACACTCAGAAGCAACCTAGCCTAAATCCTTTTAAATCTTCTAACTAATCCCATAGTAGCCGCCAAGAACACGCACGACAGGTTTTCATAGCCAGTAACCTTTAATTCTTTAAAATCATTATCATGAGTGAAAATTCAGACGACTAAAGGCAGTAACACGAAGCCAACTCACCATAGTGGAATAAAGGTAGCAGATCTTGACAACCTGCAGAGGAGGCTCGTAGAGGAAAAACTTCTCGTGAAGTGCAGTAAGCTTGTAACGCTACTAACTTCACATTATTCTAAACCCCGTATTCGCCCATTCAAATAGGTCTAAGTAAACCATTCGTATGCAACACAATCTATACGCGTAAAATTGTTCATTTTCAAAATAGAACACCATAATTCGATACTCTAGCTTCGGCCGTGTCTATCATGTTTGAAGCACTTGACGACAGGCTCTCAATTGGTCACTCGGGTGTCAAACGTCATGTGTGTGCTATATTTGTGCGCTTCCACATAAATAAGTAAATAACATTTCACGGGCAAGTGTACGTTTACCATTTAGCAATTTCAATAAACATAAAAGGAACATAGATTCTTAAGAGCAAGAGGTCGCATTGATTGGGCTATTTAAAGGGTAAAATAACAACGGACTGGAATACCGTATACCTCTTATTAGTAGGTCTAAAATAGCATACCCTCAGTTTTGTCAAGGTGATAGGCCTAAAGTTCACAACAAAACAAGATAATACCTGATATACCGTAATTACGACTTACTGTCCCAGACATGGCAGCATGTTATAATTCAAGGCGTCCATAGAGTGGCAGTGCAGGGCTATGTTGTATGATGCAGCGTTAGATGTACGCTTTGTTTCAATAAGACAAACCTAATATCATGCACTTGTGTTACTATTAACATAATCAATGATGAAACCTCAAACCTCTTTGAGTAAAGGACATTTGATTACTATTATTTATTTTTGCTTGGACTCAGTCATAATGTACCATTCATCCATATCTTTGGGAACATGAGGTTACTCTTTCAAGAACATGATGCTTTATGCTGAGGGTTAGTGGACCATTTTTATCATCAATTTCTCGGACTTGGTGTCAGCAGACTGGCTGTGTTGAAATTTGCTGAATTCACAATTTGCTGAATTCACATAACCAAACTCATATCAGAGAGAGAGAGAGAGAGAGAAAGAATGACCTTGCTTCTGGTAATACGTTTTCAGTAAGTGTAGCAGCACTGTGCACATAAACATCTTTCAAGGCCACATGTCTAGAGAACGTGTAAGCTGTCTGTGAACACTGAGTCTTGAACCGCATAGTCACAACTTTTCCCGGATTGAAGCAAATTGTAGGTCACATTAGAAAACTTTGAGCAGTATGGCTACATACAAATGCTTTATCTTTTATTTTTTTCCTGAATCATTTACATGTTATACATATTAATACATATTAATACATATTATATATTAATAATTTACATAACTTATAGTTTGACACAAAATATTGGTACCCTATATCCATGATGTGTACACCATAAGCCCTAAGCTGCCATCAAATGTTAATTTTTTAATTTGATTTGACTGAGTTTCGACTGAGTCATTATATTTTATTTTCTTAAGATCTCAACTCATTTATATCAATATCTAGAGATTACACATCTCAATGTTTTCCCAAGATAATGCCATAAATAATTTGATATCTCACGTTTAATCATCACGTTTAATAAATCTTTGTGGCTGCTGAAATAGCTTCTCTTGCTGGAGGAAATCCCACAACAAAAACATTTTGGATTATCACAATGTGTTTCATTTCACATTGACTCAGTCAACAAGATGCCACATAGCATGCCTTTGCTTCTAAGATGAAAACAACAGGGTTTGTTTTATTTAATTTCAGATATTCGTAGGCTACATCACACATCACCCTAACCCTAATCCCCCAAGGCCTCAGCGATGTGTGACACTACAACATCAAGCTGACTGCTCCATCAGCTCACTGGATGTCTTAAGTTATGCATTCCTTTTCTGAGATGTGGAATTATGCTGTTATATATCAGGAAACTGTTTTGTTATCTCAAGACAAGTTGAGAATCCAAGAAAACGGGGATCAAAAATAAACTGATGGTCTTCAAGGACTTCTATGCATATTACACCAAACCTATTAAGATTTGAACTTCTCATTAAAACTAGTTAAGAAAGGCTTCCATCAGTTTACAGTTGCTTGGTTTTGTATGATTTAATTGAAGAGGAACTGGCCTACGCGATCATATAAAAATACACATATAGCGTTTTCATCATTCCTGAAATGATTGTGTCTCTCCACCTTTAGTTTTGAGAAAAGCATGAGAATTCCAGTCCATATAGCCAGGGTGACAGAGTTAGAGCAGGTATATAAAGCTCATGCTGCAATTGTTTAATAAGAACAACCCCAGAAAAGATAGCAGGTCAGTTGTGTTGTGTCCTGTTTTGTAGTCGTTCAGGAAGATCAGTAATCTGTTTTATGCTCACAAAAGTGGGCCAAGGAGGTTGTCTGGAAATATGTCAACTGGTACGTCTGAGTTTTGTTGTGGAAATTTGTATAATTATAAATATTTTTTTTTAGAAATTTTTTTATTATTCATTTCTGTGAGTCATCATAATTAGGTACAGGAAGTACATAAAATAAGGTAAAAACAACCTCAATGAAAAAAGGGAACAGTTTTAGAATTTCATCAAATCAGTATTTCATCTCTACTTTTACACAATATGCTTCCTTCAATACTTTTTTAGTATTTATTATTGATCATAACGACCCACCCCTACCAACCAACCATCCATCCTCCCCCACCCACACATGTTCCACATTCACTCACCCACAACAACAACAACGACAACAACGACGGAGACAACAACAACAACAACAACAACAAAAACATAAATAAAGGGGTTCTGAATATACATTTTAGAGGGCATTATAAATTTGGCTCCATTGGCTATCAAATTGTTTATTTTTATTTGTGTCCTCTGACATTGATCTTTCAATACACAGGTAATACTTCATTAAGGCCTGCCAGTTCTCTATTGAAGGAGCTTCCTTATTTTTCCAATTTTGCAATATTAGTTTTTTAAAGATAAGTGCTCCTAGTTTTTATTGACACCATTCCAACTCTGCAATGTCCTGCCAGAAGTTGTATTATGCTCACGAAGATGACGTCACTGGCCCTTGACATTTCTGCCATATTGGATTTTATTGAAAACTAAACTTTAACAGGTCACAAATTTTGTCACGAAACTTGGCGTACATGATCCTCAGACCCTCACAAAATGATTTTTTGATTTTCAAAAGCATTTGCCCATTCCAGCTAAATGAAATCGACTGTGTAGCCGCCAGGAAGCAGGAAGTGAGTCATATTTCAGCAACCCTTTCACATATCAAAACCAAACTTGGTATATGGACTCCAGAAATGTGGTGCCCTTTGATCTCTAGGGGGCGCTGCATTTAGCCATGGCGCTTTGGCGCTTTGAATGTTATGTGAATGCACATAACTTTTGACCCATATGCCCGATTTTCAAAAATGAGGTACTGCTGGAATCCTTGGATCAAGCAGAGTTCAACTTACCCTATGATGTTATTTTCTGCAAATTGGATTTTAGCAAAAGCAAAACTACATTTTCACAGATCACAAATGTTGCCGCCAAACAGGGAGTAAGGCATATCTTGGCAACACTTTCATGTATCAAAACAAAACTTGGTACAGGAACTCGGGACTCCATCATGACCAGGGCTGTAGTGGAGGCTAAACCCAAGTAAATATAGTTCATCCACCTCTGAAATGTCAGAAATAGAGTTTATCCACCTCTTATGTTTATCCACCTCTCAAAGTTTATTCACCAATTGCAACATTTAACATTCAAAAATCACACTGTATTATCCACATTCAAAATATGTACACTCATCAACACTCTAGGAACCATATAATATCACTGGTATGCAGTGATGCCAGTAACTCATTACTTAGTAAGGCATTACTCTATTGTGACCGCTTTTTTCGGTAACAAGTAATCTAATGCACTACCAGTAATCAGATTAAACCAGTAATCAGATTAAAGTTACCAAGTCACTTAGATACTATTTTTGTCATTTTCCTTAGTAAAAAGATATATTTTTTGCTTTCTTGTCTCGGCGATTAACATCATGTACTGTATGCTCACGTTTTCAGTATGAGGACAACTCACGTGTAATATATTGTAATACAGCAACACAAACGTAAACATCAATGGAGGGAGGAGAGAGATGCGCGTTTTCTAGCTATACAGTCATTATTTTAATTTTGTGTCAGCTAAACATGACAACATTAAGGTACGTCGTAGGCTACACTCTGTGCTGGCAACAAAGTTCTGTCTAGCAAGACACTCCAAGTCTCCCAGAAGTTCTGGGAGTCTCCCACATATTGATAGCGGCTCCCTGACGCCCGCAAATTAGATAAAATCTCCTGGAATCTAGAATGTGTGTGCATCTGAGTGTAGCGTGCACACAATGGAGAGGGAGAGAGATGGGTGGTGCATGTGTGCCAGCATCCTGGTCTGTTTCGCTAAATCAACCAATCAGTTTTTTAGTGTATTTTATCTCTTTTCTCCCGAACTAAATTAATCAGTTCAGTGTATCTAGGAACAGGAGCGTCATGGCAGAGTCAGTGCCCCCAAAAAAGTAACATTTAAGACCCATTTCACATCAGACTACACAAAAGTGTACCCTTGTTTTATAAGAGTAAAAATAATGATATACACTGCACTGTTTATAACAGTGACTTTAGCATTGCCAATGACGGGGTAAATGATTGCAAAAGACTTGTTGAGGTGAGTTTAACAAGTGTCATTTTCATTAATATTATTCAGGCCTATACTAGATGGCTAGTTGCCAAGGTTACATGAAAAGCCCAAACGACCAAAATCTACATATTTTATTACCACAATTTCTATCTATAGGCCTTACTTATTTGGTGTACTAACTAGACATTATACAGTAACTAGACATTATTGAACAAGCATATTCATTTATATTTCAGTATCTAAGTAGGCTAAAGAGATACCTCTCTGAAATCACTTTTTTCAGGTTGGGATGTCTGCTATACATTGTTGACATTATTGTTACTGTAAAATGCACTTCCATTAAAGTGAATATTGGCAAAACCGGTTGTCATTAAGAGGTGGCGGGGGTGTCGTCGGCAGCTGCTGAATGAATAAAGTAACTTGTGATCTAACTTAGTTACTTTTAAAATCAAGTAATCAGTAAAGTTACTTTTTAAAGGAGTAATCAGTAATCAGATTACTTTTTCAAGGTAACTGTGGCAACACTGCTGGTATGGTTATAAACATTGGACAATAACCTCCACCATCATCAAACATACTTTGAATGCCTTTTTAAGAAATCCAATAAGGTTGGGGCATGGGGCAGTCCACCTTATCATGATCACAGAGTTCATAGTTTACCCACCTCTTATTTTGCCACTACACCGCTGATCGTGAGGACCCACATAAAATGTGGTGCTCCTATAGGGGGTGCTGCAACTGGCATAAATCCATTTCAGACGTGCGTTTACGCATGTAACTTTTGACCTGTGTGGCCTATGTTGACAAATTATTTCAATGTCTTCTACCATTGGTGAGCCGCACCTGAGCAAGCACACTTTGCAGTTCCTCAGAAATACATTCTAGTTAAAATACAGTAATCCGGTAATGTCACAATTCAGATTTGGGGAGAAAAGGATTCCTTACATAGCAGTTTTGACATGCCTTTGCAGTGGCAATGATGCAACATCTGAGTGCAGGTCACAACCTAAGTATAACTAGACTTGAACTTAACTTATCATTTTGTTGTCATAATTTCAACGCCCACAGATTATAAAAGTGATTATAATTTAGCACTACCCAGGTGTAGACCTACAAAATGCTTCAGTCAACCTTATCTGCATGAACTCCAGAGCCTTCTTCGGAATTACATTTCTGTTTAATGCATGAGGCAAACGAGGCCTTGTCTTGAGATCTTGTCAACCTTCTTTTGGTCTCCATCTGTAAATATTTGTCTTAAAAATTTATTTTCTTTGTCTCACAAGAAATCAGCTCTTACTGAGATAACCCCTGAAATAAACATTTGCAAAATATAGCCCTCTTCTTGTCTTAGCCCAATTAAAGTTCTACTTTAGATTTTCAAAATACCCTTATTGTCTACTTCTCTTTTTGTTCTCATTGCTCCTTATTTCTCCTATGGGGGTTTATAGTTTAGGAGAAAAAGTTAAATCTCATTTTTAAATTGTGTTACAAGGCGTTGTGGAGATGGAACATTGAACCCCTCCTTTGTCATGTAATCCTGTGGGTCGACAGGTCAGGTGAGCACGACTCAGGGTGGCCTCTAGCTGGGTAGTCCTGCAGAAGCACCGGAGCCTGCTAAATCTCAGCTTAGCATCTCAATCTTGATCCCTCCAGAGCTGCCTAAAACTGAACATAATGCCATAATGCATGCACACACACACACACACACACACACACACACACACACACACACACACACACACACACACAGTGTTTGGTCATGCTTTGTCTACCAGCATTATGTCTTCATTTTTTGAAAGCTCAAGCAGAAGTGTGTGGTGGCATTCCAGAGCTATTTCACTCTCGTCCGCAGCACATAGATTTCCAAGGTAAATGGCTTTTTAGCACAGAGGTTAATAGTTTTGTAGCAAAATCCATAAAAATCTCTAGCATCGGCATATCGTTACAAACACCTCTGTAGGCTACACTCTAGAAAACATTTTGGTGTCACCAGTGCTAAGTTGGTAAATCATTTTTTTTTGTAGTGCACAGCCCTGTTTGTCATTCTACATTAATAGCCTACTGGCTTTGACTGCCTTTACATTTACATAATTGATTAGGTTGTTGGTTTTAAAGTGAGCTACAAGTTAAGAAAGATACTAAAACATGAACTTTTTAATTATGTATTTATGCATTGAACCAAGACAACACAATTGATGTTGCCCTTTAGCCTATCTTTGTTTTTCATAAAAGATGGGACGGATAGAACTTAAGGAGCTGACTTCCAGTTAATTCAAAAATACCATAGGACTTGACGAAAAACAAAGATAGGCTAAAGGGCAACTTCAATTGTGTTGTCTTGGTTCAATGCATAAATAAATAATTTAAAGTTCATGTTTAGGCCTACTCACATCCTTGGAATAGGCTAGTGTCTCATCCAAATGAAGCCTGTGGTGTGTGGACTAGGGTAGGAAGGGGGGGTTCACCTGCACCCGAAAGGTATATTTTTTTAACCTAGTTTTTTGCAATCCTTAAGGAATTTTGATGTTCCCCATGCAAATTATTGTCCCATAGGTGATTTTTTTTGTATCATCTTTTGTGTCCGTGCTTGATTTTCGGCTGTGAAAAATGAAAACTTTAAATCTACATAGAATCTGAACAATACATCCTACAGACACAATCCACCCCATTTTCTCTTCGTCTTTCCATGAGGAATTGATATTTATGAGGATTGTCATGATTAGATGATGTATGGTGGTATTAAAACTCAAATAAACACAAATGTAAAAAATCGGTGACATTGGATCACTGGAACTCCTCCCCTATGGACCCTATTGATATGTGATGATACACCTTAAGGATTACAAAAAACTAGGTTAAAAAAATATACCTTTCGGGTGCAGGTGACCCCCTCCTTCCTACCAGACTATAGGTGTAGGCCCCTGAGCTCGAACAACTCAGAACTAATGGATTAAACCATTATTCCTTACACATCTTTGGGTGAGTGTTGAACACAAACTTTCGAATATTTTTCAAAATGTAGCTAAATGTATGAGCCCACAGTATATGATTGCAAGATTATTTTTCGAAAACGGGACATTGTAGCATTCTCAGTTTGTGTGGTGCTGCATCCTGCATCAGCGTTTTTGTTAGAACTCTCACCCTCTTATCTGTCAGTAATGGTACGGTCGGATTTCATCGTCTTCCTAACCTTCTAGTTAGTTACTTTAACAGTTCATTTTGTCATCATAGGCACCGAGTAGCCTATTACAAACGTGTTGTAACGACCATTCAATATACCAAATTAGAGCTGTTTGAATATTGACACTCAACTTTTTATCTGTTCGATGTTTAACTTCTAACGTTAGCGTTTGTCTTTTGTTTTATCAATGTTCATTTTTATTCAGTAGGCCTAGTAGGCTAGTGCTATTTCATAGACAATGTTATGTTTTGTTGCCTAGGTTATAGTTTCAAATGATTGTGGACGATGATTTCTGAAGAACTGTTGTTTTACATAGAAATGGACAAGGAAGAATCAGGTAGGT
Source organism: Alosa pseudoharengus (assembly GCF_046254945.1). Taxonomy (NCBI): domain Eukaryota; kingdom Metazoa; phylum Chordata; class Actinopteri; order Clupeiformes; family Clupeidae; genus Alosa; species Alosa pseudoharengus. Next base: position 43,896,205 of record NW_027468663.1, read on the forward strand.
CTGATTAATTGTGAACAGTAGCCTACAACCTGCAGGAAATATGCTGAACAGGGACAACCCCATGGAAATCAGTCTTACCTCTTTTTTTAGTTTTTTAGTTTTTTCTTTTAGTTTTAGTTTATTTCTGCAACATCAGGTTTTAAGTCCCTGAATCACCTTATCCCAAATCCTTCTCAAGCAGGTCTTCATCACTACCATGAGGCTCTTAGGCTTCACAGAGTGGATGCTGAATGGTACTGGGGTGATGTGTCAAGGTGAGCATTGGACAAGTTTTCACATCGCCAATTGGCTGATCATTTCATTGTGGCTCCTAACGAATCATGTGTGTGTTTACGTAAATAGGTGTGTATTTTCATTTGTATTTTGTAATAGTTTTAATTGGTTTCTCTGGACTAAATCATGAATGGTAAGAAAACTGTATGTTTTGTCCATCAGAGAGTTAGTAAATGAGAAGTTGCAAAACAGGCCAAATGGCTCTTTCCTGGTGAGAGATGCCTCCTCTAAGATCCCAGGAGAATACACTCTAACTGTGAGGTAACTGCCACCACAATACCTGTTACTTTAATTCTTCCCACTGATATGTGAAAAATATATTTTTGTTCTGTTAAGATATTGCTTCCAAAATAACTAGATCAATGCAGACAGCTTTACATTGTGTGGACTCGTGTTGACTATTTGATGATGCTTCAGGATAAATGGCGACCAGAAGCTCATAAAAATCCTTCATCGAGATGGGAAATATGGATTTATAGAACCTCTTAGCTTCAACTCAGTTGTGGAGCTCATTGGATACTTCCATAACCGATCACTGGCCCAATACAATCCCGCATTGGACGTGGCACTTGTGCACCCTGTCTCTCGCTTCTGTATGGTATGTGAGACAAAATATCCAGGATGTAGTGATAAATAAAATGTCCAGGATATTGTACAACTGTAATTGTATGTATCTCCCCATCTTGTTCTCAGACTCAAAAAGCAAAGGAGATTCCTGAAGCCACCAGGGAATGTTATCAGAGTCAGTGTGACCAAACATTGAAGGAATATAATCAACTTTGTGGATCTTACACACAGGTATTTCTGCTGATAAACCATTGAACTGTTTTGGTTAAGAAAGTATGCAATTCACGGGTCCCATCACCTGATTCTGTCAGGACTCTTTGGATGTTTAAGTGTCAACCAGGCACTGTAATGTCTAATGGTAATTTACATCATAACCTGTATCAGATTACTGACTGATGTTGTCATGCTCTAGGATATTCAGAGAATTACAAAAGCAATCGATGATTTCAGTGATATTCTTGCTGTGTTTGAAAATCAGTGTAACGTTAATTCGTCGGAGCATCCTCACAAAGAAAGAGTCATGGCAGATCTGAACAGGTGAGTCTTTATATTTGTTAGTTGAGCTGGTAAAAATAGTCCTTGACCTGTAATGTAAGGAATTGAGTTTAATTTGTGATTGTATTTGAGTTTGAGCCTTTTTCATTTGTGCATTTTCCCAAAGGGTCAAAATGCTATATAGTAAGCTAAAGTTTTGGCAAGATGAATGTCACCATGGCAAGGTGCCGAGTCCTGTTTTGTCCAACAAAGAGGATCGCACAGAGCCCAATCTGAAGCAGCTTTGTAAAATCATCAGTCTACATCTGACGTGAGGAGCAGTTCATCAGCTATTGTCAAAATTATACTTATTCTTATGCTTAACGATTTCACCCCAAATGCACTACTGTTTCTGCAGGCCGCACTTTCTGGCCGCGCAGCAGGACTGCTTGTCATTGTGGGAAGAGACAAGCTGGTTTGTTGGTGACCTGAGTCGAACGGAGGCAGAGGAGTTGCTCCTTGGAAAACCAGAAGGAGCCTTCCTCATTCGCCAAAGCAGCAAAAAAGGCTGCTATGCCTGCTCCGTGGTGTGAGTATTTGCGAGTACTTTTGAACTATTTACACTCTTCTTTGAGTTTCAGGTTGTGTGTAAATACTACACATTAAACCACCTTGTAAATGCTGAAATAAAATGACAAACATATTCAGGAATTTCTGCATTTTAAAGATGCTTTGCTCATTACCGGTATCACACTGTCTTGTAGGGTGCACCAGGAAGTTGGGCATTGCATAATTCACTGCACACCCGATGGCTACGGCTTTGCTGAACCCTACAACCTGTACAGGTCACTGAAAGACCTGGTGTTGCACTACCATCAAACCTCTCTGGCTCAGCACAACGAGGCACTGGACGTGCGACTGGCCTACCCTGTCCACCTGCTTGTGTCCAGCCTTCATGGATAAGACTGAGACGCCTAGAACACCTCTAACCACTTGATACAACAGCCACTTTCCAGATGTTTTGGACATGTTTACACTGATCATATTCACTTGAGGGCTTGAGGGATGAAAAGAATGTATTCAAATGTGAGATTTTTTATTTCAGTGTAATTACTGTTTGAACTATATCCACATTGTACTACTCATTTATAATTTTTTGGGGAACTATCCTAGACATAATGGATGTTAGTCTGACTGCCAACCTGGATATCTTTCCTCTATTTACTTTTGTAAGTAAAACCAGTTAAGGTATAAAAACACTGGAGGTTTTACTTTGATTCTTTTTTCAGTGCATTGGGCATTTCAGTAGCCTGACGAGCCAGACCCACATTAAAATGTAGGGTCTGGGCACTCACCGTTCGCAGTGCTTAGTCCGAGGGGCAGGATAATCAGTTGTCTTTCAAATTCCCTCTGCACGCAATAGGACAGCGGCAGCGCTATGAGTCCCATGCGTTTCCCACCAGCGGAGCTAGTTGGCTAGTTCAAACGTTTGCCAACTTAATAAAAGCTTAACTCGTGTCACACTGTTCGCCAACAGCAACATCCATCTTATTTGTTTTCAAGTGGCAGGGAATTCAAGCCAAACCGTTGCAACTCTGCCATCAATCATTATGTTAAGCCCACCTAACGACTCTATACTTGATTTCATTGGCCTGATTAAGTTTCGATTTCTGGAGCTCACAAGCCAACAAGCCGCTAGGGGCGCGTCTAGATTTCTAGGCTAGCATTTCAGTACACAATTTTGACTTTGTATTATGTATTGGTCAAAAATAAAACCCTCCAGTTTAGTGCCAGTAGAGATGGAAGAGAATACAACACTGTTTCCAAAAAGTTGGGACGCTGTGTAAAATGTAAATAAAAACAGTATGTGATAATCTGCAATTCATGTAAACCCATATATAGTTGCAAAATGTGCATATTAATATAGACAATATTTCAAATATTGAAACATTTTGAATTTGATGTCAGTAACCTGTCTCAAAAAAGTTGGGATGAAGGCAACAAAATGCTGGAAAAGTTGTGAAATGCAAAAGAAAACATGAGGAGGAACATCTCACGACTAATTATGTGAACTGAAACCATGATTGGGAAAGATATAAAGGTGTGGAGGTATTCATCACCCTGATGGACTGGGAACATTATAACAATATGCAACAATATAAAACTAATGCTCAATGCTTCTCAAATTACAAAGAATTTAGGGATTTCATAATCTTAAGTGTATATCATTAAAAATATTCAGAGAACCCAGAGACATCTCTGAATACAGGACAGGGCTGAAAAACAATTTTCGGAAGGCCGTGATCTTCATTAAAAACAGCTGTTTCTGTAATGAAAATCATTGTATGGGCTTTGGAAAACGTGCATTGTCTAAAACAGTTTGATGCTCTATCCACAAGTGCTGGTTAAAACTTTAGGCTACTATGCAAGAGAAAACCATAAGGCACATTAAATCCAGAAATGCTGCCATCTTATCTGGGCCAGAGTTCATTTAAGATGGACTCAGGTGAAGTGGAAAACTATCCTGACCAATCAAAATTTGGAATGTGGAAATCATGAACTCTGCATCCTCTGGGCTTAAGAAGAGAGGGACCATCCAGCTTATTCTTAGTGCTCTTATCTGTAAAGGCACAATTAGTACTGAATGACATACAGGTTTTGAATGACATATATGCTGCCATCCAGTCAATGTCTTTTTTAAGGGAAGGCCTTAAATATGTCAGAAAATCAATAGTAGAAGAGTTCATGATACATTTAGTGTATCATGCAACAAAAAAAGACTAAGAAGACCCCAGGAGCTTGAGGAGCTGAAATCCTATATTGAGTAAGAAACAACATCTCATTCTCAAAACTCTAGGTTCTTGGTTCCCTACAATGTTTAGAGACTGTTGTTTAAAGAGGTGATGCAACACAGTGGTAAATCCTGTCCCAACTCTTTTGAAACATGTTGCTGCCATCAAATTCAGAATGAATATATTTTTTCCCAAAAACATTTTCTGTTTCAACATTTGATATGTTGTCTTTGCACTATTTTCAAATATATGGTTTACATGTTTTGCATAACATAGTATCCTGTTTTTATTTATTTAACACAGTGCCCCAACTTTTTGGAAATGGGGTTGCACACAGAGAGGTGGACATTCAGTGTCCAGTTCTCCTTGTGAGGAAAGTTTAGACCTGTGGGTTGAGACAACAAATAACAATGAATTAAAGAACAAGCACATCAGATGTCATGGGTGTCAATGGAAACTCTGTTTGTTATTGTTTTGCCACACGGTGGCGTATTTCAGTCGCTGGGTGTCATGGAGATTTGAGTTGGCAGTGAGCACTGATGTTCTTGGAGATCCCCTGATTCAGCTTCTGGATAAGCCTTTCAGCATGTCAGCGGTACTATGGGGCTCAAGGGATTTGGGCAAGTCGGGACAGCCTATTAGTACAGCACTGAATGGACACCCTTTGGATGTATATGAGACAAATAACTTGTGCATTAGGCCTTTAAAGGCCAGAAGTGGTAAAGGTCACTCTCAGGGGACAGGAGCAGGATGAAGTGGTCCGTCAGACTGCCAAAGGAATAATCTCAACAGCAATCAGTCATGTGACCTGACCTGCTCAAAAATCTAACCCTTTCTGAATTGTTGGACATATTCAGTATGTCACTTCTGGTATGACAAACTTCCTGTGGCATGTGTTTCAGGGCGCTGAAAGAACTAACCCCTGCCCTACTGTCGACACGGCTGGGCTGCTTGCAGCTGTTTCGTATGTCACGTTCAATATATCTCATTGTTGTTTCTGCTGATTGACAGATCGCTGGGCATATTAGTATGTCACTTCTGATATATGACGCTCTTTTGGTGTCATATGTCTCATGGCACTCAAAGAACTAACCCCTACTGCACTTCTGGTGTGGTGATCCTACTGATTGGTGGATTGGTGGATAGGCGGAGTATGTCACTTTCGGTATGATGCACTTCCTGTGCCATATCTCTCATGTCTCTATTTTGTTCACATTCACACATTTTACAGACAAAGACATAGCTTGTGTTTTCCCTTCTACTATGTAAAGCGACCTTGGGTTTGAGAAAGGCATTATATAAAATAAACTCATTATAGTATTATTATTATTATTATTATTATTATTATTATTATTATTATTATTTTCAGTCATAATTCTTTGCCTCGTAATTAGATGTTGGAATATTAATTAGAATATTTTAGCTCCAATACCAGCCACCCTATTCAGCCTGTTTGCCACAAGAGTCAATAGGCTACATTTGAAATAATGTCATTTATCATAGGGGTCCAAGCAAAAAAGCTGCTGGATCCTTATTGTGAAATTTGGTACACTTATGCATTTCATCACATTCTCTTAAAGGTGTGATTTGTAGGATTGTTACCGAACGTTCTGTAGGCCAAAATCAAAACACTGGTGAACGTTCTCAAGACTACCAGACGCGAGCCTGTTCTGGGTTGCCAGATGTAATGAAGACTTAGCTAACGTTAGTTGACCTGCAGCTGCTTAAACGTTTCTCCAACCATGACCCAGCTACACATTACGGAAACAGTGAAAACAAAAAATACCTCTCTAACCAACGTAACATATTTAGCTGAAGTTAGCGATGCAGATGAACAGGCCTACCTGTTGTGGAGAAATATGGCCAGCTCTGCGTCAGACTTGATATTCTTCGTTTGACGAAGACGTCACCATCTCAGGAAGCTCCTCCGATGTCCACTTAATTTGTTTCTTGTTTTAATTTTGGAAATTTGCCTGCCTCTTGTAGGCGTTCATGACTACAACTGACAGCTGTTGACAGTTGGCCTTTGCTAATTTGGCAACCCAAATAGGAGGACGCGCTAGCCCATTATTAATACGCTATTCTAGAATTAATCGTTCAAAACATAAACGAAAATTCCAAAAGATTCCGCCCCGTAACTCTTTTTTTTTCATGGGTTTTACGGGGTTTTACGGGTTAGAGTAATGTTGTCAAATAAGCCATTACTTCAATTCATCGTGTTTCCTTACTCTCTGACAACATATGGTGATCATTTTTGGAATGGTTACAGTTTATTTTCCATTATTTCCTACATACTGGACCTTTAAGTGCCAATTGACTCCATCTTCAAAATGGCCATCAACGGCCAGTCAAATTCCATCTGTCAAATGCCATTGTATATGACTGACCCTCATGAAACTTCATACGGTCATTTATACATTGAAGCTGTGTATCAAATATGACACAAATTGGCCACAAAGGGGCATCATAATATGAGCTTTAACTGCCACGTCAATATATCAAGATCTGCTTCACGTAGAAAAGTGAAATTTGGTGTACTCTGTCCCATTTCCTCAGTGATCCTCAACCTTTTCCCACCTAAGGCCACTTCTTCCTATGCTTGGACCCCGATTATCACCGTTTGCAGTCATATTTCTTATTATCATCATTATTACTATTAGTAGTAGTATTATCATTATTATTACACTCTATAAATGGTAGGTTGTTGAATGTGTGCGATGTGTACATATGAATAAATGCACAGCTGTCAGGAAGATGAGTGGGCTAGTCTCCCCCCTAGGCTAGCCCCCAGCTGCTGAGATAGTCTAAATTTAATCTCCCTCTCCATTGGCCATTTTGACCTTAGAGCCTTTTTAGGGTCTCTAAGTGAACCAAAGGGGCAATCTCGGCTCTCTACTCTAACATTAAGTCCTAGAACAGAAGTCCCTTCAAACAGGAGAGGGAAAGACCAAACCAAGGGACCAGGTCAGTTACTGAACACAGCACTGCACAAACAACACATAGAAAGGATTATGAGACACTGAGGGAACACAGCTCAGATGTACATGTGCATAAACAAAGTGGAAATATCCCTATAGAGGGTTACATGACTTCTCCAAACAGCAAATAAAATAAAAGTGCACATATCAATAATAGACTAGAATTAAAGACTATGCTTTTTGAAATTTGCAAAAAAAAACTTATGCTCTAATCTTCAACCATAAAATGCACGTGCTGAAAACACATGCTCTGTGTTGACCTGGAAGGAGGGAGGTGCTATCTGTTCCAGAGATCCAGTGGATAGAGTTCCTTCAGACACTGTTTAAATATGACTGTGAACAAACGTCTGCATTCTTAATCCATTTGTAAATATAAATTCACAGTTTTTCCCATGCAAATTTGACAGGAAACACACAGGGACGTGCTATCTGATAATGGTGACAGTGTATTCCTGCAACTTAATCTCTACCCTTAAGATTACATCTGCCCTATTCAAATTCTCATCACACATTTGTGTAAAGTTGCTATTTTGGTCTGTGTTAATGTTGCATGTTAGCAACCTCCTTTTGTTGCGGGGACAGTAAATGCTTTAAGAAAGTGTGCTATCTGTTGTCTTCCTGTGGTACAGTGATTGTCTTCCAGATTACTTCATGTCTATTCAAGTCTTGTTAAGATACCATTGTGACATTTTGTATGTTTCCCTATTTTTATCAGAACTCTGTACTTTGATAGGTATCGTTTCTTTCCTGAAGAACAATGTCTGTCTCCCAGATCACCCCCACGCTCTTCCTGAGTGGGGCTGATGCCGCGCTAAACCAGGCACTGGTTGCCCGCAAAGGCATTACCCTCATCATCAACGTCACACTGTCCCACGCCTGCCCCGTGTACCCGGGCGTGGAGTGTTTACGCGTGCCCGTGTCCGACCTGCCCCACGCCCGCCTCGGGGACCACTTTGAGCGTGTGGCAGCACGCATCCAGGGCAACCGTGGCGGGGGCACGTTGGTACACTGCGCGGTGGGTCTGAGCCGCTCACCGGCGCTGGTCATGGCTTACCTGATGAAGCATAAGGGGCTGACGCTGCGACAGGCCCACGGCCGCGTGAGGGACAGCCGGCCGGGCATCCGCCTCAATGCCAGCTTCTGGGACCAGCTGCTGGACTACGAGAAGCGCCTCTATGGCAAGAACACGGTGAGGGTGGTCGCCCCTCTCGAGCCCATCATGCCCGCCATGCCCAACAAGCGCCCCTGGAGCCTGTCGTGCCCACCCAGCCCCAAGCTGCGGCCCTTCAGATATGGACTCGAGACAGAGATCAGAGCCTCCACTAGACACTGCTCCAAGTGGTGAGAGAGAGACAGAGAGAGATAGAATAGGCCTACATCTCTCTCTGTGCAGCAGTCCACCAGACCTCGGGATCTTGGGGTCAGATTCAGGAATCAGACGTGTGAGCTGCTACTGATTTTGCATAGCAGTGGCCATGTTTCCCTTTCAAACCCTCAGTCCTTCAGCAGAAGACTATGGATAGTCAACCATTTTTGTAGTATTGAGTACATGACAGAGTGCACTAGCAACACACCACAGTTAGATGTCACCCACATGATCGGCACAACAGTGTATTGCAGAGACAGTGAACATATGCTGTCATTGGTTTTAGGGCTGTTTTCACCTCTTTATTCAACCAGAATTAAGTCATAAATTCACTGGCAACAAGGGAAAAGGACATGAGTGACTTATGTTTTCGTTTCAGAGCAGCTTGCAAATACTCAGGAGGACCTCTCGAGTATGGACCATTCATCACAATCTACCGGGATACAGGAGAGCTGGTCCTCGTTTCCCTAAATGATGTACTGAAAGGGGTTAGTTTAGAGGATTCTTGCTTTATTGACTTTATAGCAATTGCCAAAAACCTACCTCAACCCCCGCCCCCCACAAAATGCCACTGTTTGTGTGCAGTTAAAAGGGGTTAATGTTGACGTAGAAAATTTTACTTTTACCATCCAGCAGCCTGTTTTACATGCTGGATTGCAGGACATCATATGATCATTTCCATGTGTTCAGACGATGATTGTCAATTTCAATCTGACGGTCCAAATATAAAGAATGTTGTCCAATACCAATGAGAAAGTTTCCCCCAACAGGATTGCTCAGGAACTACCATGCAACATTGCTCAGATGTAATTTTCATGTAATCATATTCTGATATTAAAATTCTGATCAAATTATGTTTTTTGAAATGATGAAATATTAAGAACTGGTCATTTTTTTGGAGAATTGTGAAGGTCATTCTGTTGACCAGTAGAGGGTGCAAGAGAGTTATCAACAGTACACTGTCGCATGTCAGTAGCGGGAAGACAAAACAGAGAATGGAAACTTTGGATCAGACAGATGAGTGGGAGATAAAATTGTAGCATGTAGGGATGATTTGTTTCCTTGACGTAGCTTCTGAACCCCGTGTAACATTTTGTTTTGTTTTGTTATCTACTGCAGACATCTCTGGGTCTATAGTGGGAACTCAAACAATATTTGAATAGGGCCCTGAGACTAGGCGCTGCACCAAGCCACTGCACCAATGTGGGACTGCAGATGAAGCTTTACCTGGTCTTCTGTCGGCATTCATGCAGAGAGAGAGAGAGAAAGAGAGAGAGAGAGAACAAAGACAGAGAGAAAGAAAGTATGTCAAGGTAGATGTCAGTGGGGTGGAACACAGTTGCTGTGTTTTGGCTGGAAAGCTACTAATCTATCTAGAGAAATAAACATAGTTTATTCTTGACTGAGAGCGGCCAGCTCAGGCAATTAACAAGGGAAAAAGCTGAGGGGCAATGAGTGTGTGTGCAGTGAGGGAGAGAAAATGTGTGTCCCTATTTGTGTGTGTGTTTCTCTCTCTCTCTCTCTCTCTCTCTCTCTCGTTCTCTGTGTGTGTGTGTGTGTGTGTGTGTGTGTGTGTGTGTGTGTGTGTGTGTGTGTGTGTGTTTGTCTGTGCTGTGTGTTGAGAGATTGGGAGAGGGTTTAATGGGACACTGCTTTCAGTAAGACCATCATGAAGTAAATAGCCTTGTCATTATGAAGTCCTCATTTTTCTTTCGGCACATTGTTTGACAGCAAACAGTCCTTGTACGGTAATGCAGACCCAGTCCCACCACAAACGAGTTGTTAGATTGTTAGATATTTCCCTGGAAGGTATAGCAAAGTGCTCATTGACACACTGTGTGTACATGTCCGTGTGTGTGTGCGTGTGTGTGTGTGTGTGTGTGTGTGTGTGTGTGTGTGTGTGTGTGTGTGTGTGTGTGTGTGTGTGAGTCTGTGTGTTTGAAAGTGTTTTAGGCACCAGGCCAAGCACCAGGCGCCACTATAAGAGTATAATGACCTCATACCCATCCACCACGAGAGCACACTGTCCACATTCATCATATTTCGGTGTGTGTGTGTGTGTGTGTGATGGGGGAGGGGGGCACATGAGAAATTGTGCACCGTCGATGGGTCTTCTGCATGGATGTGTACTGGTGTATGCTTTCATATTGAGGAAATAATCTGAGTACTTTCTGGTGACTTGTAAAATATGTATCTGTGTCTGTGTAATGTGCCATTAAGTGCCATGGGGATCTTATAAGGATTTCATTCAGACATTGTAGTACTTGAGAGCTTTCAAAATGTGGACTGAAAAAAATGAAATGTCAGCATCTGTCACTCCAGGCTGATGGGTTGATGATCTGT